>NW_022436954.1:15861302-15937967 GCF_009761245.1 Sapajus apella
TTTTTTTTTTTTTTTTTTTTTTTGGAGACGGAGTTTTGCTCTTGTTACCCAGGCTGGAGTGCAATGCCGCGATCTCGGCTCACCGCAACCTCCGCCTCCCGGGTTCAGGCAATTCTCCTGCCTCAGCCTCCTGAGTAGCTGGGATTACAGGCACGCACCACCATGCCCAGCTAATGTTTTGTAGTTTTAGTAGAGACGGAGTTTCACCATGTTGACCAGGATGGTCTCGATCTCTTGACCTCGTGATCCACCTGCCTCGGCCTCCCAAAGTGCTGGGATTACAAGCGTGAGCCACCGCGCCCGGCCTTCCTTGTCTTTTCAAAAGGCCCAGCTTATCCTATCCCAGGGTCCCTACTCCAGAGCTAGGCCCTTCCTCCCAGGCTGGCTTCTCCTCCCAAGAGCTGCTTTCTCAGACAGGAAGGGTGAGAGCAAAGTGCAGCCCGGGCCCCAGGCAGGTGGGAAATTGTCCAGAGACAGAGGCTGGGATGCCGCTGCCTCAGGGCCTCCTCTGCCAGCTTCCAGAGCTTCTCCCTGTATTTCTGTTTCTTCAAGGAGGCTGTGGAGAGGCCCAGGGTGGGAGCTCGGAGGGCTGAGGACAGGGCCGAACTTCCTCCCTGCAGCGGGAAGCAGGGTCTATCACACATGGACAGCCACGTGCTACCTCATCCAGTTCATGCAATCCCACCAGGTACATTCTATGCATGTTCCCATTTTGCAGATGAGGACATTGAGGCTCTGAGAAGTGAGTGACTCTCCCTCAGCCACACAGTGAATGAGGTTTGGGGATAGGATTCTAATCAGGGCCTCCGAAGCCACACTCCTAACCTCTGCGTTTGTGCAGGTCAGTGGAGGAAATGTGCACTCATTGAACCGCTACTGTATACCAAGCAAAGGCTTTCATAGACCGTCTCTCTCAGTCCTCAGGACAGTGTTGCGAAGTGGGTGTTGTTGACCGCTCTGCAAAATTGGAGCATCTGAGCTCTGCAGAGGGGAAGGAACTCACCCGAAGGCCACACAGCCAATCCGTAGGGAAAGACTCAGGGGAAGCCGGAGACCAGGGTGTGGTGGGGGGTGCTCCACAGGGGAAAGGTCTGGGGTGGAGAGGCAGCTCCTGTCCTCAGTGAGCAAGCCGGGGTGTGGTGCTGCCCGCGGTGAGCAGAAGGAAGTCGCTGTGGGTGGTGGTGGGTTTGAGGTGCCGAAGCCTGAGTGATGTGGCTGGGAGGTGAGCACCCCATCTGTAGGGCTGGTCAGCAGGGACAAGGGTGTGGGGGCGTGCTGGCCAGGATTTGGGGTTCAAAGGTGGTCTAGCTGGCCCTGGCCACTGGGGCAGGGGCAGAGTGGGATGAGAGACTGAGGCAGAGCTGGGAAGCAGTGCGGGGAAGCTAGGGGGAAGGCAGTCTGGGGTGGCAGCCTGGAGGAGGCAAGCCCTTGAAAGACAGAGGCCTTAGGGTGTGGAAGTGGGTGGGACTGTGCGCAAAGGCTAGGGAGACTGAGAAAGGTTCTGGGAAGGCGCAGAGGTGTCCTCTGGCTGGAGGTGGAGATGGGGCAGAAAGGCTGGCTGGACTTGGGTGTTGGAAGTTCCCACACAGGCCTCGGAGGTTCAGGCTTCAGCCTGAGGACAGGCGAGCGCTCAGGAAGACTTTTAAGGGGGGAAATATCCATGAGAGAACCTCAGATAGGGACAGCCGCGGAGGTGCAGGCCCGAGGGGTGTAGAGAACTACATCACCTCCTGCCCCGCTCCCAGTTGTGTGCCCTTGACCGTGCCCCTCACCTCCTGGACCTGCACTTCCCTCATCTGCAAAATGGCGCTGACAAGGCCTGCCTCATTAGGGTTACTGAAGGTGGGGTGACTTAGTGCCCAGCAGGGGCTCAACAAACGCCCGCCGCCCCCACCCCCAGCCTGGCACCACCCAAAGCACCGGAGCACTGCAGTGGTGCAGAGCTGGGGTCTAGGTTTCAGGAGGCCCTGGGCGAAAGCCTCACCTACACCCTGGATTGGCCAAGCCATGCTGTGCAAATCACGGCCACTTCTGAGCCTCAGTCTCCTCATCTGTACCATGGCACCAGCTTCAGACTGGAATAAGAGAGGATGCGCCCTGCGACGCACTCCACGATTCCTGGAGTCAAAGCCAAATTCCATATCATGGCCTGACCGGCCTGGTCTGAGCTTCTGCCACTGGCTGTGCTCCCATGGCCTCTTTGCCATCCCTGCCTGGCTCACACTCCTGCTCGGGGCATTGGCACTGGCTGGTCCCCTGCCTGGAATTCATCTCCCAGACATCTGCTTGGCTCGCTCTGTCACTGGCTTCCAGGGTTTGCTGAATGCGCCCTTCCCGGTGAAGCCTCCCCTGCCCTCTCTCATGAATGTTGCAAACTGTCCCCACCCAGTCTGTCCCCTACTGCAAGCCCCTTACCCAGCTGCATGCCCTTGTTCCTATGGCGAGTGTCACCTTCCAACATGCAATGGAACGCACTCACTATCATGTTCATCATGGGACTTGCCCTGCTGCAGAGCAGGTCTGCGAGGGGTGGGGAAGGGCCCTGCCTGTTCAGGTCACCTGGCATGCAGAGACCCTGAGTCAATCATTGTTGAAGGCCTTACTGCACCGAAGAGCCAGCCCAGTGCTGTGAGCAAAGCTTGGGGAGCTCCAAGGGGCCCGAGGAGCCTCTCCCAGTGTCTCAACCATGAGAGGAAGTTGCAAGACTGCCATTTCTGTCCACAGGCTCAGCTCTTTTTGGCCAACTTTCCCAGCTTGGTCCGAGGCCTGTGTGTTCTCACATGCCCTGTCACGCCCTGTGGGGACAGGTTGCTAGGAAAGTGGGTGGGGGGCATTTCCTCATTTTCTAGCTCGTTTGGGCCAAGGCTGAGGGATCTATGAGGTCAGGGGTCGTGCTCCCCTCTGTGGACTCAGCTTCGAGGACACCGGCTCAAGTTTCCTGTTGCCCGCCTGCCTTGTGATTGCATTAGCACCCAGCCTGCCCCTATCAGTAACCCAGCCAGCAGGGGCAAAGGGCCACACCACCCTAGGCCTGCCCAGCCTCCCTGTCACTCTGCAGGGTCCAGTCCTACAAGGTCTCCCACTTGTCCGGCAGGCTGGGAAGCTGCACTGTCTAGCAGGGCTGGTGGGAGAATCAGTGGGTACAAATTTTATTATTTTTAATTATTTATTAATAATTAAATTTTTTAAAAGATGGGGTTTCACCATGTTGGTCAGGCTGGTCTTGAACTCCTGACCTCAGGTGATCCGCCTGCCTTGGCCTCCAAAGTGCTTGGATTACAGGCGTGAGCCATCGCGCCCTGCCTATTTATTTATTTTTGAGACAGAGTTTTGCTCTTGTCGCCCAAGTTGGAGTGCAGTGGCGTGATCTTGGCTCACTGCAACCTCCGCCTCCCAGGTTCAAGCGATTCTCCTGCCTCAGCCACCCGAATAGCTGGGACTACAGGCACGCACCACCACACCCAGCTAATTTTTGTATTTTTAGTAGAGACAGAGTTTCACCACATTGGTCAGGCTGGTCTCAAACTTCTGACCTCAGGAGATCCACTTGCCTCGGCCTCCCAAAGTGCCGAGGCATGAGCCACCATGCCCGGCTGGTACAACTTTTATTAAGGGCAGTGTGACAATATCTGTTTCCTGTCTTGTTATTCTTTTTTTCTGTAGACAGGGCCTTGTTCTGTCACCCACGCTGGAGTGCAGTGGCATGATCATGGTTCACTGCAGCCTCGTCCTCTCTACCGATCCTCCCATTTCAGCTTCCTGAGTAGCTGGGCACCACAAGCACACACAACACCACCACCATACCAAGGTAAATTTTGAATTTTTTTGTAGAGATGTGGTTTCCCTGTGTTGCCCGGGCTGGTCTCGAACTCCTGGGCTCAAGTGATCTTCCCATGTTAGCCTCTCAAAGCGTTGGGATTATCGGCATGAGCCACTGCACGTGCCTTGACTTCCTATCATCTGCTTCAAAATTAACAATGCACACCGGGCACAGTGGCTCACACATGTAATCTCAGCACTTTGGGAAGCCAAGGTGAATGGATCACTTGAGCCCAAGAGTTTGAGACCAGCCTGAACAAGATGGCAAAAACCCTGTCTCTACTAAAAATACAAAAAAATCAGCCAGGCATGGTGGTGTGCACCCTGTAATCCCAGCTATTTGGGAGGCTGAGGCAGGAGAATCACTTGAACCCAGAAGGTAGAGGCTGCAGTGAGCCGAGACTGCACCACTGCACTCCAGCTGGGGTGACAGAGAAAGACTCCATCTCAATAAAATAAAATAAAATAAAATAAAATATACATATATAAATAAAAGTTAAAAAATGAAAAATGTACTGCCCTTTGACCTGGTAATTCAACTCTTGGAAATCTCTCCTAGACATCCTCCTGCATATACGTAAATTAGCATATGTTACTGACTGCTGCATTATTTGTAATAGAAAAGACCAGAAACAACTCAAATGTCTATCAATAAGTGGTTAAAGCTACTTGGGGGTGCTGAGGTGGGAGGATTCCTTGAGCCCAGGAGGTCGAAGCTGCAGTGAGTCATAATAGAATCACTGCACTCCAGCTGGGTGACACAGCAAGACCCTGTTTCCAAAAAATATATATATATACTGCTAAGAGACTGGTTAAATAACAATGGAATGTGGGGCGCGGTGGCTCACACCTGTCATCCCAGCACTTCGGGAGGCCGAGGTGGGCTGATCACCTGAGATCAGGAGTTTGAGACCAGCCTGGCCAACATGGAGAAACTCTGTCTCTACCAAAAATACAAAAATTAGCTGGGCGTGGTGGCACATGCCTGTAATCTCAGCTACTCGAGAGGCTGAGGCAGGAGAATCGCTTGAACCCAGGAGGCAGAGGTTGCAGTGAGCCGAGATCACGTCACTGCACTCCAGCCTGGATGACAGAGTGAGACTCCGTCTCAAATAATAAGTAAATAAATAACACTGGAATACTATCCAGCAATGAAAATGGACCATAGCGACATGTAATCATACGGTGGGAAAAGGAAGAAAGACCCAAAAGAATATTTACGCTATGATTCTTTTCCTATAAGGATTAAAACCTGTTAAGGTAAAAGCTAAACTGTAAGGGATACTTTTAATAAAGAAAAGCAAGTACAAAATTACTGAAAAAGTTAGGACGGAGTTACTTCTAGAGGGAAGTAAGGGACCTTTGGGAGTTCTTCTGGGGTGCTGGCCATGTTTTATTTCTTGACCTGAATGGTAGTTACATAGATATTAGTTTTATAATTACTCTTTAAACTGCACATAAATATTGTATTCATTCTTCTAAGTGAACAATGTCTCTCATGACTTAAAAATATCATCGTACAACCAAATAGTGGAGTACTATATGGCCATTAAAAAGACACTACGGTCTTCAGATCCGAGTGACGGCACCAAAAAAAAAAAAAAAACCAAACAAAAAAGACACTACAGTCAACAATAATTTATAGCATATTTAAAAGTAACTCAAAGAATATAATTGGAATGTTGGTAACATAAGGAAATGAGAAATGCTTGAGGTGGTGGATACTCCATTTACTGATGTGATTATTACACATTTTATGCCTGTATCAAAATATCTCATGTACCCCATAAATAAACACACCTATTATGTACCCATAAAAACTAAAAACACAAAAAATTAAAAAGAACAAGACAACTCTCCGTGGGTGTGGCATGGATATAGGGGAAAAAGCAAGGGGACTACAATATATTTAGTGCACTCCCCTCTGTGTAAAATTTTAAAAAATATATCTGCTGGCTGGGCGCAATAGCTCATGCCTGTAATCCCAGCACTTTGGGAGGCTTAGGCAGGCAGATCACAAGGTCAAGAGATCAAGATCATCCTGGCCAACATGGTGAAACCCTGTCTCTATTAAAAATAAATTATAGGCCAGGCGCGGTGGCTCAAGCCTGTAATCCCAGCACTTTGGGAGGCCGAGGCAGGTGGATCACGAGGTCAAGAGATCGAGACCATCCTGGTCAACATGGTGAAACCCTGTCTCTACTAAAAATACAAAAAAAATTCGCTGGGCATGGTGGCACGTGCCTGTAATCCCAGCTACTCAGGAGGCTGAGGCAGGAGAATTGCCTGAACCCAGGAGGTGGAGGTTGCGGTGAGCCGAGATCGCGCCATTGCACTCCAGCCTGGGTAACAAGAGCGAAACTCCGTCTCAAAAAAAAAAAAAAAAATAATAAATAAATAAATAAATAAATTATAAAAAAAATTACCTGGGCCTGGTGGCGTGTGCCTGTGGTCCCAGCTACTTGGGAGGCTGAGGCAGGAGAATCACTTGAACCTGGGAGGTGGAGGTTGCAGTGAGCCGAGATAGCGCCACTGCACTCCAGCCTGGGTGGCAGAGCAAGATCTGTCTCAAAACAGCAACAACAACAACAAATATGTCTGCCACACGCTGTCTAGACGATTTCTAGACAGACACACAAGAATCAGGTAGTCTGGAAGGGGAACTGGGCAGTTACTTACCTTTTTGTACCTTTTGAATTTTTGTACGATGTGCACGTGTTATCTATTCAAAAAAAATCAAATAATTAAAAATGATTTTTTTTCAGTCTCTAGAGCTTCCAAGATTTTTGGTTTCAAACCAATTTCCTGCTGACCAGAATGAAACGAAGCCACATTCCGGCGTGATGCACCTGCTGGCCTCCTGCAAGTCGGGGACCTCCTCTGCCACTCTTTTGCTTCACTGAGGAAGAAGGCTGGGAATGAGCTCCTCTGGGGTCCCATGGCCTCCAACCAGCCACTGTCCCTGTTTCCCCCAAACATCCTCGTTGTCCCTCCTATGTCCTCCTCCTCCGTCGCCCTCACCCTGCTCTCCTCTTTTTCTTTTTTCTTTCTTTTTTTTGAGACAGAGTCTCACTCCTCTGTTGCCAGGCTGGAGTGCAATGGTGTGATCTCGGCTCACTGCAACCTCTGCCTTCCAGGTTCAAGTGATTCTCCTGCCTCAGCCTCCTGAGTAGCTGGGACTACAGGCGTGCGCCACCATGCCCAGCTAATTTTGGTATTTTTAGTAGAGATGGGGTTTTATCATGTTGGCCAGAATGGTCTCCATCTCTTGACGTCGTGATCCGTCCACCTCGGCCTCCCAAAGTGCTGGGATTACAGGCGTGAGCCACCGCGCCCGGCCTCTCTCTTTTTGCCTGAGGTTCTTGCTGCTTCTTCACCTCTCCTCCTGTTTCTCCCTTCTCTCTGCTCCCTCCTTTGATCTTGCTATTTTGTTTCTCTTTCCCTTTCTCTCTTCTCCCTCCTTCCTCCCCACTCCAGCCTCAGCTTCTCAGTCTCTCTTCCTCCTTCCTCTAGCTTCCTTTCTTCCGCAGAAGACCCAGTCCTTGCTAGAGCTCCAGAAGCAAGCCAGGAATCATGCCCCAGCTCTCTACCCACACACGCTGTGTGATCCTGGGCCAGTCACTGGTCTCTTGGGCCTCAGTTCAACAGATGGCTGTCTTGGTGATGTTAGATCACAGGGTGGAAGCACCCAGCATGGTGCCAGGCACTCAAAGTTTTTTTTCTTTTTCCTTTTTAAGGAACTACTAACCGTGAGGTTGTGCATTACCCAAACCCTTCCTGTTCTTAGAATCTGGGTCCTACTATTCTCAAGAATTTGAATTACCACGAGTCCTAGGGATGTAAGGGGATGAGGTTTCTGGTGTACTTTGGGAGGTGGAGGAGTGGGAAGAGGATTTGGGAGAACACTCTAGCATTGATCAGAAGGCAGAGGGCATTCCTCCTATTTCCAGAGGTTATTAGCCCTGGATTTTTTTTTTTTTTTTCTGAGACAGTTTCGCTCTTGTTGCCCAGGCTGGAGTGCGATGGTGCATTCTCGGCTCACCGCAACCTCTGCCTCCCGGGTTCAAGCAATTCTCCTGCCTCAGTCTCCCTAGTAGCTGGGATTACAGGCATGGGCCACTATTTTGTAATTTTAGTAGAGACGGGGTTTCTCCGTGTTGGTCAGGCTGGTCTCAAACTCCCGACCTCAGGTGATCCACCGGCCTTGACCTCCCAAAGTGCTGGGATTACAAGCATGAGCCACCACGCCTGGTCAAGCCCTGGATCTCTTTTATGGACTTCCTCATCCAGGATCCTTGGGCTTGGCCATATTTGAGACAATGGGAGATCTTCCTTCTCCTGGAGCCCCTTGAATCTTAGGCGTCGGGAGCACACAGCCTACCTGGTTTCTTGGCTGCACCGCAAGGAGAGCCCTGTACTCCCTGCTTACAACTAGCAAAGGCTCCATAGCCATTCCTGTACACGACTCAGGCTCCCTGGCTTGGCACTCAAGGCTCTTTGGCTTCCTGTGCTGCTTTGCTTCTAGCTGCAAGGATGGTGGCTCCCTGTTTTCCTGTTCTTTTCCTTTGTTTAAGTTGATTCTCTGCCAGACATACCTTCCCCCTGCACGCTTCCCCAAGCCATCCTATCTGGGAGCCTGACCCAATCAGTTGTTCCCAAATGCACCTTTGAGACCAAACATACCCGGCACCTCCTCTCTTGCCTCCCTCACATGACCCTCTGTGGGCCTGTAAACTGCTGGAGGCTCTGAGCATGCCTCATTCATGTCTGCCCCCTTACTAGACCCAGACCATGGAAGACACTCAATAAAAAGTGAGTGATTAAATGACAGCCTCTATGGAAAAGAGTATGGAGACTTCTCAAAGAACTAAACAGAACTACCATTTGGTCAGGTGCTGTGGCTCACATCTATAATCCCAACATTTGGGGAGGCTGAGGCAGGCGGATTGCTTGAGCCCAGGAGTTCAATACCAGCCTGGACAACATGGTGAAACCCTATCTGTACAAAAAATACAGAAAATTAGCTGGGACTATAGGAGGCACACATCCGTAGTCCCAGATACTCAGGAGGCTGAGGTGGGAGGATCGCTTGAGCCTGGGAGGTCCCGGCTGCCGTAAGATCACGCCATTGTACTCCAGCCTGGGTGATAGAGCGACATTCTGTCTCAAAAGAAAAAGAACTGGCTGGGCGAGGTGGTTCACGTCTAATCCCAGCACTTTGGGAGACTGAGGTGGGTGGATCACCTAAGGTAAGGAGTTTGAGGCCAGCTCGGCCAACATGGTGAAACCCCGTGTCTACTAAAAATACAATAATTAGCTGGGTGTGGTGGCAGCCACCTGTAATCCCAGCTACTCGGGAGGCTGAGGCAGAAGAATCGCTTGAACCTGGAGGCAGAGTGAGCTGAGATGGCACCACTGCACTCCAGCCTGGGCCTGACTGCGAAACTCGGTCTCAAAAAAAAGAGAAAAGAAGAAAGAAAAAGAACTGTCATTTGATCCAGCAACCCCACTACTGAGTATCTAACTGCAGGAATAACTGTATCAAAAAATACCTGCACTTGTGTGTTTATCACAGCACTATTCACAATAGCAAAGGTACCAAATCAACCTGTGTCCATCAACAGACGACTGAATAAATAAAATGTTATTTCACATATATATAATGAAATACTATTCAGCCATAAAAAAGAATGAAATTATGTCTTTGCAGCAACATGGGTGGAATTGGAGGCCATTGTCATAAGTGAAACAACTCAGAAACAAAGCCAAACACTGCCTGTTCTCATTTATAAGTAGGAGCTAAATAATGTGCACACGTGGTGGAATGACAGACGCTGGAGACTTGGAAGGTGGGAGAGTGGGAGCCACAGTGAGGGATGGGAAATTACTTAAAGGGTACAATGTACATTATTCAGGTGGTGATAAACTAAAAGGCCAGACTTCACTATTATGCAGCATATCCACAGAACAAAACTGCACGTGTACCCCTTAAATATATGCTAAAAAGTGATGAAATGAATGAATAAATAAGCATATAAACAAACCAAAGCAAGAGAGTAACACACACAAGAATGAATGAATGAATGAATGAATGAACACATCAAGCAGGGCCTAGATCTTGCAGAGTGGATAACCCTGCACCCCGCTGCATCCAGTTAGCTGGGGCTTGGCCTTCTTGATGGAGAAGTGGGAGCGAGGATGGAACTGATGCCAAGCCAGCCTGTCTTTCCCCTCCTTTTGGGTAGAGGCCTTGGCCGGATTCCTAGGGAGCCCTGAAGACCTGTGGTCTGGAGCCTTTGGAGAGTCGCAAGTGCAGATAGAAAAGGTCAGTGAAGGTGGAAGTCTAGTTAGATCTAACGGTGAGCCCAGGGCTGTGAAACTCTGGTGTTTGCTGCTAATGAAAAAACACGTGAGGCCTGGGAATCCACTGGCAAAGACGCAGGCCTGTCTTAGCAGAGTGGGAACATAAGGCAAGGGGTTAGATTATACAGGGGAGGACACTGAATGCTCAAAAGCTCCTTCCCAGCAGAGGGGACTCACCAGAGATCACTGGGACAGAAAATGCCTCTACTCATCCCTCCAACTTCCAGAAAAGATCAGGAGCTCTCTGAAGGCAGGGGTCTTATACAATACCTTTTTGTTTTCCTAGTGCTCAGTTTAGAGCCTGGAACTCAACATTGGGAAGATGCATGGGTGGATGGATGAGTGAATAGTCAGATAGATGAATGAGTGGATGGATGGACAGGTGGATGAATGGATAGATGGATGGTTAGGTAAGTGGATGGGTGGATTGGTGGATGGCTGGATGGGTGGA
This sequence comes from Sapajus apella, assembly GCF_009761245.1. NCBI lineage: Eukaryota > Metazoa > Chordata > Mammalia > Primates > Cebidae > Sapajus > Sapajus apella. The sequence goes on from NW_022436954.1 coordinate 15,871,936, forward strand.
TGGGTGCATGAGTGGATGCATAGGTGGATGAATGGATGGGTGAATGGGTAGATGGCTGGAATGTGGATAGGTAGATCAATAAATGGGTAGATGTGTGGATGAGTGGATGGATGGATGGATGGATAGGTGGGTGGATGGATGAGTGGAGGGATGGATAGTGGATAAGTGGATGAGTAGATAAGTTTATGGGTGGATTGGTGGATGGCTGGATGGGTGAATGAGTGGGTGGATGGGTAGGTGGAGGAGTGGATGCGTGAATGGGGAGATGGCTGGATTGGTGGATAGGTAGATAAGTGAATAGACAGATGGGTGGATAGGTGAATGGATGGACAGGTGAATGAATAGATGGGTGGAAGGGTAGGTGGGTGGATGGGTGGATGGATGAGTGGACTGGTGGATGGATGGATGGGTGGATGAATGAAGGGGTAGATGGGTAATGGATGGGTTGACAGACAGATGAGTGGATGGATAGATGGGTGGATGGGTGGATGAGTGGATGGATGGATAGGTGGATGAATGGATAAGCAGATTCATAGATGGATAAACAGATGGAATTGTGAACTGATGGAATGATAGCCGTTGGATGGGCTGATTAATGGACATGCAGATGACTAGATAAACAAGTAGATAAACAGATGGGTGAGTGGATGAATTGAATGACAGATGAATGAACAAATAAACGGACAGTTGGATAAATGGGCAAATAAGTGAATGCATGGTGGGCTTAATGAATGGATAGCTGGATGGACAAATAGACAAATAGATGCATGGGGAAACAGATGAATGGGTGGGTAGACAAGAAAGGTCTGTAAACTAAGAAGACTAGATTGACATTTAGGCATTGGCAAGGGGTGGGGAAACTGAGAAACCTGGGCTGGAAACAGAGCCCTAGGGATTTGAACACAGCTGTAGTACTCAAGAAGTTGGGAAGGGAGGGTGTGAGAACCCAGGACCCTCTTCTGGTGGAAGGGAAGCCCATGTGAACAGACTCAGAGGGAAGGAGGAAAGCCACACTAGCTGGAGACCCTAGCCCGGAGCCCAGCCTCAGCCTAGGGACAGCCTAGGCAGTGGGGGTGCAGGGCCACAGGAAGAGCCAGGCCTGATAGCCTGCTAGGTCAGAGCCCCCACCCAGCAAGGCTGACCCCAGAAAGTGGAGGTCCCAAGAGACCACCCCTTCCAGCTCTGACCCCAACGAGGTGACTGTTGGCTACATAGGGATCTCAGGAGAAGCAGGCGTTTGTTGGGTTAGAGCAAAAGCCTCCCAGTGGTGTGGCGGAGCTGCCCGTTCTCCCTCCCATCCTCCCTCCCCAGCCTAGCCTCCAAAGTCATCCCTCTCAGTCTCAGCTTCCGCTGGGCAGGGGGCCTGGACCCTATGGCCTCCCAGGCCAGCCCTTAGAGCACCACCTGCCCCAGCCGGCCAGAGACTTCCTGTATGTAGCGCAAGAGATTTATGCAAACGGGTTGGGGCGGTGATGTCACCCCAAGGGGACTATCTCCCAGCGGCAGGCCGTCGATAAAATCAGGAACTTGTGCTGGCCCTGCAATGTCAAGGGAGGGGGCTCACCCAGGGCTCCTGTAGCTCAGGGGGCAGGCCTGAGCCCTGCACCCGCCCCACGGCCGTCCAGCCCCCGACGGGGCACCCCATCCTGAGGGGCTCTGCGCTGGCCCCCACCGAGGCAGGGGATCTGACTGACTCGGAGCCCGGCTGGATGTTACAGGCGTGCAAAATGGAAGGGTTTCCCCTCGTCCCCCCTGTGAGTACCGGGACTCCTCTACCAGCCCAGCCCGTGGCCCTCGGACGCCTGCCTGCCTGCTCACGAACCTGCCAGCCCACCCGCTGCCCTCCTGGCTTGCTATCTGTGGGAAGTCAGGGTTTCCTCCCTGGAGCTCCTGGCCTGAGACCCAGCGAAGGGGCCATTGGCTTCCTCGGAGCATGCCCTGGCGGGCTGAGGCCGGGCCACGGTGGGGCTGTGATCGGTGGGGCCTGAACAGTTATTTATAGACAGGGCTTGGGTGGCAGGCGGAGGCCGGGGCTCCTGGGGAGGGTGCTGGGCTGAGGATGGTGAGGGCGGCAGCAGAGAGGTGCAGGAGGGAGATGGGGAGACTGGCTATGGGGAGGCCGGTCCCCTGGACAGGAAGGGGTGAAGGCAGCAGGCAGTAGCCTTGGCCATGGCCTTGGGGCTCCTGGCGACCGAGGCTGATGGAACTCTGGGTCTCCAACGCCCAGTCTGGGGCCTGGCACAGAGGACATGATTGTTGACCAAAAGGTCTGGGCCATGGGCCATGGGGGGCCACAGGAGGCAGGGGCTGGTGCTAGGAAGGAGCCCGGAGCGGAGCTGAGATGGTACAGTTAGTGTCAGCCCCAGGGCTGGAGTTCAGGGAGAGGCACGGCAGGGGACAGGGACGGGGCTGGGACAAGGCCGGGACAGATTGACGCTGGGTAGGACCTGGGTTGAGCATGGGACTACAGTTAGAATGGGGGCTGAGGCTGGGACAAGGACAGGGACTGGGTCTTGGGGGTGAAGAAGCGGGAGCCCCAGGGGAACCTGAGAAGATCGCCACTGCTCCTCACTCTCAGTGACAGTTGCAGCCTGAGGCAGGTGTCAGACCAGGGTCCCTCTGAGAGGACCCTTCTCCCTTTTCCTACCCCATGTCCTCTCAGGGGTGGGGAGGCTTGAGGGGAGCTAGGAAGGGCTTGGCAGGCTGCCCCCTGACTCCACGTCCCTGGCCTACAGGCAGCTCCCTTCCCCCACTGTGCGCTGGCTCAGAGCCACCCCAGGAGGCTGGGAGGCACCCCAGGTCTGACATCACCCCGACCAGACCAGAGCCGGCCTGACATCCTGCACAGGCTGCGCTGCCTGGAAACCCAGAGGGGCAGGCTGTGTCTCGGGCTCCCGGCCTCCTCACTCGGCCAGCCAGCCCACTGGCGTCCACACTGTTACCCCTTCCCACCTGGGACCACGAAGGGGGTGGCGCAGGCAGAGGGGGACGGAGGTTGTCTCAGGAAGACCCAATTCTGCCTCAAGAAAGCCGCAGGCCCACTGTCTCTGACCCCTGACCTCTCGATGCTGAGTTCCAGGTGGAGCTGGAGGGGAGGCAGAGCTTCCAGGGCCGCCCCTAGGTTCCCCAGTCCTCTCTGCAGCTCCATGGTTACTCTGAGTGTCTCTTGGTAGGGTGGGCTCCCAAGGCTGCCCCGGCTCCCTAAGCCTAGTCCTGAGGGCCACAGTGACTGTTGTGCAATCCTGGGGCACACGCCGGGGGGGCGGGGAGGCCTGATGACTGTTGGGAAGGCTCCGGGTGTGCATGGCCCTGTGTCTGTGCCAGTGGGGGGAGGAGGACAGGGAGGAGGGGGGAAGGAGGGGGGAAGAGGAGGAGGAAAGAAGGCGGACAGGGAGGAGGGGGAGGAAAATGAGGACAGAGGGGAGTAAGGAGGGGGAGAAGGAAGCAGAGGAAGCAGAGGGTGGGTGAGGAGGGAAGGAGGGGATAGGGAGGACTCAGGAGAGAGAGTGAGGGGATCAAGGCCCTCCATGCGCTCGGCCCCCAAGCCTGCCAGGATGACCCCGCATCAGCCATCAGTGTGGATGTCACTGTGGCGCCGCTCGTGCCCAGGCTGTGTGGGGGGCACAGGCCGTAAGAGCAGGGCTGGGCAGGCAAGTGTGTGCGGGTGAGTGTGGGGGCGGACTGTGAGCGGCTCTGGGGGCGTGAGTGTGCGTGTTGCTGGCTAGAACGTGGTGTCGTGCGAGTGTCAATCAAGGCAACTGTGCGTGTGCCCACGAGCTGAGTGTACCATGTCTCCGTGAGGTGGGTGACCTCTGAGTGGGCATGAAGATGTGTGTGTGCGGGACAGTGTGTGTGAGCCTGAGAGTGAGTCCGTGTGTGGGACTGTGTGAGGCAGTCACAGGGATCTTGTGGACCTGTGCATCAGTGTGACCAGGAGAGGTGTGTGGGATGAGGATGAGGGCACATGGGAGTGAGTGTGTGTGAGTGGGAGGGGCTATGGGGAGTAGCGGCGGGGACCCCAGTCCTCCTGACCTCTGGCCTCCAAGGTCCCTGTCACCCCTTTTCAGGCCTCCCGCGTCCCCTGCCCCACTCTCTGTCCCAATTCCAGGCAGAGGGAGGGCTGTAGGCCCAACGCAGCCACTGAGCCAGAGAAGGTGGTGGGGACCCAGTGTGCTGGGGTGCTTCAGGCTTGGCTGGGGTCCCCCACCATGGGGCAGGCTCTGACGCCTCCTCTCTCAGCAGCCATCAGAAGACCTGGTGCCCTACGACACGGATCTGTACCCACGCCAAACGCATGAGTATTACCCCTATCTCAGCAGTGATGGGGAGAGCCACAGCGGTGAGTGCCCAGCCTGCCCATCCCCCACCCCCCCACCCAGCCTGGGCTCCTGGGGTCTGGAGAGAGAAAAAGAAGAAATGATTCCCAGGACTGCTTTGGAATTCTGAGAATTAGGTCACGTTAGCTCTCTGGGGGAGCGAACTGCGGCATCACCATGCACTCCCACACCTGAGCCTCCATTATTGAGCCTGTGCGGGTGTCAAGGCGCAGGGTTTGAGTCTTCTACCGTTATCTTCTGGCTCTGCCCTTGAGGTCTTGTTTATAAACAAGGAAACAGGCTTAGGGTACTAGGAGATTTGTACCAGGTCACATGGCTGCTGGGTGGAACCCAGGTCCGTCCGCTCCGGTCCTGTGCTCTTTCTTCCGCCCCTGCCTATCTACCCACCTCTTCTTCTCTGTTCTCGTCACCCTCTTTGTCCCAAACTCCCCGTCAACGCATCCACACTCTCTGCCGTGTGTGGTTAGCAGGGTTTCCCAACCGTGGCACTGCTGACATTTTGGGTGGGATGACTCCGGGGTGGACTGTCCTGGGTACCATAGGAAGCTTAGTGGCATCCTTGCTTCTACCCACCACATGCCAGGGGCACGGCCAATCATGACAACCAAAAATGTCTCTATCCATTGCCAGATCCCCCCAGGGAGGCAAAATCACCCCGAGTTGGGAGCTGCTGGGCCAAAGGAAACCCTATAGGGACCGCTTGTTGAGCGAGGCCGAGGGCCCCAGTTTGCTGAGGTGGGAGGAAGAGGCCTGGGCCATGGGTTCCTTCTGGCTGTCCAGTCCTACTGGATCTGACTGTCCATCCCAAGGCCCAGCCTCCATCCTGGAGCAAATTCAGGGGATGGGAGAGAGGCATTAGGTGCCTGGGACATGAGCAGGGGCTGTGAGAGGTCGCCCGAAGTGGATCTTGGCTTATCGGACATCCCTGACCCAAAGCGAGGTGGCCCAGTCAGTGGGTGAGTTGGGGGATTCCTCAGGGCGTCTGGGACCTGGGCAGACCAGCGACTGGGGTGTCTGCACCCCAGGTGGCAGAGGCCCACAGCCGAGGAAGGTGTCACTCCTGAAGGCCACCCCTGTGGCCGGTCATGCCTGAAGCTCTGTTCTGCAGACGCGCCTGTGGCGTCTGAACCTGATGGGCTCACCTAGGGATCCACGTGTGCCTGGCCACAGTTAGGGCCCTCCCATCCAGAGGCCAAGCTTGGAGAGCAGCTTCATCGGGAACTCAGGCTGGAGGCCGCATCCCGGGAGCAGGCGGTGGATATGCCTCCAGGTCACAGCGGGGCTTGCATCTTTTAGAATCTTTAGGGTTAGAAAGCCTTAAAAATATCCTTTTTCATTCCTTCAAGCTTATATGTGATTACGTAAGAAACACATCCTCTCTGTGGAAAACCCAGGCAATGTAGAGGGAAAGTCCCCCTCCTCCATTTCCACCCCAGCTCTCCCAGTAAGGGTGAAGAGCCAGGTCTGGGGGACCCAGAGACCGCACACCCACCTTCCCACTAAACAGTTCCAGGACCCCAGGAGGTCTCGCTGGGCCCCAGGACGGGCGCCCCCTGGTGGCCTGGGTCCCCACAAACAGTGCTGCTGGGCCTCCTCCATTGAGGACGCGTTCTCCCTGGCCCAATCCCCATTCTGTTCACCAGGCTTGGGTGCATTTCCTTTGGCCCTTTTGCAGCCTCAGTTTTCCTTCCGGTAACATGAGGGCATTGCCCACATAGCTGGAAACCAGTGAGGCTTGGGGCTGGGCCTGATGGAGTGAGCACTTTAGAGAAAGCATGTGTTTTCCTGGCTCAGGGGCCAAGCAGGTTCCTTACATCTGGGGTGGGGCTCTAGGAATGACTCCTGATTGGATGCCTGGGCACCCTGTTTTGGTCACAAACCCCCAGTTCCTCCAGAGCCTCCACCAGTGTTCCCAGGCATCCTCGGCCGTGCCCCTGGCCCGCTGTGAATTGTTGCCAATCAGGGCATCTGGGCTGTCCTTTTCTTTTTTTTTTTTTTTTAAGACTCAGTCTTGCTCCTGTCCGTCAGGCTGGAGTGCAATGGCACAATCTCAGCTCACTGCAACCTCCACCTCCGGGGTTCAAGTGATTCTCCTGCCTCAGCTTCCCGAGTAGCTGGGATTATAGATGCCCGACACCAAGCCCGGCTAATTTTTGTGTTTTTAGTAGAGACGGGGATTCGCCGTGTTGGCCAGGCTGGTCTCGAACTTCTGACCTCAGGTGATCCACCCGCCTCGCTCGGCCTCCCAGAGTGTTGGGATTACAGACGGGAGCCACTATGCCCGGGATTCTTTTTGAGACAGTCTTGCTCTGTTGCCCAGGCTGGAGCGCAATGGCACAATCTCAGCTCACTGCAGCCTCTGCCTCCTGGGTTCAAGTGCGTCTCTTGCCTCAGTGTGCCAAACAGCTAGGATTACAGGCACATACCACCATGCCCAGGGCTAATTTTTGTATTTTTAGTAGAGATGGGGTTTCACCATGTTGGCCAGGCTGCTGTCAAACTCCTGACCTCAAGTGATCCACTTGCCTCACCTCCTAAAGTGCTGGGATTACAGGTGTTAGCCACCGTGTCCAGCCTGGGCTGTCCCTTTCTATATCCACTGGAATGTATTGTCTGAAGACTCAATAATAGAGACCCCCACAGACTTCCATCAATTCCTGCATGTCCTCTTTGTCCACATTTTTAGCTACCAAAGAGTAGTGACAAAGCTTTGGCCCAGCCCTGGCTTACCAGCTGTGAAACTTGGGGCAAGTAACATAACCTCTTTGCGCCCCCGTTGCCCCATTTATAAAACTGCGAGGATAAAAAGACTTACTTCCTAGAGCTGTGATGATTCAGTGAGGTAACACATGTAATCTGTGAGACAGGGTAATGTGCAGAGGACGAGGCCCATGCTACCTTCACTGCATCCCCCCAAGGCAGGAGGGACAAAGCAGCTGGGGAGTAGGAGAAGCACGGAGGGCTCTGTGAGAGACCAACTGGGTCATTTTCCACTGACCCAGGAGACAGCCAACCTGCCACCCACCCCCACATCCATGCACTCACCCTCCCATACACCCACCTGCTCGTCCATCTTGCCAGCCACTTCCCATCTGATCCACTTATCCTCCCTTGTCCATCAAATGGTCTCTGAGTATATGCCATGTACCAGACATTGCTGTAGGCTCTGGGGGGTCCATGATGAGCACCCCGACAAGGCTACTGCTCTCACAGAGCCCACCCTCCAGCGAGGGAACGGGGATATAAACAATCAGACAAGCAGACCATTTTCCGCAGATGTAATATGGAGTGTCTACACCGGGGGCTGCTTTCATTTGAGTGGCCCGGAAAGGCCTTTGAGGAGGTGGCAGCTGAGCTAAGAGAAGGAACTCGTAATTCACATGTGACCACAGGTAGGGGAGAGGTACTCAAGGTAAAGGGAACAGAAAGCGCAAAAGTACAGGGGACCCTGGCGGAGGACCAGAGAGGCCAGTGGGCACAGGGCAGCGGATAGACCAAAGGGGTCAGCTGCTCACACAGGCTCGCAAGCCATGGCAGGAGTTTGGATTTTATCACACACACAATGGGAAGCCACTAGGGGTTCTGAGAAGGGAAATGACATGATCATGATCTAAATAACCTTTCATGTATGTGTGTGTGCTGACAGTTTAAAATACAATCTTTATTTATTTATTTTTTTTGAGAAGAAGTTTTGCTCTTGTTGCCCAGGCTGGAGTGCAGTGGTATGATCTTGGCTCACTGCAACCTCCACCTCCCAGGTTCAAGCGATTCTCCTGCCTCGGCCTTCCAAGTAGCTGGGATTATAGGTGTGCACCATCATGCCCAGCTAATTTTGTATTTTTTAGTAGAGATGGGGTTTCACCATGTTGACCAGGCTGGTCTTGAACTCTTGACCTCAGGTGATCTTCCCACCTCGGTTTCCCATTCCCAAAGTACTGGAATTACAGGCATGAGCCACTAGACTTGGACTTTTTTTTTTTTTTTTTGGAGATAGGGCCTCGCTCTGTCACCAGGTTGGAGTGCAGAGGCATGAGCATAGCTCACTGCAGGCTTGACCTCCCAGGCTCAGGTGATTCTCCCACCTCAGCCTCCGGAGTCACTGGGACTACAGGCGCCTGCCACCATGCCCGGCTAATTTTTGTATATTTTGTAGAGATAGGGTTTCACCATGTTGCTGAGGCTGGTCTCAAACTCCTAGGCTCAAGTGATCCACCCCCCTCGGCCTCCCAAAGTGCTAGGATTACAGGTGTGAACCAGCACCTGACCAAAATATTCTAATTTTTATTTTTATATATTTTTGAGGTTTTATTTTTATTTATTTTTTGAGCTGGAGTCTCCCTCTTTCACCAGGCTGGAGCACAGTGGCACAATCTCAGCTCACTGCAACCTCCACCTCCTGGGTTCAAGCTGTTCTACTGCCTCAGCCTCCCAAATAGCTGGGATTACAGGCACGTGCCACCATGTCCAGCTAAATTTTGTATTTTATTTTTATTTTTTGAGGCAGAGTTTCACTCTTTCACCTAGGCTGGAGTGAAGTGGCATGATCTTGGCTCACTGCAACCTCCACCCCCTGGGTTCCAGTGATTATCCTGCCTCAGACTTCCGAGTAGCTGGGATTATAGGTGCCTGCCACCATGCCCAGCTAATTTTTTTATTTTTAGTAGAGATAGGGTTTTGCCATTTTGGCCAGGTTGGTCTTGAACTCCTGACCTCAGGTGATCCACCCCCTCAGTCTCCCAAAGTGCTGGGATTACAGGTGTGAGCCACCATGCCCAGCCTTTTTTTTTTTTTTTTTTTGACAGAGTCTCAGCGGGGCACCGTGGCTCACACTCATAATCCCAGCACTTTGGGACCCTGAGATGGGTGAACACTTGAGGTCAAGAGTTTGAGACCTGCCTGGCCAACATGATGAAGTCCCATCTCTACTAAAATACAAAAATTAGGCTGGGCACAGTGGCTCGCGCCTATAATCCTAACACTTTGGGAGGCTGAGGCGAGTAGATCACCTGAGGTCAGGAGTTAGAGAACAACCTGGCCAACATGATGAAAGTGGTCTCTGCTAAAAATACAAAAATTAGCCGGGCATGGTGGTGGGTGCCTGTAGTCCCAGCTGTACTCAGGAGGCTGAGGCAGGAGCACTGCTTGAACCTGGGAGGCAGAGGTTGCAGTGAGCTGAGATCACGCCACTGCATTCCAGCCTGGGCGACAGAGCGAGACTTCATCTCAAAAAAAAAAAAAAAAAAGACAGGGTCTCACTTTATTACCCAAGGTGGAGTGCAGTGACGCAATCTTGGTTCACTGCAGACTCTACAAGGTTCAAGCGATTCTCCTGCCTCCGGACCCCAGCTAGCTGGAACTACAGGCTTGTGCCAGCCCCGGTGAATTTTTTTGTATTTTTAGTAGAGATGGGTTGCCCAGGCTGGTCTCAAACTCCTGGGCTCAAGGAATCCTCCTGCTCCGGCCTCCAAAAGTGCTGGGATTAGAAGTGTGAGGCACCACACCCAGCCTATTTTTTTATTATTAAAGTTACAAATACTCATTGCAAAAACTTAAAAAATACAACAGCATATCAAACATACATCCCCCTCTTCCCAATCTCATTTCCCACTGAGAGCACCTTAGTCTATCCTTACAGACATTTTATTCTGCATATATAATCCTAAGTGTTGGTAAGTATATATACATACACATACATATTTTATTCATTCAATAATGGAATTTCGTATCATGCCATTCTGCAATTTGCTATTTTTTACTTTTTCATGTAGGCATTTCTCCATGACATATGTAGCGTATCAGAGATTAGGAAAAGCTATTTTTCCAGTCTTTCCATTCCAGTCCTGTGTAAATGTACAAATCCAGATGTGGAATACGTAGAGTGTTATTCATTAGCAAACATTTATCGAGTGCCTCCGATGTGCCAGGCAGAGACAAAACAGTTTGATTTTTCAGTTTGAGATATTTTCTATTTACTTGTACGATCAGAATTCAACTTTAGTCATTTGCAACACACACACATACACACATTCACATTTCTCCACACATCCCCAATTCATTACTGTATATGGTAACTTTTGTTAAATCAGCATTTGAATTTTCCATTGTTATGACCGTGTGGCTGCTACTCACAGCTGAGCCACATGGCGTCCTTTCCTTACCTGTACTTTCTCATCCTCGTATTTCTTTTCTTTCTGGGACGGTGTCTCGCTCTGTCACCCAGGCTGGAGTGCAGTGGGTGTGATCTCGGCTCACTGCAGCCTCAGCCTCGCAGGTTCCAGCGATTCTCCTGCCTCAGCCTCCTGAGTAGCTGGGATTACAGGCATGCGCCACCACGCCCAGCTAATTTGTGTATTTTTAGTAGAGATGAGGTTTCACCATGTTCACCAGGCTGGTCTCAAACTCCTGACCTCAAGTGATTCGCTGGTCCTGGCCTCCCGAAGTGCTGGGATTACGGGTGTAAACCACCGTGCCTGGCCTCATCCCCATATTTCTGAGGGGCAATGTAGCAAGGAGATAAAAACCCTTCTTCTGAAACCAGGCTGCTGAAACTCATCCCCCATCTCCTCCATTGCTATGCAGGGTGACTATGGGCAAGACCTTCAGCTTCTCTGTGCCTCAACTTCTTCATAACAATACCAACTTCACAGGATTGCTGTAAGGACTGACTGAGCCGCTGTATGTCAAATGCTTAGAACAGTGCCTGGAAATAGCAAATGTTTTGCACAGATTTGTTATCACTATCATCTCCCAAGAAAGGGTGTATGGGAGGTGAGATTTTTGTTGTGGTGGTGATGGTTTTATTTTGTGTTTTACCTCTTGTCTTTTATTCTGGGCTCTCACTTGATTAATCGTAGTTTGGCTGTGTATGGAAATCTAAGTTGAAAATCATTTTTTCCCTTAGAAATTTGAAAGCATTTTCTACTGTCTTCTGGTTACCGGAATTTTTCCTATGAAGTCTGATGCCACTCTGTGTTCTTTTAGATTTCTTTTTTAAGTAACTTAGTTTTCTGTTTGTTTCATTTGCTTTTCTCTCTCTCTCTTTTGTTTTCTTTCTCTGGAAGTTTTTAGTATCTTCTCCCAATACCTCAGGGTTCAACTGAGTAAACTTTTTAAAAGATCACCTGACACCTGCAATCCCAGCACTGTGGGAGGTCGAGGCAAGTGGATTATGAGGTCAGGAGTTCAAGACAGCCTGGCCAAGATGGGGAAACCCTGTCACTACTAAAAATACAAAAATTAGCCGGGTGTGGTGGGGTGCGCCTGCAATCCCAGCTACTCAAGAGGTTGAGGCAGAGAATTGCTTGAACCCAGGAGGTGGAGGTTGTAGCGAGCCAAGATCACACCACTGCACTCCAGCCTGGGTGACAGAGCGAGACTCTGTCTAAAAAAAAAAAAAAAAGTCACTCAGGGTGGAAAGTAGATGGAAAAGAGGCAAGAATAGGAGCCGGAAAAAAAAATTGAGGAAACTATTGGAATAATACAGGGAAGAGATGGTGGCCTGGACGAGGGTGGTGGCAACAAAGACAGAAAGTGGGGGGACAGATTCAAGATAGATTTTGAAGATTGATTTTGAAGGGCTCATAGGATTTACTGTATTTTATTACTCTTTTGTTTGCTTGCTTGCTTTTTTGAGACAGAATCTCACTCTGTCGCCTAGACTGGAGTGCAGTGGCGTGATCTCAGCTGACTGCAACCTCTGCCTCCTGGGATTGAGAGATTCTTGTGCCCCAGTCTTCCAAGTAGCTGGGATTACAGGTGTGTGCCACCACACCCGGCTAATTTATTTTTTGTGTATTTTTAGTAGAGACAGGGTTTCACCATGTTGGCCAGGCTGGTCTCAAACTCCCGACCTCAGGTGATCCGCTCACCTCGGCCTCCCAAAGTGCTGGGATTACAGGAATGAGCCACCGCACCTGGCCTATTACTTTTTTTAATTGTGGTAAAATACACATAACATTAACCTTTTTTTTTTAACCATCTTAACCGTTTCTTTACATTTTAAGTGTATAGTTCTGTGAGATTAAATACATTCACATTACCACTACCATCCAGCTCTATAACTCTTTTTTAAAAATTTTATTTACTATTTTATTATACTTTAAGTTCTGGGGTACATGTGCAGATCGTGCAGGTTTGTTACATAGGTGTACACGTGCCGTGGTGGTGGTTTGCTGCATCCATCCCCCCGTCATCTACATTAGGTATTTCTCCTGTTAGCCCTCCCCAGTCCCCCCCACCCCCATCTCTATAACTCTTTTCATCTTGCAAAACGAAGATCCTGTATTCATTGAACAACTCCCCGTTTTCCCTCCCCACATCCTCTGGCAGCTACCATTCCACTTTCTGTCCATACGAACTGGACTATTCTAGGTGCCCCCATGAGTGGTATCATACAGTATTTGTTTTTATGACTTCCTTTAGCATAATGTTCTCAAGGCTTACCCATGGTGTAGCATGTGTTAGAATTTCCTTCTTTTTTTTTTTTTTTTTTTTAAGATGGGGTTTCACCATGATGGCCAGGCTGGTCTTGAACTCCTGACCTCAGGTGATCCACCCACCTAGGCCTCCCAAAGTGCTAGGATTACAGGCGTGAGCCACGCGCCCGGCCTAATTTCCTTCATTTTTAAGGTTGAATCGTATTCCATTGTGTGTGCGAGTCAGATCTTTCGTATCCATCCGCCCGACACTTGGGGTGCTTCCACTGTTTGGCTATTGTGACTGACGCTGCCATGAAGGGGGGTATAGGAACACCCTGTTTTTGGCCGGCCACGGTGGCTCACACCTGTAATCCCAGCACTTTGGGAGGCCGAGGCAGGCAGATCACGAGGTCAGGAGATGGAGACCATCTTGGCTAACACGGTGAAACACCGTCTCTACAAAAATACAAAAAAAAATTAGTTGGGTGGGATGGCGTGCACCTGTAGTTTCAGCTACTCAGGGGGCTGAGGCAGGAGAATACCTGGGCGGCAGAGGTTGCTGTGAGCCGAGATCGCGCTGCTGCACTTCAGCCTGGGCAACAACCACTGTCTCAAAAAAAAAAAGACTTTTTAATTTTTCAAAATATATACCCAGAAGTAGGATTGCCACATCATATGGTAATTCTATGTTTCTTTTTTTTTTTTGAGATGGCGATTCTTGTGCCTCAGCCTCCCGGGTAGCTGGGATTACAGGCATTCGCCACCATGCCCAGCTAATTTTTGTATTCTTAGTAGAGACGGGGTTTCTCCATGTTGGCCAGGCTGATCTCGAACTCCTGACCTCAAGTAATCCGCTGCCTTGGCCTCCCAAAGTGCTGGGATTACAGGCATGAGCCACCACACCTGGCCAGTAATTCTATTTTTATTTTTTGAGACGGAGTCTCACTCTGTCACCCAGGCTGCAGTGCAGTGGCATGATCTCAGCTCACAGTGACCTCTGCCTCCTGGGTTCAAGTGATTCTCTTGTCTCAGAATCCCAAGTAGCTGGGATGACAGGCACTCCAACACGCCTGGCTAATTTTTGTATTTTTAGTAGAGACAGGGTTTCGCCATGTTGGCCAGGCTGGTCTCAAGTTCCTGACCGCAGGCGATTCACCTGTCTTGGCTTTCCAAAGTGCTGAGAAGGTGTGAGCCATTGTGCCCTGACTACTTTTAATTTTATTAAAGATTAAGCCATCATCTATTTCCCATAATGGCTGCATCATTTTACATTTCCAACAACAGTATACCAGTGTTTTTTTGTGTGTGTTTTTTTGAGAGGGAGTTTTACTCTTGTTGCCCAGGCTGGAGTGCAATGGTACCATCTCGGCTCACTACAACCTCTGCCTACTGGGTTCTAGTGATTCTCCTGCTTCAGCCTCCCTAGTAGCTGGGATTACAGGTGCCCACCACCATGCCCATCTAATTTTTTGTATTTTTAGTAGAGACGGGGTTTCACTATGTTGGCGATCTACCTGCCTCAGCCTCCCAAATTGCTGGAATTACAGGCATGAGCCACTGTGCTTGGCTACAAGTATTCTCATTTTCTGCATCTTCAGCAACACTTGTTATTTTCTGTGGGTTTTTTTTTTTTTCATAGTAGCTCTCCTAATGAGTGTGCTGGAATTTGCTATTTATGATAAGGTGTTTTTTGTTTGTTTGTTTGTTTGTTTTTTGAGACGGGGTCTTACTCTGTTGTCCAGACTGGAGTGCACTGGCACGATCTCAGCTCACTGCAACCTCCACCTCCCAGGCTCAAGTGATTCTTCTGCCTCAACCTTCCAAGTAGCTGAGATTACAGGCGCATGCCACTACACCCAGCTAATTTTTGTGTTTTTGGTAGAGATGCAGTTTCAGCATGTTGGTCAGGCTGGTCTTGAACTCCTGACCTCAAAGGATCCACCCAACTTGGCCTCCCAAAGTGCTGGGATTACAAAAGTGAGCCACTGTGCCCAGCCTACGATAGGACTGGTGAAGAAACGAAAGTTCCAAAATGTGACTTTCTATCCATCCTTCCATCCATCTAATTTCCATATACTTCTTTATCCTTTCATATCACTAACCATCTACCCATTCATTAATTTATTCACACATCCATCTACTTGGCCACCTTTCCAATTGTCCTTGCCTCTACCTACCGAGCCCTCCATCTCGCACTGGCCTATCCGTCTAACAAATATATACTAAGTATCTTTTATATGCCAGGCCCATTGCTAGATGCTGTGGAATGAATAAAACACAGGTCCTGCAAGATCCAGCTTTGTAATAAGGGAAAGAATTAAAGCTCTAATAATTAGAATCCAAGGTAGAGAGGAAGAAGTGCCATGAAACCTGCAGGTCTCTGTTCTCTGAGCCTCTTTCTTTCTTTCTTTCTTTCTTTCTTTCTTTCTTTCTTTCTTTCTCTCTCTCTCTCTCTTTTCTTTCTTTCTTTCTTTCTTTCTTTCTTTCTTTCTTTCTTTCTTTTCTTTCTTTCTTTCTCTCTCTCTCTCTCTCTCTCTCTCTCTCTCTTTCTTTCTTTCTTTCTTTCTTTCTTTTCTTTCTTTCTGAGACGGAGTTTCACTCTTGTCACCCAGGCTGGAGTGCAGTGGTGCTATCTCGGGTCACTGCAATCTCCGCCTCCCGGGTTCAAGCGATTCTCCTGCCTCAGCTTCCCGTGTAGCTGGAATTACAGGCATGTGCCATCACACACAGCTAATTTTGTATTTTTAGTAGAGACGGGGTTTCACCATATTAGCCAGGCTGGCCTCAAACTCCTGATGTCAGGTGATCCACCTGCTTCGACCTCTGAGCCTGTTTCTACATCTGAATATTTTTCAAGAGAGGCTGGGCTTCAGGAGTCCTAGTCTAGAGGTTGATGATCTTGTGAGAAGGTGTTTTTCTTGGCCCCTCCTTTCTAGTTCGTCATCTTTCTTCTCTGTTTGGATCACACTTTTGTTCCCCTGGGAAGAGCCCAGGGCTTCAGGCTGGAGATTCTCTTCTGAGGAGATAAGGTCAACTGAATGACACTTAAAGGTTGACATTTTTTGTGTGGTTGTTTTGAATGTGATTTTATTTTTGTACTGGTGACGTACAGGTGTGACACCAAAACACTGAGTAAGACTAGGGATGTGTGGGCAGGACTTTGGCCCCAGATTGAGAACGGGTTTAGAGGGAGGAAATGAGAGATGAAGACGAATGGGTCATTTCTGGCTGGCTGGATAACAGTTGGATGGATAATGGTTCAATGATGAATGGATGATGAAGGATAGATGGGTGGGATGATGGGGGATGATGGATAGATGTAGGGTGGATGAAGAATGACAGCTGATGGGTAATGATGGTAGTCAGGTGGATAAGAGCTGTCATTAAAATCTCTCAGTGAAATCACCAAGGCATGTGTATACCTATGTAACAAACCTGCACGTTCTGCACATGTACCCCAAAACTTAAAGTATAATAAAAAAATTAAAAATAATAATAATAAAATCTCTCAGTGTTGACTTGGTGTGGTGGCTCACGCCTGTAATCCCAGCACTTTAGGAGTCTGAGGCAGGCAGATCACAAGGTCAGGAGTTTGAGACCAGCCTGGCCAACATGGTGAAATCTCATTTCTACTAAAAATACAAAAATTAGCCAGCAGGGTGGCACATGCCTATAGTCCCAGCTACTTGGGAGGCTGAGGCAGGAGAATAGCTTGAACCCAGGAGGCAGAGGTTGCAGTGAGCCAAGATTGTGCCACTGCACCCCAGCCTGGGCGACAGAGGAAGACTCCATCTCAAATAAATAAATAAACTCTCAGTGTCACCCCAGGTCTTAAAGTTTTCATTAATCATCTTGTTTCTCAGAGGTGGTATGGTATAGTGGTAAGATTTCAGTCCTTGGGGTCAGATACAGGTGGGTTTGGATTCTGATTCCATCAATGTCTGCTGCAGACA
The DNA here is from genome assembly GCF_009761245.1 of Sapajus apella. Lineage (NCBI taxonomy): Eukaryota > Metazoa > Chordata > Mammalia > Primates > Cebidae > Sapajus > Sapajus apella. Next base: position 15,888,643 of record NW_022436954.1, read on the forward strand.
AAGGACTTAACTTCTCTGAGCCACAGATTCCTCCTATGCAAACGATAGATTATACCATATGGCCACCTCCTGAGAGCTAGGGTTAGGATTATTTTTATTTTTATTTTTTGAGACGGAGTTTCGCTCTTGTTGCCCAGGCTGGAGTGCAATGGCGCGATCTCGGCTCACTGCAACCTCCGCCTCCTGGGTTCAGGCAATTCTCCTGCCTCAGCCTCCTGAGTAGCTGGGATTACAGGCACGCGCCACCATGCCCAGCTGAATTTTTGTATTTTTAGTAGAGACGGGGTTTCACCGTGTTGACCAGGATGGTCTCGATCTGTTGACCTCGTGATCCACCCGCCTCGGCCTCCCAGAGTGCTGGGATTACAGGCGTGAGCCACCGCGCCCGGCCAGGGTTAGGATTAAATGAGCTAATGTAGATTGAATACTTAGCACAGTGCCTGGTATATTAAAAAATACGCTAAAAGCTAATTTTGTTAATCATTTAATCAAATATCAAGATCTCCTGTGTGTTGGGTGCCTACTGGTTTGTAGAAAGGAGGGTCCAAAGCCATCTCCAGATATGCAAATGACATTATATTTTTTCGTGGAGCTGAGAGTCATGCTGAGGGGCACATGGGTGGCCCCTGAATGGATGGTCTGGGTGGCCCAGTGAAGGGACACAGAGATACAGCAATGAGTTGTAGAAGACTCATTGGGAAAGGAGGTCTGAGGAGCCCAGGAGTGCGGACCTTCACACTATGAAGGAGTCCTTGTATTGTGTTCTCACAGAGGGCCCTGTATTCAGAACGGTTCTGTCTACCAGACAGCATTTACTACATAATTGCCTGAGCACTAAATCAAGGGTAAAGGCGAGGTTTCCATTGGGCCTTCGGAAACCTTAATTGTAGCTTGGAGTCTCTTTCGGCCTTCAGGAGAGCCCCGGTGGAGTCCCAGTTTTTGTGAGCACAGAAGCTCCTTGGGGGCCTGCATGTGCGGATTCCTGGCTCCCCTTAGTGCTTCTGCTCCAGGGGTCTCCAGCAGGGCCCCACATCGACAGGCTTTCCCAGCACCTCCAAGTGATGGATGAAAGTCAACTGAGACCAGCTTTGGGAAATGCTGGCCCAGGCTGGGACCACTGCAGTGAGGTCATGGGTCTAAAGTGGCGCTAGAACAGAGGCGGCGGTGGGGAGGAAAAGGGAACAGTGGGGTGCCTCTCACCCCACACCTAGGGCTGCATGCACACAGGGTCCCACAGCCCTGGCGTGCGAGTGGGTTCAGGGAGGGGTGGTTGAGCGGCAGAATCCATAGCCATTATACCAGGACCTGGGCACTCCAACTTGGGCAGGGGAAGCAAAAATGGGCAGGAGTGGGGTTGAAGCAGGGATCTACAGCTGGAGAGGAATCCTCTCACCAAATCCCAGAGCCCCAGGGCAGCCTCCTCACTAAAGAGCAGAGCAAACTCTCCCACAGCAAGGAGAGCTTCGGGATCTTGTTAACTCACTGCAAGATGAAACAAGATGAAAGTACAAATTGAGTTTTGTTTTGTTTTTGCTTCAGGTTTAGATAATTTTGCAGAGGACAGTCTAAGAGGTCTCTTTTTTTTTTTTTTTTTTTTTGAGATGGAGTCTCACTCTGTCACCCAGGCTGGAGTGCAATAGCACGATCTTGGCTCACTGCAACCTCTGCTTCCCTGGGTTCAAGGGATTCTCCTGCCTCAGCCTCCGGTGTAGCTGGGATTACAGGCATGTGCCATCATCCCCAGCTAATTTTGTATTTTTAGTAGAGACAGGGTTTCACCATATTGGCCAGGCTGGCCTCAAACTCTTGATGTCACGTGATCCACCTGCCTCGACCTCTGAGCCTGTTTCTACGTCTGAATAATTTTCAGGAGAGGCTGGGCTTCAGGAGTCCTAGTCTAAAGGTTGATGATCTTGTGAGAAGGTGTTTTTCTTGGCCCCTCCTTTCTAGATTCCTCATCTTTCTTCTCTGTTTGGATCACACTTTTGTTCCCCTGGGAAGAGCCCAGGGCTTCAGGCTGGAGATTCTAAAAATACATTAAAAAAAAAAAAAAAGAGGCAATAATTCATTGGTTTGTGAATGTTTGTTGAGTGCCTACTGTATTTAGGCACTGGGAATATAGAGGTGAGCAAAACCAGGCCCTGCCCTCATGGTGCCATGCTCAGGCCCCAACTGCAGAGACAACATGGTCCGCTAACGTTATTTCTCTGGGCCACTGACCAAGGTGGCCAGGAGCAGGGAGAAGAAGAGAAAAGAAACATATATTAAAAGCATTTGCGGGCCAGGCGCAATGACTCATGCCTATAATCCCAGCACTTTGGGAGGCCGAGGCAGGCAGATCACAAGGTCAGGAGTTCAAGACCAGCCTGGCCCATATGGTGAAACCCTGTCTACTAAAAATATAAAAATTAGCTGGGCGTGTTGGTGGGCGCCTATAGTCCCAGCTACTCTGGAGGCTGAGGCAGGGGAATCGCTTGAACCTGGGAGGCGGAGGTTGTAGCCAGCCAAGACTGTACCACTGCACTCCAGCCTGGGTGATAGAGACTCCATCTCAAAAAACAAACAAACAAAAAATGTTTGCGGTATGCTTGCTTAAGTGCTAATCCAGGCTCTTTTTTTCAGTTAAACATAATTTTTTTGTAAGCCCCTCCCCCTGCACACTGAATACTTTTTTGTTAAGAGACAGGGTCTCACCAGGCACAGTGGCTCACACCTGTAATCTCAGCACTTTGGGAGGCTGAGGCGGGCAGATCATGAGGTCGGGAGTTCAAGACCAGCCTGGCCAACATAGGGAAATCCTATCTCTACTAAAAATACAAAAATTAGCCAGGCATGGTGGTGTATGTCTGTAGTCCCAGCTACTCTGGAGGCTGAGGCAGAAGAATCACTTGAACTCAGGAGGTGGAGGTTGCAGTGAGCTAAGATTGCGCCACTGCACTCCAGCTTGGGCAACAGAGTGAGACTTCGTCTCAAAAAAAAAAAAAAAAAAAAAGAGACAGGGTCTCACTCTGTCACCCAGGCTGGAGGCAGTGATATAGTCATAGCTCACTACAACCTCAAATTCCTGGGCTCAAGCGATCTTCTCGTATCAGCCTCCCCAGTAGCTGGGACTACAGGTGTGCTCCACCATGTCTGGCAAATTAAAAAAAAATTTTGTAGAGATGGGGTCTCAGTATGTTGCCCAGGCTGGTCTCACTCTTCTGAGCTCAAGTGATCCTCCCTCCCCAGCCTCCTGAGTAGCTGGGATTATAGGTGTAACCACACTCAGTGGGAATCCAGGCTCTTTAGAATATACTGTTATTATTATTATTAATGATAATGATGAAGTTAATGTTTATCAAGGTCTTACTTTGTGCCAAGTTGTAGTCTAAGCACTTTGGAAGCAATAAGTCATTTGCTTCTCAAAGCAAGTCTATGTGATGGGTATAACTGTTAGCCCCATTAAACAGATGAGGACACTGAGGCTTGGAGATATAGAATGACCTGACCATTGTCACACAGTGGTAATTGGCAGAGCCAGAACTTGAACCAGGACTACCTTTCTCTCCTCTCTGCTATTGGCTTCCTAAAGGTGGGAGTCTGGGCTGTCTGGACTGTGAGGCCAAATAATTACACATGTAGAACAGGGCCTCTGTAACCACCCAGGTGCGTTTCTGACTTTTACACTGGGGAATGAGAAGCTGGGGGAGAAAAAAATGTCTCGTCCATGGTCACACTACAAAGCCACCGAGCAGCATGATTAGAAAGCGGGGACTCAGATCCAGTCCAGACCCCAAATTCATCATTATTTATTATGGATGTGTGAGTAGGTGTTTATGTGAGACAGAAAGAGAGAGAGAGGCCGGCAGTCATGTGTACACATGTACACACACGCACGCGCACACACACACGTACACGTGGCTGGTGGTAGACTTATCCCAGAGCCACTGCATGGACCTGGAGTCTCATAATGCTCCCTCTTTGGCCCACATGAGACAGTCCCTCTGGTCACTTTATTACCACGCTTCATTTTGGACCCTGAATTGTGCCCAGGAAGTCCCGCAGACGCGTGGCAGTTTTTGTTCCTGGAAAAGGTGCTCAGTCCCAAGCCCAGTCCCAAGACAGGGTTTTCAGTGGCACGGGGCTATTTCCCAGACTTGAGTCCACCCCACCACAGACTCTGAAGGGACCCACAGGTGGTTTTCCAGGAAAGTCTCAGGTCCCAGGAACACAGGCGCCACTGCCTAAAAGTCTCAGGTCATGGGAACACAGGTGCCACTGCCTAAGGTCATGGCTTTGAAGAGGAAGGGCCACCTTGTGTCTGGACAAGTTTTGGTGTGTGAGAAATGTCAGCCCTGTGACTTTGCTGTCACACCTTGGCCATGTGACAAGGCTATGTGTGTGTGTGTGTGTGTGTGTGTGTGTGTGTGTGTGACAGAGAGAGACTGTGGGCAGCCAGGGAGCTGAGGAACCCATGAGAGGTTTTTTTGTTTTATTTTTTGGTTATTTTTTTTGAGACAGAGTCTCACTCTGTTACCCAGGCTGGAGTGCAGTGGCACAATCTCGGCTCACTGCAACCTCGGCCTCCTGGGTTCAAGCAATTCTCCTGCCTCAGCCTCCCGAGTAGCTGGGACTACCGGCGTGTGCCACCATGCCCAGCTAATTTTTTGTATTTTAGTAGAGACAGGGTTTCACCATATTGGTCAGGATGGTCTTGATCTCCTGACCTTGTGATCCACTTGCCTCAGCTTCCAAAAGTGCTGGGATTATAGGCATGAGCCACCTGCCCGGCTGGGAGGTCTCAGGAGGGGAAGGGAATCAGCTTTCCCTGAGGGCCTGCTCTGGTGCTGGTTTACAAATACGACCTCATTCGTATCCTCCCAGTAGCTCTGATCCCCATTTTACAGGCGACTCAACTGAGGTTAAAGAGGCCACATACGTGCCTGAGATGGCACAGCAAGTACATGGCAGAGCCAGGATTAGACGCTCAGTCTGTGTGACTGCGCAGGAAGCAGGATGGAATGCTGAGAACACGAGCTTCGGTTTAGATCTGAGTCCTGGCTCTGCCCCTGACACTTGTGACCTTTGGGCATGTTATGTGGCTGCTCCAAGCCTCAGCGTCCTCATCTATAAAATGCAATCCTAGAGTAACTGTGCAGGTGGCGAGCGTTAAACGAGATGGTTAACGTAAACTGCCCAGCCTGGTGCAAGGCAAAGGCCCGCTGTGGCCCGGCAGTATTATTTAATGTTACTGTAAACTTTTCCTGCCCTCCCTAACCCTGAGCTCACCCCATGCTGCCTGGCTGTCCCCCACAGACCATTACTGGGACTTCCACCCCCACCACGTGCACAACGAGTTCGAGAGCTTCGCCGAGAACAACTTCACGGAGCTCCAGAGCGTGCAGCCCCCGCAGCTGCAGCAGCTCTACCGCCACATGGAGCTGGAGCAGATGCACGTTCTTGACACCCCCATGGTGCCACCCCATGCCAGTATTGGCCACCAGGTGCGTGCCACTGCCTGCCCCGTCCCCCAGGAGACTGCCAGGCCTGTGGTGGGGCCCGGGAGCTTCACAGGAAGCTGACACAGGCTCTTACCCAACTCGGCTTCCTGCCCCACGGCGCCAACGGCGGCTGCAGCCCCAACGGCTGCCGCCTGACCCCCCGAGTGACCTCGTGACCCCACACCCCTTATCTCCTCTTGCCCCAAGGATGGACATACCCCAGATAATTCTCGCACCCTCACTGAGCCTCCCCACCCCAAAGCCTTATTGTGGGCACTCCTGGCCCTCAGTGTCTGCCACCCCTATTCACCAGGCCTCATGAGTCCTGCACCAAGCCACTTAACACCTCCACTGACCCTGCCTCTCCCCAGTGACCCCCCCTACTGACCTAACCCGGATCAGTGACTTTTGCTGACCTCTACCACCCCTACTGACCTCCAGGCTTCCTCCATTCACTCATCACCCTGCCTATCAAACCCCCTTCCAGACCCAACGCACTGGCCCCCAGCACACCCACTTCTGACCCCAGCCCATTGCAGGGTCACACAGCACCTCCACCAGGAGGAGAATCAGGCACTGCAGCCCTGAACTGGGAGGCTCAGCTGGGAGTGCTGGGCGGGCTGGATGTCAGCACCCCTCGCCCCACAGCCTGCATTCCGTATGCAGCACCTGGACTGGCCCCCACTTTTCCCTGTCTGTCCCCCATTTTTCCCTGGCCATCCCCCAGTCTCCTGTTGCCTGCCATCATCCCCTGCCGTCTGCACTCCCTCTTCTCTCCCCAGCTGACCTCCCTCCCAGCCCCCTGAGCTGTAAGCTGGCCCTTCCTGACTCCGATCTCCTTCTCCCACCATCCAGGTCTCCTACGTGCCCCGGATGTGCCTCCCGTACCCGTCCCTGTCCCCGGCCCAGCCCAGCTCTGATGAGGAGGAGGGCGAGCGGCAGAGCCCCCCACTGGAGGTGTCTGATGGCGAGGCAGACGGCCTGGAGCCCGGGCCTGGGCTCCTGCCCGGGGAGACAGGTGGGGTGCCTGGCCCTCCACCCCACCCCGGCTGTGTCTGTGCCCTGCCCCCACCCAGCCAGGCTAACTGACCCAGCAGCCATGCCACCGAGCGCATGTGTGTGTATGCCATGTTTGTCAACGTGTGTGTTTTGTGGGGCTGTCTGTGGCTGTCTCTATGTGTGTGTGTGTATCTGCTGTGAGTGCATGCAGGCATCTCCATGAAGTGTGCCAGGTGTGTGTGTCTCTGTGCCCTGAGTGTGTGTGGATCTGGGTGTGTGTGAGCAAGTGTGTGTGAACAGGTATGGGTAGGTAAATGTGTGCGAGTGGCCATGTGAGTGGGTGTGTGGGAAGGTGAATGTGACAGCTGGTGTGGATGAGAGTGGGTGTGGGCATGTTTGTGTGTGTGTCAGCATATGAATGCATTTCAGCGTGAGTGTGTGCATGTGTGTGTGAGGTGTGCAGGTATAGTCACGTGAGTGGGTGTCAGCAGTGTGTGTGCATGTGTGAGCAGGGATGTGAGCATGGTGTGTGTGAGTGGGTGTGTGTGAGCAGGTGTGTGTTAGTATGTGTGAGTGGAGGTGTGGGAGGTGCATCGTGTGAGCATGTGTGTGAGCAAGTATGTACATGTGAATGTGTATATGAGCGGAGGCATGTGTGACATGAGTGTGTGAATGGTCATGAGTGTGGGAGCAGGTGTGTGTAAGTGGATGTGAGTGGGCGTGAACATGCTTGTGTATGTAAGCAGGTGTGTGTGAGCAGGAGGGTGTGAGCTGGGGTGTGTGAGCATGTATGTGTATATGTGAGGTTTGTGCATGTATCTGAGTGGATATGTGTTTTAGCATGTGTGAGCATGTATGTGTTCCCGTGTGTGAGGGGGGTGAGGGCATGTTTGAGCATCTGCGTGAGTGGTGTGCATGTGAGTGGATGTGTGAACAGGTGTGAGAGCAGGTGTGTTAGTGTGTGTGAGAACAGGTGTGAGTGGGCTGGGCACAGTAGCTCACATCTGTAATCCTAAGCACTTTGGGAGGCTGAGGCAGGTGGATCACCTGAGGTCACATGTTTGAGGCCAACCTGGCCAACACGGTGAAACCCTGTCTCTACCAAAAATACAAAAATTAGCTAGGCGTGGTGGTGCACGCCTGTAGTCCCAGCTACTTGGAAGGCTGAGGCAGGAGAATCGCTTGAACCTGGGAGGCAGAGGGTTGCAGTGAGCCGAAATCACGCAATTGCACTCCAGCTTGGGCAACAAGAGCAAAACTTCGTCTCAAAAAAAAAAAAAAAGGAGTGGAAATGAGTGTGTGTGATGTTCGAGTGTGTGAGCAGGTGGGTGTGAGCATGCATGAATATGCATGTGTGTGAGCAGCTGTGAGTGGGTGTGTGAGCAGAATGTGTGTGGGCAGGTTTATGTGTTGGCAAGTATGAGCATTTGAGTGTGCAAGTGGGTGCCCAAGTGGTTGTGTGAGCAGGTGTGTAAGCATGCAGGTGGGTGTGGGTGTCAGCATGGGTGTATGAGCAGAATGTGTGTGCATATGTGAGCAGATGTGAGGTGCAAGTGTGTGAGTGGTGTGATGTGAGCAGGTGTGAATGAGGTGTGAACGAGCTGGTGTGAGTGTGTGTAAGTGCATGTGGGGGCAGGTGTGAGATGTGAGCATGCATGTGGGCAGGCATGTATGAGGTGTGAGTGTGTGGTATGAGCATGTGTGTGCAGGTATGAGTGAACAGGTGTGTGTATGGGTAAGATGTGAGCATGTGTGTGAGGTGTGAGCTTGTGAGTGGGGGGTGCGAATGTGTGAGGTGTGAGCATGTGTGTGAACATGTGTGAGCGTGTTTGCGAGACCTGGTGTGAGCTGTGTGAGATGTGTGTATAAACAGGTGAAGTGAGTGTGTGCGACCGTGTGAGTAGGTGTGAGCATGTGTGAGTGTGCGTGTGAATGATTTGAGGTGTATGAGGATGTGTGTGAACAGGTGCGTTGTGTGAGCAAGTGTGTGAATGTGGGGCATGAGAATGAGTGTAAGCAGGTGTGTATGTGGGTGTGTGAGCATGTGTGTAGGTGTGAGTGGTGTGTTGTGTGGGTGTGTGAGGGTGTGTGTGGGTGCACGGTGTGAATGCATGTGTGGTTGTCAGTGGGTGCGAACGAGGTGTATGAGCAGGTGAGTGGGTGCACGGTGTGGGTACGTGTGTGGGGTGAGTGGGTGTGAATGGGTGGGCGCGAGCAGGTGTTTGTGTGTGTGCATTAGTGTGGGTGCGTTGTGTGTGCACACCCAGCGCGGGCTGGGGTAGCCATTTCCCTGCCTTTCCCGGCCGCCCCCGTTCCCGGTCCCCGTGCGTGCGCGCGGCGGTGGGGGCGGCTCCTGTGTGGGCCCCGGGCCCCCTCCCACCGGGCCCTCCCCCCGCAGGCAGCAAGAAGAAGATCCGCCTGTACCAGTTCCTGCTGGACCTGCTCCGCAGCGGAGACATGAAGGACAGCATCTGGTGGGTGGACAAGGACAAGGGCACCTTCCAGTTCTCGTCCAAGCACAAGGAGGCGCTGGCGCACCGCTGGGGCATCCAGAAGGGCAACCGCAAGAAGATGACCTACCAGAAGATGGCGCGCGCGCTGCGCAACTATGGCAAGACGGGCGAGGTCAAGAAGGTGAAGAAGAAGCTCACCTACCAGTTCAGCGGCGAAGTGCTGGGCCGCGGGGGCCTGGCCGAGCGGCGCCACCCGCCCCACTGAGCCCGCAGCCCCCGCCGGGCCCCGCCAGGCCTCCCCGCTGGCCATAGCATTAAGCCCTCGCCCGGCCCGGACACAGGGAGGACGCTCCCGGGGCCCAGAGGCAGGACTGTGGCGGGCCGGGCCTCGCCTCACTCGCCCACGACCCCCCTCCAGCCCCTCCCCACAGCCCGCTTCGCCCCCCTCCAGGACTCCGCCCCGGCTGCGGGAGGCCACCTGGGCCTCGGAGGCCACCTGGGCCGCAGACCCCACCGGGGCAACCTTGCTGAGGACGACCCCGGGTACTTCCTTGGGAGTCTCAAGACCTTGTGTAAATCGGACCTCCCGTCACCCCTCCCACCCATTAACCTCCTCCCCGAAAACAAGTAAAGTTATTATCAGTCCATCCTTTGCAGCACAGAGTCTCCTTTAAAACTTGCTGTGTACCTCGTCTGGCCCCTGTGTGCTGCGGCGTCTCTCTTTTGTCATTTGTCCATCGGGTGTTTACTGAGGACTGTACCCAGTGCTGGACCCTGGGGACGTGAGGACCAGTGACACACAGCGCCTGACCAGGAGTCAGAGCTTGGTGAAAAGAGCAAGTCCTCAATTGTGATTAGGGAAATCGATCCCGTTTTAAAGCTCTCTGCTCCTGACAGGTTTTTTGTTGTTGTTTTTTTGAGACGGAGTCTCACTCTGTTGCCCAGGCTGGAGAGCAGTGGCACGATCTTGGCACACCACAACCTCTGCCTCCTGGATTCAAGCGATTCTTCTGCCTCAGCCTCCCGAGTGGCTGGGACTACAGGCAGGCATCACCACGCCGGCTATTTTTATTTTTTTAAATTTTTAGTAGAGACCTGGTTTCACCATGTTGGCCAGGCTGGTCTGGAACTCCTGACCTCGGGTGATCCGCCCACTTCGGCCTCCCAAAGTGCTGGGATTACAGGTGTGAGCCCAGCCTTTTTTTTTTTTTTTTTTTTTTTAGCCTTGATGAGGTTTGAACTCATATGATGATGACCATAGCAACAACATTGGATTTTCTGGTCAGTTAGTACCTGCCAACCTTGAGATATGGAGTCTAATATCACTCCATTTTATAGAATGGGAAACTGAGGCTTGTAGAGGCCAAATAGTTTGCCCAAGATCACAGCCGCTGAGTGGCCAAGTTGGATCACACTCTGAGTCTGTCCCTGACACATCAACGTGGAGTAGGAGGCTTTGCTTATCTGGAAGAGGATACTCTTCAGCATTCCGAGGGCAGGAATTAAGCCCCAAAGCTCCTGTGGGCCACAAAGCATTCTCAGCAGCTGCACACCCAGCAGGACCTTAGACTCAGGTGAATCCCTGGCGGGACCCCCGTGTTCTGTTTGCTCTCTAGTTCCTTGCCACAGCAAGAGAAACACACCAAGTCTTCCTGCAGACGGTAGCAAGAAGTGGCGGTGGACAGCAAGGGAGTGAGGGACTTCCCAACACAGTCAAAGACCTCAGGGAACCCAGATTCTGGGGACATTATCATAAGGACAAACACCCCTGCACACCTCCTCACCCACAGAGGGCTCACGGCAACCCAACACAAGAGAAGGCAAAATGGCATCATGTCTTCATTATGTTAGTTGTTCTCAGGCTGGATTGCATGGTACCAAGACAGCTCATTGCAGGTTTGACCTCCTGGGCTCAAGCGATTCTCCTGCTTCACCCTCCCGAGTAGCTGTGACAACAAGTGTGCGTTACATGCCTGGCTGATTTGTGTATTTTTTGTAGAGGCGGGGTTTCACCATGTTGCCCAGACTGGTCTTGAACTCCTGAACATAAGTGATCTGCTGGCCTTGGCCTCCCAATGTGCTGGGATTACAAACGTGAACCATTTCGCCCAGCCCACTTTTATTTTTTTATTATTTTTTGAGACACAGTCTTACTCTGTTGCCCAGGCTGCAGTGCAGTGGTATGATTTTGGCTCACCGCAGCCTCGAACTCCCTGGACTCAAGCCATCCTCCCACCTCAGCCTCCCGCATAGCTGGTACTACAGGTGCACACCACCACACCTGGCTAATTTCTCTGTGTGTATTTATTTTATTTTTAATTTAATTTTTTTGAGATGGAGTCTCACACTGTTGCCTAGGCTGGAGTGCAGTGGCACAGTCTTGGCTCACTGCAACCTCTGCCTCCTGGGTTCAAGAGATTATCCTGCCTCAACCTCCTGAGTAGCTGGGATTACAGGTATGCGCCACCATGCCTGGCCTTTATTTTTAATTTTTTTTAGTAGGGATGGGGTTTTGCCATGTTGCCCAGGCTGATCTCAAAAACTCTTGGCCTCAATCCGCCCGCCTGGCTTCCAAAAGTGCTGGAATTGCAGGCATGAGCCACCCTACCCAGCCTAGCATTTTAAAAATAAACCCACTTCATACGTTGGTAATCCTGTGCAGTGGGTGCTGCTGTCACCTTCCCTGCTTTACAGATGAGGAAACCAGGTGCTTTGAGATGGAAGAGATGGCAGTGCCAGGACTCAGGGGCAGCCTGGCCCCAGGGTCTGTGGACGTGGCCACTGCCTTAGCAGCCAGCAAGGATGCTGCTGACCCGTCAGCCTCAGGGTTATGGGCCGAGCACGCTCCCACTGTGCAATCTGCTGTGAGCGGGACACACAGGGCTTGGGGTACCCCCGAGGCTCGTCAAAGGTTGGGGAGGCAGAAGCCCTTCTATTGTGCTTCGGCGGTGGTGGGGGGGAGGGACAGGAGCCAGCCAGGGACAGTGTGGCCCTACCTTCTCCCTGGAGAGACCTCAGCTCTCTGGAATTCATCTATATTTAGCAGGTGGCTGGACAAGAGGCAGATAAGCAGCGCCTGGGGAGGGGGGAGGCCCCCATATATAGCGGGAAGGACAGGACCCCACTCAGTCCCTCTTAGGGTGGCCTGTGCCTGCTTGGTGCCTGGTGTGACGTCTCTCAGGATGCCTGAGCCGGGGAAGAAGCCAGGTAGCTCCGGGCCTGGGGTTGGGTCTAAGTGTGGGAGCAGGGGGTGTCTACAATTGGGGAGCAGGACTAGGAGGGAGTTCTTGAGGGGGCTGAAGAGGACATGGCCACTGAGCCCCAGGACAGGCCAGCCAGTCCTCTTGGGTCCTTTTTTGAGTCTCAGTTTCTTTCTCCCAACCCTCTGATGAGAGGTGAAGGTAAACCCAGGGTCAGGGACGCAGAGCGGGGACACAGCCAAGACAGGAAGCACCCGGCGTCAACCCTTTCTCAGAACGCAAAGGGACCCCAACCCTGCCCCATTTCCTTCGCCTTCCACAGCAGGGATCCCCGCAGACAGAGCCCACATTTATGCGGAGTGGAGCCAGGCTCACACCGTGCCCTCAGACGAGTCTCCACTCACTCTGGGTCTCAGTTTCCCACCCTGGGGACTGGGACGGGTGGTGGTGGTGGGCTGGTTCCTCCTGGTTGTGACATTATCTGCTTCATGAGCCTGTATGGTGTGGAACCCATGTTGGGGGTGACACAGTCCCTCTTCTCTGAAGAGGACAGTCAGGAGCCCCTGAACTCAGGCCAAGGGCAGGGAAAATCACAGGCCAGGGTCCTGGGCCTGGGCCGTGCCCTTACCAAGGTTGTCCAGGGCAGAGATCCAGGTCCCCATTCCCCAACGCCCTCCCAGGCCAGCTTTATCTCAGTTGCTGATTCTCAGCCTGAGGTCCCTGGAGGACAAATTTGGCCACATTCCAAAAAGGCAGAGTTCCCTGCCCCCTGCCAAGGGCCCCAGATGGTGGGGGAGGGGAGCTGGGCTTCTCACGGGTGTCTCCAAGCTGGAAGAGTGGCGTATCCAGGGGACACACACAGCACAAAAGTCTTGTTTGGAGGCCAGGACCACCGCCCTGGCTCTCCTGACTACAGGCTGTGTGATTTTGGAGGAGGCACTTAGCTTCTCTGAGCCTCAGTGTCGCCCTCTGAGAAATGAACAGAGTAACCGCACCTACCTCGTAATAATACTGTAGGAGTATTACACGAGGGGATGCATGGAAACTGCTTATCACAGTATTTACTAAGAGGGGCTGCAGGGGTGGGGTGCACGCCTCAGCCAGGGGCTGCTGTAGCCTCCATCTGGCCCTTCAGTCTCAGCTTTCAGCAAGAAGCCACGGTCAGTGGAAGTGGCAGCAGGCAGCCCTGCCGTGTTTGAGGCCGAGACAGAGCGGGCAGGAGTGAAGGTGCGCTGGCAGCACAGAGGCAGTGACATCGGGGCCAGCGACAAGTACATCCTGACTGCAGAGGGCACACGACACACACTGACAGTGCGGGAGGTGGGCCCTGCTGACCAAGGGGCCTACGCAGTCATTGCTGGCTCCTCCAAGGTCAAGTTTGAACTCAAGGTCACAGAGGCAGGTAAGATCCTGGTCAGCCTTTCCTGAGGTGCAGGCTTCTGGGGGGAGGGGCAGCGAGGTGCTTCTCCATCCATCCAGGGAACAGGAGGAGATGCTTTCACAATTTCTTGCCTTTGCTGTGGCTGTGCCCCCACACCCCCCTCCAGGAACGCCCTTTCTCCCTTTTCTGCACATGACCTAAGTACCCCCATGTGCCGCCCTGGCCTGTCCTAGCCATGCAGGAGGTGAGAGACGAGAACAAGGCTCAACCCTGCCCTCCCTCTGCAGACCTCCCTGGGGAGATGACCAGGCACAGATGACACCTTGTGTGCTGGCAGGGAAGCCCCAGGAGGTGTGGGTGACGAGGCATGCAGCCCAGTCTGAGGGGCTGCTCCAAGGCTGGGACAGAGCAGGGATGGACCTGGAGCTGTTAGGGGCAGGTGCAGCGGATGTGGGAACTGATGGCCGGGGACACGGAGGAGAATGTGAGAGGCAGCCTGGCTCTGCAGCTCAGTATGCGCTGCCTCTGAGGGGCCCGGGCAGTGGGGGGACAGACAGGGCAGACTCTCCTCGTTTACAGCAGGCTCAGGGGTCTGATGCTCAGGAGAGAGAGGGTAGAGGGGTCTCTGGTTAGTGGCTGCACCACAACTCCCATCCGATCCCCTCCAGAGAAGGCAGAGCCCGTGCTGGCCCCTGCCCCTGCCCCTGCTGAGGGCACTCAAGCCCCTGGAGAAGCCCCGGCCCCAGCCGCTGAGCTGGGAGGAAGTGTCCCAAGTCCCGAAGGTGAGAGGGGCTGGGGCAGGGAGGGGCAGGATCTGTGGGTAGGGGGTGTCTGGGGCAGGTCTCAAAAGCCTTTGCTTGACCAGGCAAAGTGGCTCAGGCCTATAATCCCAATACTTTGGAGGCCAAGGTGGGTGGATCACTTGAGGTCTGGAGTTTGAGACCAGCCTGGCCAACATGGTGAAACCCCATCTCTACTAAAAAATACAAAAACTTAGCTGGGCATGGTGGCACGTGCCCGTAATCACAGCTCCTCGGGAGGCTGAGGTAGGAGAATCGCTTGAACCTGGGAGGTGGAGGTTGAAGTGAGCTGAGACTGAGCCATTGCACTCCAGCTTGGGGGATAGAGTGAGATTCCGTCTCAAGAAAAAAAAAAAGCCTTTGCTCACAGGGTCAAGCTCAGCAGCTCCCAGCGGCCCCACCCCTGAAGCCCCCGATGACCCCATTGGCCTTTTCGTGATGCGGCCACAGGATGGCGAGGTGACTGTGGGTGAGTGTGAGCTGCTGTGCCCAGTCGGGGGTGGGAAGGGGGGCAGCAGGACACTCCCCAAGCCAGGCCTGTCACCCTGCCCTCGCAGGTGGCAGCATCACCTTCTCAGCCCGCGTGGCTGGGGCCAGCCTCCTGAAACCACCCGTGGTCAAGTGGTTCAAGGGCAAGTGGGTGGACCTGAGCAGCAAGGTGGGGCAGCACCTGCAGCTGCACGACAGCTACGACCGTGCCAGCAAGGTGGGTCCACCAGGGTCATGGGGACATGAAAAGAGGGGACATGGAGAGCTCTGGAAGGCAGAAGGCACACAGGGAGGCACACACGAGCTGCAAGCCAGGGGCATGGGGAACCGATGAGGCAGGTTGAGGGCCAGGGGCCCACAGGGAGATCCTGGAGGCCACGGAGCATGATGAGGCTCACAGGAGCACTGTGGGGGACATGAGAGACTTGGAGGATGTGACTCTCTCAAGGGGGCACCTAATAAGGCTCAGGGGCCTCTAGGAGGGCTCAGGAAGGCTGGAGTACACCATGAAGTCTGGGGGCAACAGCTAGTGGGTTGTAAAGCCCCCGGATGGGTGAGTATCAGAGCTCAAGGGACTCTCAGGGATTGACCACAACAATTCCTTATTATACAGATGAGGAAACCAGAGCTTGAGAGGTTAAGTAGCTGGGCCAGTGTAACTTAGACACAGGTCTAGAAACTTAAGCCTTGTTTTCTGTGTTATTTCATTTTTGTCCACCCTGCCCACCAGAACCTTAGATTTAAGTCTAACCCTTGTGTGTACACTCCAAACCTCTGCTTTTCCTAACCTTCCACAGTCCTGGGCCAGGAGAGAGGCCTCTAGCAGGAGAGGGCCAACATGTTCAGCTGTGCGGGCTGTACACTGCGCAAAAGCACTATGTTTCACCACATGTGCCAGCAGATGGCAGTCATGGGTTTTGAGATGGTCCCCTTTCTCTTAACCCTGAAGGTGAGAAGGTTGATGGGCATTTGTCACTCCCAGCCTCCTTTTTTTTTTTTTTAAATTTATTTGAGACAGGGTTTCGCTCTGTTGCTCAGGCTGGAGTGCTCACTGCAACCTCCACCTCCCGGGTTCAAACAATTCTGCTGCCTCAGCCTCCTGAGGAGCTGGGACTACAGTCATGTGCCACCATGCCCGGTTAATTTTTGTATTTTTAGTAGAGATGGGGTTTCACCATGTTGGCCAGGATGGTCTTGATCACTTGACTTTGTGATCCGCCCGCCTTGGCCTCCCAAAGTGCTGGGATTACAGGTGTGAGCCACCGCGGCCGGCCATTTTTGTTATTTTTAGTAGCAATGGAGTTTTACCACGTTGGCCAGGCGGGTCTGGAACTCTTGGTCTTATGTGATCCACCCTCTCAGCCTCCCAAAATGCTGGATTACAGGCATGAGCCACCACACCAGCCACTCCCAGTCTTGTTTTAGGGTGAGGAGCTTTGTCCCCCGGCCCCTGGTGTTCCCTGATGCCCCCTCCCTCCATGCACACAGGTCTATCTGTTTGAGCTGCACATCACCGACGCCCAACCTGCCTCCGCTGGCGGCTACCGCTGTGAAGTGTCCACCAAGGACAAATTTGACTGCTCCAATTTCAACCTCACTGTCCACGGTGAGGGGACCTACTGCCTGTGCTGGGCTCGGGCTCCCTGTGCACCTGCCTCCCTTTCCCAACACTAAGAAGGATGTCTCCTCCTGGCCAGACACGAGTGCTGACCACGTGCCCGTGCTGCGGTGTGAGAGAAACCCCAGGCTTGCAGGGGTGGGGTGGTTGCTTAGGGCTCAGTCCAGGTCTCATCGGGGTGGGACTCTGTTTCATCATCTTGGTGTCACAAGGGCTGGCCCAGGGCCTGGCACTGTCTGGATGTTTGGTGGATGGGTGAGGGTGCGTTGAGAGTTGGGTGGGAATTGGGGACAATAAACAGTCCCACCTCCCTGGTACCTTGACCCTGGGGAATGCTGGGAAGGTGAGATCCACAGAATGGGCAAGTCTGTGAAGACTCAGAGACCACCCCCAGGGCAGGGCTTCTCAAATGGCCCCCTCTGAAGCCCTTTCCCCCATCTTTCCACACTTTGAACCCAGACGCCATGGGCCCCGGAGACCTGGACCTCCTATCAGCCTTCCGCCGCACGTGAGTGGCCATCCTCAGGACCTGGGGGAGGCCAGTGCTGGATCTGAGGCCCTTCTGGGTCTGGATTGGGGGTCAGGGCAGAGGTGAAGTCAGAGGGGTTGTGGGGAGATCACACTTCCCGGGTGGGTGAAGATACTGAGTCTAACTCCCACAGGAGCCTGGCTGGAGGTGGCCGGCGGATCAGGTACTCGTGCCCCAAGCCCTACCTGCACCATCCACAGACCCCTGGGGGTCTGAGATGGGTAGGAGCCCAGTCTGGCCAGCGTCCCTTCCTCCCTCCCCACCCTGCTCCCTGTCCTGCTCCTAAGCCCCCTCCAGACCCTCACTGCAGCCTTACCAGGGGTCCCTCTCCATAGTGACAGCCACGAGGACGCTGGGATTCTGGACTTCAGCTCACTGCTGAAGAAGAGGTGAGTCCTGGGTGGCAGTTCCGGGGCAGGTGGTGAGACCTGGCTCCAAATCCCAGCGCTGTAGCTTGCCAGCTGTGTGACCCTGAGCACATCACTGCACCTCTCTGAGCTGGTGTGTCTGTTGAGCCACGATCCCTGTGTGGGAAGAAGTTAAAGGGCTCTGCAGACGTTATGTCTCATGAACAGTCATCCTCAGTGTCCCCCACGGCCACTCCACACTTGAGGCTGCAAAAGTAACTCTGGGGACCCAGAAGCAATGGAGAGAGAGTCCCCAAAGCTGCAGGAATTATCTACCAGGCCGGCCCAACTGACTACTTTCTCTCTGTCCTCTCTCTCCCTCTCCCCCCGGCCCCTCCCTTATGGCTGATGCTGCTGTGGCCCAGAGAGTAAGAAATGGGGTCTGGGTGTTTGGGGTGGCAGGGCGCTGGTGGGCCAGGAGGATCCTGTCCCCTCTCTGAGGGGCTGTGGTGAGAGGCGCGGAGCAGGGTGCAGCTCCCCACAGACTGGGGTGAGTCTCTGTGCCTTGGGCTTCTCCTGCCATCCCCTATTTGTCAGAGCTGAGGAGGGATACGCGGTGGCTCACGCCTGTAATCCCAGAACTTTGGAAGGCCGAGGCCGGTGGATCACCTGAGGTCAGGAGTTCAAGACCAGCCTGGCCAACATGGTGAAACCCTGTCTCTACTAAAAATACAAAACAACCAGGTACAGAGGCAGATGCCTGTAATCCCAGCTACTAGGGAGGTTGAGGCAGGAGAATAGCTTGAACCCAGGAGGCGGAGGTTGTAGTGAGCCAAGATCGTGCCATTGCACTCCAGCCTGGGCGACAGAGTAAGACCTTGTTTTGAAAGAAAGAAAAGAAAAGAAAGAGAGAAAGAAAGAAAGAAAGAGGAAAAGAAAAGAAAAAGCAACGCACACAGGCGGTCCTGCCAGAGTCTCTGGAGCAGCATGGGTGCCCTGCAATGCAAGGATGGAAGCTCAGAGAATCGGGAGGAGGTGAAGACCATGGATGCGGTCCGGGACTTTGAGGGGAGGCACCTGCACCCCTCACGTGTTTCTGCCCTTTCTCCCTGCCCTCGAGCAGCAGTTTCAGGGCCTCGAGGTGAGTGTCCAATCACAGCCTAGCACCCTCATCACCCCTCCTTCTGCCAGGAACCCCTCCATATCCCCAGCCCCCCTTATGCTCCCTCGGCCCCCAGACCTGACCTAGGACTCAGACCACCTCCAGCTGCCCCACCAGAAGGGAAGGGGCAGAGGGGCAGGGGTGGCTACAGCTCCTTATTCCTGGGCCCAGGAAGCCCCACCCGGGGAAGTGGGGTTGGAGGGCTGCAGACTTGCCCCTGGCCACAGCCTGGACTGCGGGACACAGGGACTCAAAGCTAGAGGCACCAGCAGAGGAGGACGTGTGGGAGATCCTGCGGCAGGCACCCCCATCCGAGTATGAGCGCATCGCCTTCCAGTACGGTGTCACTGACCTGCGGGGCATGCTGAAGAGGCTCAAGGGCATGCGGCGAGATGAAAAGAAGAGCACAGGTTAGCCTTTCCCACATGGGAGAGGAGAGGGCACAGGTTAGCCCTTCCCACATGGGAGAGGAGAGGGCACAGGTTAGCCCTCCCCCTTCCCCACAGGGGAGAGGTGGGGAGAGGAGAGAGCACAGGTTAGCCCTCCCCCTTCCCCACAGGGGAGAGGTGGGGAGAGGAGAGAGCACAGGTTAGCCCTTCCCCTTCCCCCCACGGGAGAGGAGAGGGCACAGGTTAGCCCTTCCCACACAGGAGAGGAGAGGGCACAGGTTAGCCCCCCACCCCCTCCACATACATGGAAAGAGCAGAGTCCGCCTTAGCACAGAGACACACAGGAAAGAAGGGCTCAGGTTAACCCCTCCTTGTGTAGAAAAACCCAGGAATGCCCAGGTTAGCCCCTTTCCTCACAGACAGAAGAGAAGGGCAAAGGTTGGGCCAGGACAGCCACAAGGAAAAGGACAGAGCTTAGGTTAACCCTCCTCACCAAGGAAAAATCAGGCTACTCTTTCTTTCTCTACCTTCTTCTGAAAAGAAATGAAGCCCAGTTAACCATCTCCACGCCCCAAAGAAAAGGGAAGAGGGCTGGTAAGCTGGGAGAGCCACACACAGGCCGAGAGAAGAGCCTGGTTAATCTTCCTCCCAGGCAAACAAAGCAGGAGGGCTCAGATTAGCCCCCCTCACCCCCAGGCAGGTGGAAGGAGGAGGACCCAGGCTAGCCCTTCCCCACCGAGGTACTGACCAGGGCGGGTGTGAGCCGGGAAATCAAGGGCCTCAGATGCCTGCTCCCTGCCACGTCTGAGTCTAGCATGGTGCCTGGCACACACCTCCAGCACTCTATAAACGTCAACTGAATAGACGGGTCAGCTTCCGTGCAGGGTATGCGAGACGAGCCCCTCCCAAAGCACACATACAAAACATACATGCTCGAAGGGAAGGGGAAAGGAGCTGCTTAGTCCCTCCCAGCTGATCTCCCCCAGGCCCTCTAACCCTCTGCCCTGCCTCCCTCACCCCATAGCTAGGTGACCTCACCCTTACCTGCGCTGTGGCCCTATTTAAGCCAGGGATCCCCTGGATGCCACCAGTGTGCCTCTGGGTTAACCTCTGAACTGCTGAGCCCAGAGGTCACCAAGCAAAGGCCTGCAGGTGCCTGAGGAGGAGCAGATGGAGGCTGGCAAGGCAGACGGGCACCTCCAGGGGCAGGGGTATCTTCCAGAAATACCAATAATAGTAAAAAGAGTGAATTTCCTTGAACCCGGGAGGTGGAGGTTGTGGTGAGCCGAGACCATGCCATTGCACTACAGCCTGGGCAACAGGAGCGAGACTCCATCTCAAAAAAAAAGAGCGAAACCCTTCCTAAGCTAGGCACTAGGTGCTTTTACATAATTGTCTCATTTAATTCTCAGAACACTGTGATGGAGAGACGGTGACCATTTCCAGGCTGCTAAGGAGGAAAGCGAGGCACAGAGAGGTTAGTTAGGGAAATAGCTCAAGGTCACAGAGCACCTGGCATAGATCTCTGCCCCTCCGCAGCTGACTCCAGGCCCAGCCAGAGCATTTGAGGACTCAGGGGTCCTCTGCTGGGTGGATGGAGCCCCCACCTCCTGCCTGGGCTCAGCAGCAACTCGGGCTTTTGCAAACACTGCCGCAAGAGGAGGCATTGTCGCAGGGCAGGGCTGGGCTGGAAACCGAGCTCTGCCACATGCCTGCGGGGCTGCTGGCGTTGGGCTGGCCGCCTCTCCGAGCCCTGTTTCCCCCACCGCAGCAGCCAGGGGACCATCGCACTGGCCCTGGGGGCTGAGATGGGAGTGAGAGCGCTGGTGGGCAGAGAGGGCCGCTAGGTGGGAACGTCTGGCAGGAGAACAAAAGTCAGGGGTTGCTGAGAGAAGAGAAGGCACATCTGTCCCAGCCCCAGTTCTCCTTCTGTCTTCTGGAAGCCCCTAACCCAACCCCTGAGCTGAGCAGGTGGAGAAGACCCCAAGGAAGACAGAAGGACAAGGTCAGATAAACAGAGACAAGGAGATGGACAGACACATAGACACAGATAAAGAAATAGAGACAGCATGCCTGTAATCCCAGCACGATCGCCTGGCCAACGTGGTGAAACCCTGTGTCTACTAAAAATGCAAACATTGCCTGGGCAATGGTGGCAGGCACCTGTAATCCCAGCTACTCCGGAGGCTGAGGCAGGAGAATCACTTAAACCCAGGAGGTGGAGGTTGCACTGAGCCGAGATCACGCCACTGCACTCTAGCCTGGGCAACAGAGCAAGACTCTTGTCTCAAAAAACAAACAAAAATTAAAACAACAAACAGAAATAGAGACACAGAGAGACAGGTGGAGGCACAGTGGGGATTGGGTGAGGAACTGGGCCCCAGCCCCAGCCCCAGTAGCCCAACCTGGGGGAGCAGGGTGTGGGCAGTGGGGTGGCCGGGGCTGAGGGATGGTGCTCAGCCTTTCAGAAGAAGCTGGAGCCGGCCTACCAGGTGAGCAAAGGCCACAAGATCCGGCTGACCGTGGAGCTGGCCGACCCCGACGCTGAGGTCAAGTGGCTCAAGAATGGTCAGGAGATCCAGATGAGTGGCAGGTGTGGCCCGGGGTCGGGGGGGGCTGGGGTGGAGGTGGGGATCCCCACAACCTCACCTCCTGCCTATCTACACATGCGTGTCTGTGGCTCTCTGTGGCTCTCAGCTCATCTCTCTGGGTCTGATTTCTTGTCCTCTTGCTCTCTCCTTTTGTCTCGGGCTCACTTCCTCCTGTTGGGAATGCTCCAATGACCCCTTCTGTTCCACAGCAAGTAAGTTTCCCTCTGGATGGCTTGGGGTGGGAGGCACAGGGGTTACCATGGGGCGCCCTGGGCCCGGAGGTGCGTCCCTGGCTCTCCTGCCACTTCCCTGCGGCCCCTACCCAGGTACATCTTCGAGTCCGTTGGTGCCAAGCGCACCCTGACCATCAGCCAGTGCTCGCTGGCAGACGACGCAGCCTACCAGTGCGTGGTGGGTGGGGAGAAGTGCAGCACAGAGCTCTTTGTCAAAGGTGGGCCTGGGACCTGGGGACGTGGGGACCTGGGGAGGAGACGGCTCAGGGGAGCCAACCCTCACGCTCGCCCTGCCTGGACAGAGCCCCCCGTACTCATCACGCGCCCCTTGGAGGACCAGCTGGTGATGGTGGGGCAGCGGGTGGAGTTTGAGTGTGAAGTTTCGGAGGAGGGGGCGCAGGTCAAGTGGTGAGTGCCAGAGGCATGGGACAAGGGGTAGGGCTGGGTGTCGGGGACATCTGCCCAGAAGAGGCCACAGAACTTCCCACCTGCCCACCTGTCCAGGCTGAAGGATGGGGTGGAGCTGACCCGGGAGGAGACCTTCAAATACCGGTTCAAGAAGGACGGGCGGAGACACCACCTGATCATCAATGAGGCCACGCTGGAGGACGCGGGGCACTACGCGCTGCGCACCAGCGGGGGCCAGGCGCTGGCTGAGCTCATCGTGCAGGGTGAGCCTGGCTGGGGTCGGTGGGGAGAGTCTTCAGGGCTTGGGCCCCTCAGCCCCCACCCCACCCCACCCAGCCATGCAGCGGGAGAGCAGGCAAACCCAGGCTCAAGGCTTCTGTGACTTTAGGCCGTCAATAGCCAAAGCCTCACCCTTCTTATCTCTAAAATGACGACGCTGCTGGGTGAGGTGGCTCACGCCTGTAATCCCAGCACTTTGGGAGGCCAAGGTGAGCGGATCATGAGGTCAAGGGATCAAGAGCATCCTGGCCAACACGGTGAAACTTCGTCTCTACTAAAAATACAAAAAAAGGTTGGGTGCGATGGCTCATGCCTGTAATCCCAGCACTTTGGGAGGCCGAGGCGGGTAGATCACAAGGTCAAGAGATCGAGACCATCCTGGCCAACACGGTGAAACCCCGTACCTACTAAAAAATACAAAAATTAGCTGGGCGTGGTGGCGCGCACCTGTAGTCCCAGCTACTCGGGAAGCTGAGGCAGGAGAATTGCTTGAACCCAGGAGGCAGAGATTGCAGTGAGCCGAGATTGCACCATTACACTCCAACCTGGGTAACAGAGCAAGACTCTGTCTCAAAAAAAAAAAAAAATGACAATGCTGAGGCGACAGCTCCAGAGGGTACGAGAGGGTCAGATGGGCCTGGTGAGCGTCCCCACCCCTCGAACACCTGAGGTTCCTTGTGTGCACTGCGCCATCATAGGCAAACATGGCACACACAGGCACACACGTGTTTTCACATGCCTGCACGCACCCAGACACGTGCGCACCAGCGCCTGAGAGCCCACATACCCTCCCGAGCTCAACAGCTCTGCCACGCTCCGCAGAGAAGAAGCTGGAGGTGTACCAGAGCATCGCAGACCTGATGGTGGGTGCCAAGGACCAGGCCGTGTTCAAGTGCGAGGTCTCGGATGAGAACGTGCGGGGTGTGTGGCTGAAGAATGGGAAGGAGCTGGTGCCCGACAGCCGCATAAAGGTGTCCCATATTGGGCGGTAAGTGCAGGGCAGGCGGATGGGACAGGCAGAGACTGAGATGGAGACAGAGAGAGAGACGGGGAGAAACAGACAGAGAGAGATGGAGGACAGAGAGGCAGAAGCACAGAGACAGGACAGAGACTGAGACAGATCCACAGCGTGGGAGAAACAGAGACGAAAAGACAAAGAGACACAGACAGAAATTGCTCTATGGAGACAGAAAGCTATGGACAGGGAGGCACATGCCACACACAGAGGAGAGTTCGTCAGAGACAGAGAAGAACAGAGGGACAGAGACAATGAGGTGGCAGGGAGACACACAGACCGGGTCAGGAGCTCCCCAGCGCCCTCCCCCAACTTGTGACCAGGGCAGGGCAGGAGGCCACCAAGGAGGCTGGCTCTGGCCAGAGTCCCTCCCTGTGTCTCCGCCCTCTTGCTCATCCCCAGAGCAACTGGGCTGGCGGTGCTGGGCCTGAGTTCACAGAGATTAATGAGACCTAGGCCCTGCCCAGTCTCCAAGGTGCCAGCCAAGGGGATGCTTTGATGTAGAAATCACTTCTACACTGTCTACCTCTGAAAGCACATGAAAGAGCTGGAAAATTTGATAACATAGAAAAAAAAAAAAACATTAAAAAAAATCAGAACACCAACAAGCCAGGGTGAGGTGAGGGCCTCCTGGGGCCCTGGCTGGGGTGTCTGTCAAGGCCAGGGGTATGTGACTGAGTGGGGTCCCCTGAGCCATGGCTCCCCCGCAGGGTCCACAAACTGACCATTGACGACGTCACACCTGCTGACGAGGCTGACTACAGCTTTGTGCCTGAGGGCTTCGCCTGCAACCTGTCGGCGAAGCTCCACTTCATGGGTGAGGCTGCTCTGGGTTAGGGTGGGTGGGGGCAATGGGCCCAGAGCCCCTGTCACTGGGTTCTGCCTTTACCCCCGTGCCACTTGCTCTTCTTTCTCTTGCAGAGGTCAAGATTGACTTCGTCCCCAGGCAGGGTGAGTCTCGGGGCCCTTGAGTCTTGGTTCTGCCCATTTTCCTGCAACCCACCCGCCCAGGTCTCCCCTCCACTCACAGAGGGAAGAGCAAGCATGAGGGGTGGGGGCCTGGGGCCCAGCACCAGCTTTGCCACTCATGACCACGGGGTCAGTTATAATCTCTGTGAGCCTCAGTTTCCTCTTCTGTAAAATGGGAAGAGGAAACCTACCCCCATAGCGTAGTTATTCTTTCTAAAAGATTAGCTTTTTGTTGTTGTTTGTTTTTTGAGGCAGAATCTCGCTCAGTCGCCTAGGGTGGAGTGCAGCAGCGCGGTCTGAACTCACTGCAACCTCTTCCTCCCCGGTTTAAGAGATTCTCCTGCCTCAGCCTCCTGAGGAGCTGGGGACTACAGGCGCCTGCCACCATACCCGGCTAATTTTGTATTTTTAGTAGAGATGGGGTTTCACCATGTTGGCCAGGCTGGTCTTGAACTTCTGACCTCAGGCGATCCGCCTGCCTCAGCCTCCCAAAGTGCTGGGATTATAGGCATGAGTCACCATGCCTGGTCACATCTTTTCTTCGTCTTTAATTTTATTATTATTGCTTTTAGAGACAGGATCTCACTGTGTTGCCCAGCCTGGAGTGCAGTGGCGTGACCAAAACTCACTGCAGCCTCAAACTCCTGGGCTCAAAGAATCCTCCCACATCAGCCTTCCAAGTAGCTAGGATTACAGGTGTGCAGCACCACATCTAGATACTTTTTAAAGATTTTGTAGAGACAAGGGTCTTGCTATGTTGCCCAGGCTGGTCTCGAATTCCTGGCCTCAAGAGATCCTCCTCCCTCAGCGTCCCAAGGAGCTGGGATTATAGGCACAAGCCACTGTGCCCAGCCCTTTTCTTCTTTTGGAAGTACCTCTTATGCTTTTATTTTATCTTTATTAATTTATTTTTTGAGACAGTCTCACTCTGTTACCTAGGCTGGAGTATGACGGTACGAAGTCAGCTCACTATAGCCTCTGCCTTCCGGGCTCAAGCGATCCTCAGCAGTAGCTGGAACTACAGGCACACGCCACTGTGCCGGCGAATTTTCGTATTTCTTGGTAGACACAAGGTTTCTTTGCCATGTTGCCTAGACTGGTCTCAAACCCCTGAGCTTGAGTGATCCACCTGCCTTGGTCTCCCTAAGTGCTGGGATTACAGGCGTGAGCCACCGCGCCTGGCCCTCTCCTTTTCCTGGTTTTAAATGAAGCTTTAGTCAGCTCAGGGGCGGTGGCTCATGTCTGTAATCCCAGCACTTTTGGAGGCCGAGGCGGGTGGATCACCTGAAGTCAGTAGTTTCAGACCAGCCTGGCCAACATGGCAAACCCCGTCTACTAAAAATACAAAAATTAGCCTGGTGTGGTGGTGCATGCCTGTAGTCCCAGCTACTTGGGAGGCTGAGGCAGGAGAATCGCTCTAACCTGGGAGGCAGAGGTTGCAGTGAGTGGAGATTGCTCTTAAAAAAAAAAAAAAGCTAGGCCAGGCGCGGTGGCTGGCACCTGTAATCCCAGCACTTTGGGAGGCCAAGGCAGGCGGATCACCTGAGGTCAGGAGTTCGAAACCATCCTGACCAACATGGTGAAACCCCGTCTCTAAAAAATAAAATAAAATAAATAAAAAATAGAAAAAAAAACTATTTAATTTGATTAAGTCTCACCCTGTTGCCTAGGCTGGAGTGCAGTGGCGTGATCGCGGCTCACTGCAACCTCCACCACCTGGGTTTGAGTGATTCTCCTGCCTCAGCCTCCCAAGTAGCTGGGACTACAGGCACGCACCATCATGCCCAGCTAATTTTTGTATTTTTAGTAGAGATGGGGTTTCACCATGTTGGCCAGAATGGTCTCCATCTCTGGACCTCGTGATCCACCCACCTTGGCCTCCCAAAGTGCTGGGATTATAGGGATGAGCCACTGCGCCCGGCCCAAGATTAAGCTATAATCAGACATTCTACAAGTTTAACTTTACGAAAATAATCTAGACTGTGCCATACTCTGCGTGCTTTCCAAATTGGGTTCATTGAACATTGTTAACCCACTTGCAAGGTGTTCTCTGATGAAATCAGTTTGGGAAGCAGTGAACACCTGCCTCACCTCTTGTTGATTCAGAAGTGTTAAGGGCTCTGAAACATCCTGCTTAGGTAAAGAAACTTGCCTTTGTTTAACTTTGTCTAACCAAGGGTGGATTCCTGATTTATTTGGCCAGGGAACCTTTTAAATGTGTGTGTGTGTGTGTGTGTGTGTGTGTGTGTGTGTGTAGACTGGTGTTCCCCCAGTTTTCAAAATGCTATGCTAAGTGATCTTACCTGAATATTACAAGCCTCCCAGACAACGTCCTGGGGTGATGGGAATGTTCTAGATCTTGGTTGGTTTAATGGTTACGTGGGTGTACTTACAGTCTACAGTCAGATCTGTGCATTTTATCACGCATAAACTATACCTCAATACAAATCTAAAAATACCAATAAGTGGGCCGGGCATGGTGGCTCATGCCTGTAATCCTAGCACTTTGGGAGGCCTAGGCAGGCGGATCACCTGAGGTTGGGCGTTTGAGACCAGCCTGACCAACATGGAGAAACTCTATGTCTACTAAAAATATAAAAGTTAGCTCGGTGTGGTGGCGCATGCCTGTGATCGCAGCTACTCGGGAGGCTGAGGCAGGAGAATCGCTTGAACCTGGGAGGTGGAGGTTGTGATGAGACAAGATTGCGCCATTGCACTCCAGCCTGGGTGACAAGAGCGAAACTCTGTCTCAAAAAAAAAAAAAAAATCGGGACTCAGCTTCCCTAGTGGCCTCTCCCCAGTGACCTGTGCCCCTCCTGGGCTTCCCACTCCTCTGAACTGCGTTGCCTCTTCCGCAGAACCGCCCAAGATCCACCTGGACTGCCCGGGCCGCGTACCAGACACCATCGTGGTTGTAGCTGGAAATAAGCTACGTCTGGACGTCCCTATCTCTGGGGACCCTGCCCCCACTGTGATCTGGCAGAAGGCCATCACGCAGGTACTGTGGGTCCCTCCTCAGTCTCCCCGTCTGTAAGATGGGTGTGTGGAACCAGCCAAGTGCTAGGGCCTGCTGCACACCCCTCCCACATGTGCACGCCCTGCTGCTGGCTACCCCCCGGTAGAGCAGAGGCTCACTGGCCAGGGTGCAGGCAAGGTGGGCAGTGTGGGTTGGGGGGTGGAAGAAGAGGCAGAGGGGCACTTCCAGGCTGAGTCAGCTCCTCTGCCCTCTACTTCCCTCCTGCCCTGTTGCCAGGGGAATAAGCCCTCAGCCAGGCCAGCCTCAGATGCCCCAGAGGACGCAGCTGACAGTGACGAGTGGGTGTTTGACAAGAAGGTGAGTGAGGCTGAGGTCAGGATGGGCTCGGTTATCTCAACCACTTTCTACCTACGTGGTGTCCAGCCCTTGGCGAGGTCTCCATGGAGGTGCCACACTTGACCAGGTGTGTCGCCGCCCCCGGCAGGGTCCCTGTGGGGCCCTCACACCTGAGGCAGGGTCTCTATGGAGTGTGCTGATGACCCTCACAAGGGCGTGGACACCCTCTTGTTGCCAGAAAGCCCTCATGACTAGGCTGCTTCCTGGCTTCCCTCATCCTGAGCTGACCTTGACCCTGACCTTGACCTTGTGCTTCCTCTCAACTCGGGGGTCGTTTCCGAGGCACTTTTCTGCCAGTGTAGCTGCCAGGGTCTAGCTCCTGCCTGGCACTGTTGGTTCTTCTGAAGGGTGGGGTCTCGCAGGGTCCTCACAATAGCTCATCTCAGAGGACAGGTGGCTGCCCCAGGTCCTGTGATAAAGCTAGAGTCCAGGCCCCTGCCCTCAGTTGGTGCCACACAGAGGATTTTGAATCAGATGCTGACAGTGCAGTCTTCCCTCAGGCTGTGTTCCCCTCATGGACCCCAGGTCATCTGGCTGTTACGGAGGCTACAGGGGCCTCTAGGGTCTGACTTGGATCTCACCCCAACTCCCCCTCCCCCCAGCTGCTGTGTGAGACCGAGGGCCGGGTCCGTGTGGAGACCACCAAGGACCGAAGCATCTTCACAGTCGAGGGGGCAGAGAAGGAAGATGAGGGCATCTACACGGTCACGGTGAAGAACCCTGTGGGCGAGGACCAGGTCAACCTCACAGTCAAGGTCATCGGTGAGGCTGGCTGGGGTCCAAGCTGGAGAACACAGAGGGGCAGCCCCAAGGAAGACCCATCTGTTCACTCATTTAGCCACTTGGCAAACATCACGGGCACACTCCCTGAGCTGAGCGGCAATGGGGCAGGTTTTTCTGCCCACGAGGGCCCCACTCTGGGGGAGATGGAGACAGACGCATCCAGCAGATTTCCCGCTACACTGCTGTGCATGAGCTGTGTCCAACGTGGTGTGGGAGCACTGGGCAGACAGCCATCGCTGCTCCTGGGGGTGAGGCCTTTAGGAGGCTGAGAAGATGGTGAGGAAAGGCATCCCAGGCAGAGGAAACTGTACAAAGGGGTGGAGAAAGGAAAGGCCTTTTGGATGTGGAGAATGAATGAAATGTCAGGGGAGGACTGGGTGGGGTTGGGTGGATCAGAGCCAGGACAGGGGTGAATATGGGCATGGAGGAGCCTTAGAGGATTGATGGCAGGCTGGCCACATGATCAGAAATGCATCCTGTCGAGACCCAGCCTGGACAACACAGTGAGACTCCGTATCACTTCAAAAAAAAAAAAAAAAAAAAGAAGGAAATAAATGCATTCTAGAAAGATCTCTTGGGATCTGAGGGTGGTGGGGGCAGCCTGTGTCGGTTAGTTGAGTGGGAAGGGGATGAACAACGTTACCTAAGGCCCCACCCCCTCCAGACGTGCCAGATGCCCCTGCGGCCCCCAAGATCAGCAATGTGGGCGAGGACTCCTGCATGGTGCAGTGGGAGCCACCTGCCTACGACGGCGGGCAGCCTGTCCTGGGTGAGTGCGAGGGCACCGGAAGGAGCCCAGGGAAGGCGGTGTGGGGGTGCCTGGGTCCCAGACCAGAGCTGCCATCTCCGCCGAGCCAGGCTACATCCTGGAGCGCAAGAAGAAGAAGAGCTACCGGTGGATGCGGCTGAACTTCGACCTGATTCGGGAGCTGAGCCATGAGGCGCGGCGCATGATCGAGGGTGTGGTGTACGAGATGCGCGTCTACGCAGTCAATGCCATTGGCATGTCCAGGCCCAGCCCTGCCTCCCAGCCCTTCATGCCCATCGGTGAGCCTGCCTGGCCTGCTCCTGCCCCCTGCCCCATCCCCAGGCAACAGCCCCCAGTAACAGCAGCTGCTCTGCAGGCGGCCACGCTAGACACTTATATCCACGGTCTCCTTTCATCCTCCACGGGGGATAGTCAGCCACATTTTACAGATGAGGAAACAGGCTCCAGCAGTTAAATGACCTGCTTGAGATCGCCCAGCTGGCTGGGGTGGGGCTGACTCTCACGCTATGCGGACCCCTAGTTCACTTTTCAAGCCTCACTTTCCATGTCTACAAAAGGGGAATAATGTCACTGCCTGCCTCAGAGAGCTGTTAGGATGATATGGGAGGACCAGGCAGGGTGTCTGGCATCCAGCAGGTGCTCAATACATGTTCATTGTCCCCTGTTCCCCACTCCCTTCAACCCAGGGTTTGTCATCTATGGAATGGGGCAAGGACTGTGGTTAGTGGAGGGCTCTGAGGGTGTCTGTCTGTGGAAAGAGTCCTGGACCAAGGCTCAGAGATGGCAGAGGCAGCTCCATGGTCCCCGGGAGGCCAACTGGAGTCATCCCTCCCTGCAGCCTCAGTGTCCTCACATGTCTAATGGGGTCTGAGTGGGTAGAACAGGAGCTGAGGGTGTGGCAGGGCTCTGGAGGACACCTGTCCCCACCAGGGTGGGTGAGTCTGGGGGCAGCCATCTGTGGCAGGGGCAGGCCCAGGGACCCCTGGGCCCAGAAAGGAGGCACAGCTTGGGAAGATGGCAGGAAGTGGGGCCTGTGGGAAGAAGGGTCCAGGCCTGTGTTTTTAGGGACTGACTTCTGGAGTTCAGCTCTTAGCTCACCTAATCATATGGTCCCAGGAAATGGCCATGTTTTCCTGTAGTTTTATTCTCTCTTTTTTCCCTCCTTTTTTTTTTTTTTTTTTTGAGATGGAGTCTCACTTTGTCACCCAGGCTAGAGTGCAGTCCTGGCTCCATTTCACCTCCCTGGAAATTCCACCTCCCGGCTTCAAATGATTCTCCCACCTCAGCCTCCGGAGTAACTGGAATTACAGGCATCCACCATCGTGCCCAGCTAATTTTTGTATTTTTGTAGAGACGGGGTTTCACCATGTTGGCCAGGCTGGTCTCAAACTCCTGACCTCTGGTGATCTGCCCACCTTGGCCTCCCACAGTGCTGGGATTACAGGCGTGAGCCACTGCGCCTGGCCGTCATTGCTGTTCGTTTTCAAAACAATCTACAGACATGTCTTGTAACGGAGCCAAAATATTCCTTAAAGTACCTGAAAGCCAGCAGAACAAGAAGTCCCCTCTGTGTGACCAGTGGGCAGCTCAGGGTCTAGGCCGTGGACCTCCAGCCTCCCCAAGCTTGCTCAGACCCCTCCCTGACCTCTCCCAGGTCCCCCCAGCGAACCCACCCACCTGGCAGTAGAGGACGTCTCGGACACCACGGTCTCCCTCAAGTGGCGGCCCCCGGAGCGCGTGGGAGCAGGAGGCCTGGACGGCTACAGCGTGGAGTACTGCCTAGAGGGCTGTGAGTGTCCGCCCACCAGCCCTCCTCCCTAAAGGAAGAATACGCTCACCTTGCCACTGAGCAGATCCACGCGTAGGTCAGGTTTTTGGGCCCACTTTTGCCAAACATTGAGGACATCCAGAGAAATATCTGTCCTGTTTTCAGAAGCAAAAAAGCTTGCCTAGTGAAAAGTGCAGAGTAAAGCTGGCTGCAGCACTTCTTCGAGCAGCGCGAAATCAGCAGCTACATTTAGAAAACATATTTCTTTTTTTTTTTTTTTTGAGACAGAGTTTCACTCTTGTTACCCAGGCTGGAGTGCAATGGCGCGATCTCAGCTCACCGCAACCTCCGTCTCCTGGGTTCAGGCAATTCTCCTGCCTCAGCCTCCTGAGTAGCTGGGATTACAGGCACGCGCCACCATGCCCAGCTAATTTTTTGTATTTTTAGTAGAGACGGGGTTTCACCATGTTGACCAGGATGGTCTCGATCTCTTGACCTCGTGATCCACCCGCCTCGGCCTCCCAAAGTGCTGGGATTACAGGCTTGAGCCACCGCGCCCGGCCAGAAAACATATTTCAGTCCTGGAGATTCGTATCAGAGGGGTGGGCAGCGGGGATGGGGTGTTAACGCTGACATAGCCTGTGGCCTTGCCTGCCCCTCCCCATCCCCAGGCTCAGAGTGGGTGGCTGCCCTGCAGGGACTGACGGAGTGCACGTCCATGCTGGTGAAGGACCTGCCCACAGGGGCCCGGCTGCTCTTCCGAGTGCGGGCACACAATATGGCGGGGTCTGGAGCCCCTGTTACCACGACGGAGCCGGTGACGGTGCAGGAGATCCTGCGTGAGTGCCCTTTCGTGCAGTCACAAGACCTGCCACTGACACCCCAAGCCCTTGGTGTTCAGTGGAGGTGGGGACAGCCAGGGAGGCCCTGCCAGAATGCTGGGCAGGGACAGGAGGGGTTGGAGCCATCATCCATGCACTAGGCTCAGGAAGAAAGCACAGAGAGGGTGGCTGGGCATCCTGGCTCACGCCTGTAATCCCAGCACTTTGGGAGGCCAAGGCGGGCGGATCACTTGCGGTCAGGTGTTTGAGACCAGACTGGCCAACATGGTGGAACGCCATCTCTACTTAAAATACAAAACTAGCTGGGTATGGTGGTGCATGCCTGTAATCCCAGCTACTTGGGAGGCTGAGGCAGGAGAATCACTTGGACCAGGTGGCGGAGGTTACAATGAGCCGATATCATACCACTGCACTCCAGCCTGGACGACAGAGCGAGACTCCGTCTCAAAAAAACCCAAAAAACCAAAAAAAGTGCAGAGAGGACTTTCTTGGCCTATGTCAACCCCCTAGTTCTGGAACAGGGAAAATAAAGGCCACGGTACCCACGCTCTCTTCTAGGAGTCTCAGCTCCAACAGTAAGTATTGTCTGTGTTGTTAGATTGGTCCCTCTGGGGTCCACTTCCCATTGCTCTGTTCCTTGTCCCAGTAAAGGGTCCATCTTTTGTAAAGATTGGTTCTCAAAGCTGGAATGAGGCAGCAAACTGGGGTGGAACAGGGCAGAGGATGTAAAAGCCCAGGTTTACACCTTGACCTGTGACTTACTAGCTGTGTGACTCCAGTCAAGTTGCTTACCCTCTCTGATCCCTGCCTCATGAAGCAATGTGGTGAGGCTCAGGGGGAAGCCAGCTGGGCCTGGGCAGGCTGGAGTTGCTGTGTCCTCAGGAGCTAAAGGAGGCACAGGGCCCAGCAGGCAGCTTTTTTTCTTAGCTGCAGCTCTCTGGGCCTTGTCTCAAGGGAGGATGGAGCCATGGAGGCCCTCAGGGCTGTGGTGGGACCTCACTTGGCTCCCCACTCTGCACCCACAGAACGGCCACGGCTCCAACTGCCTAGGCACCTGCGCCAGACCATTCAGAAGAAGGTCGGGGAAGCTGTGAACCTCCTCATCCCTTTTCAGGTGGGACCAGCCTCCTTCCCTGTCCCCCAGGGGAGAGGCTACAGTGTGCTGTTCCCAGCCAGCAGACTGATGGCTCAGGGCTGGCCCGATCTGAGGTCCCAGAGACTGGGGTGTTGGCTGGTCTTGGGAAAGAGCCGAGTTCAGTTTAAGCTTTTCCTCCCCTCAGGGCAAGCCCCGGCCTCAGGTGACCTGGACCAAAGAGGGGCAGCCCCTGGCAGGCGAGGAGGTGAGTGTCCGCAACAGCCCTACAGACACCATCCTGTTCATCCGGGCTGCTCGTCGCGTGCATTCAGGCACTTACCAGGTGACAGTACGCATTGAGAACATGGAGGACAAGGCCACGCTGGTGCTGCAGGTCGTCGGTGCGTGGCCAAGGCCTCCCTGAGCCCCTTGTTTCCCATCCCTGAGCAGGTCTGCTGGGGCCAAGGGCCGGGCCAGGGGACCCAACCCACAGCTCACATTTTTCAGTCCAGTACCCAGCAGGGTACTGGCTGGCAGGGGTAGGGGGTCCCTGGAGCCCAGCGTCACCCTGCTCACTGTCAGGAGGTATGGTGACCCGACTGGGTATGTCTCTCGCAGACAAGCCAAGTCCTCCCCAGGACCTCCGCGTCACTGATGCCTGGGGTCTTAATGTGGCTCTGGAGTGGAAGCCACCCCAGGATGATGGCAACACGGAGCTCTGGGGCTACACGGTGCAGAAAGCCGACAAGAAGACCATGGTGAGCCCAGGGTCCCCACGTGCACCCTGCCTAGGCCCGGCAGACCCAGGCCCCAGCCACCCTTTGCTGTCCTCACCATGGACCCCTCACCCTCCCTCTGCCGTCCCGAGTCCCTCCACGGTAGGGGTGGAGATGCCAGGGGCACCCAGGAGGGGCTCTTGGTGTCAGGGAGGGCCTGGCCGAGATGCCTCCCCTCCCTCCCTGCCCCAGGAGTGGTTCACGGTCTTGGAGCATTACCGCCGCACCCACTGCGTGGTGCCAGAACTCATCATCGGCAATGGCTACTACTTCCGCGTCTTCAGCCAGAATACGGTTGGTTCCAGTGACAGAGCGGCCACCACCAAGGAGCCCGTCTTTATCCCCAGACCAGGTGCGGTCCCCTCATTCCCTGCACCAGGGGCTGGGGCAGGGAGGCTGTGGGAACAGGGAGGGGGGGCCCAGCTTGGTGTAGCCGTCTCGGTACCAAGTCCTATTACCAACAGGCATCACCTATGAGCCACCTAACTACAAGGCCCTGGACTTCTCCGAGGCCCCAAGCTTCACACAGCCCCTGGTGAACCGCTCAGTCATCGCGGGCTACACCACTATGCTCTGCTGCGCTGTCCGGGGTAGCCCCAAGGTAGGGAACTTCAGGCTGTGGTCCAGGCTGGCTCATGGGCCTCAATGTCGAGTTCTCTCCACCTTGGGGTATACGGGCCGGGCTCCTCTCCCTGAGCAGGGCTGTGGCACTCACTGTTGGTTCTGTGTTCATTTCCAGCCTTGGGCATAGTCAGGGACTCCAGTGGGAAACCCCCAAGTAGGGGCCCAGGGAAACACAAATGCATGTCCCCGGGTCCCTGCCAGGTCTCTCGGCCTGGATGGCTTCCCTCCCTCTCCTTACCTTATTTGTAGCCCAAGATTTCCTGGTTCAAGAATGGCCTGGACCTGGGAGAAGATGCCCGCTTCCGCATGTTCAGCAAGCAGGGAGTGTTGACCCTGGAGATTAGAAAGCCCTGTCCCTTTGATGGAGGCATCTATGTCTGCAGGGCTGCCAACTTACAGGGCGAGGCACAGTGTGAGTGCCGCCTGGAGGTGCGAGGTGAGGAGCCCCGGGGCTGGGAGGTGGGAAGAGCGGGGCAGCAGCAGGGACCCTGGCTTTTGCTTTGTTGTCCTGGGCCAAGCAGCTGCTCTGGCTGCACAGGCACGGACCCTGTCATGTCCAGATGGGTACTGGCTTCCAGAAGGCTAGGACACAATGACATGACCTCCTTCTCTTCTGCAGTGCCTCAGTGACCAGGCTGGCTCCACGGATGGCCAGGTATGCAGTCCAGACAACCTGACACCCAGGCACAAGTCAGCAGCTGAGCTCTGGCCCTTGGTCCCAAGGCAGCTGTCAGGAAATGGGAGGCTGTAAGGGCCTCCGTTCACTCCTAAGATAACCTTTGTCCTAGGTATAACTGATGCGAGCCCTGTGCCAGAAGCCTGGAGGGAAGTTGGGGAAATCCCTCTCTGCTGTTGGATGCGTGTGTGACAAGTGCGTCTCCTAGGCTGCAGTGCGGGATCAGCAGGGCACTTGTGTTGGGTGGGCCTGGGTAGGTGTTGCAGACTGGTCCACAGGGCTCCTGACGGAAGCTCTTGGATCTTTGGAGTGAAATGGGGGTGGCCTCAAGAAATGGTGTCTGGGGACATATCTTTCTGGTCTGCCATGTCTTCCCAATGTATACTAGGCAATAAAAGATTAGTGGTCACAGAGAACTCACTCTTCTTACTCAATTTCAGTGTGCCTGTTTTCATAAAAATACACAGGGGGCCGGGCGCGGTGGCTCAAGCCTGTAATCCCAGCACTTTGGGAGGCCGAGGCGGGTGGATCACGAGATCAAGAGATTGAGACCATCCTGGTCAACATGGTGAAACCCCGTCTCTACTAAAACTACAAAAAATTAGCTGGGCATGGTGGCGTGTGCCTGTAGTCCCAGCTACTCAGGAGGCTGAGGCAGGAGAATTGCCTGAACCCAGGAGGCGGAGGTTGCGGTGAGCCGAGATCGTGCCATTGCACTCCAGCCTGGGTAACAAGAGCGAAACTCCGTCTCAAAAAAAAAAAAAAAAATACACAGGGATGGCCAGGCACGGTGGCTCACGCCTGTAATTCCAGAACTTTGGGAGGCTGAGGTGGGCAGATCACCTGAGGTCAGGAGTTCAAGACCAGCCTGGCCAATATGGTGGAACGCCGTCTCCACCAAAAATGCAAAAGTTAGCCAGTCATGGTGGTGCACGCCTATAATCCCAGCTACTCAGGAGGCTGAGGCAAGAAAATTGCTTGAACCTGGGTGGCGGAGGTTGCAGTGGGCCGAGATTGTGCCACTACACTCCAGCCTGGGTGACAGAGACCCTGTCTTAAAAAGAAAAAAAAGAAAGCATGGGGACACTGATCTTCACAGCAAAATGAGGGCAGATACTGTTTTTATTTTCTTCCGGATGATTTAATTAGGCCTAGAGTGGAATCTGAGTTCATAAAACATTAGCACTAGAAGGAACCTGACTCCCCCGATGGCACTGACTCAGATGATGAAACTGAGCTGTGATGGCGGAAAGCGCATTAGTCAGTCCCAGGTACTCAGCATGACCCTTGTGCCAGGGGCGGTGGTGTGGTCGCAGCCTCCTGGAGGTGGGTAAGGCAGACGCTGTGTTGTGACTGTCCCGGGGTGGAGCTGCACTAGGTGGCTCTGGGGTCCCAGCAAGCAACAAGCCCACAGCTGGTGCACACCCACATCCCAGTGGGGGACAGCAATCCAATCCAGCCCAGGACCGTGGGTGTCAGGGCCTGGACCCCACTCTGCTCTCACTTCCCCCATGGGGAGCCTAATTCCGAGCATCAGTTTCCTTTCGGGCGGGGGAAGCCAGCAGGTCTCAGAAGTTCCCTGAGAATACAGCCAGGTTTTTCCAGGACAGAAATTCCGTGAAGGCAGCTCCTGGGGGTGCTTCTAGGAGTTCTACCCGGTGGAAGACACTCCTGGCCAGGTGTCCCGGGCCCTGGCTGAATCACCACACCTCGCCATACCTACCTGTTAGGGCATGGAGAGGCCAGGGCCCGGCTTTTCACCTGATCTCAGTCAGGTGTGGACTCCCGGTCTGGCTGCTCCTCCAGTTCGTGGCAGCCCAACTTTCCGCAGTGCCCCTAGGTGCCCTGGAATGAAAGCTCCACCCACAGCCTTGCTCTGGGAGAACAGCAGAGCTGGGGCCTCCGTGTGCCAAAGCCTGGACATGGATGACCTCATCTCCTTCTTTCCTTCAAGCCTGAAGTGCCTTTTTAGAGTCCAGGAACAGCCTGCCTCACACCTGAGCCAAGAGGAGGTATCATTTAATGTGAGGCAGCCAGGGAGCCCAAAGAGAGTCAAGGACATTTATTTCACATTCACACAGCTGTACATTTTCTATAAATAATGTGGGGCTGAAATATTTACAGTCATCTCTTGCCCACACCCAGGCCACCTCTCCCTCCTGGCACCCTGTACCTGGAGACACAGCCTGAGGACACAGATGTGCAAACCCAGCTTGGTCTTTCCCGCCCCCTCCCCGATGCTCAGGCAGAGCAGCCAGCAGTCCCTGGGATGCCACGAGCCTCAATCACTGCATCCTCTGATGCCAAAGGCACAGCAGGCTACAGGGAACTCGCCACTCCACTGTAGGCAGGCAGCAGCCAACACATGTGTGCCCCAGGCAGCAGCTGCTGGGTTGAGAATGCAGAAGGAAGCAGGGAGGCTGCCATTCGCTCCAGCTGCCCCCCAGTTCTCCCCTTCCTGTCTGTGTCCTTCCTCTGAGAGGGTTAGCCCCATTGTTTCCTCACTCCTCACAGAGTGGAACTGCTCCAGGCGCCCAGTCGCGCCGGGCCACAGACCATGGAGAGCTGGACTCTTGCGGTGGACAGTTATGATGCCAGGGACAAGGACAAACCACCACCACACCAATGTCTCCAGGACACACACACACACACACACACACACATACACACACACTTCAGCCCTGAGGGGAAGGCAGTTTGGTCTTCTGGGAGTGGAGAGGGAGAAGGCGGACACGCTCAAAGACACACTCAAAGACACACTCAGAGACACATAACTGGTAACCAACTAAGCCACAGCAGTGGGCTTGCAGAGGACACAGGAGCATCATCCACTCCCTGGTCACAGCAGCATCGTGCACTTGGGAACAGCGAGAGGCCAGGGGCGTGCCCTGGGCTGGGGCGGCCATGTAGCCCCTCTCCATCAGCTAGAGACAGGCCGGGGTGGGGTTCTGAGATCTTCCTCACTGCTACGAACCGCAGCCACATACGAGAAGAGACACAACACAGAGTAGCAGATCTCGTGGGCCTGGAGGGGAGAGAAAGCCAGGCGGGTCACGGTCTTGAAGCTCCTGCATCTCCATATGCGAGGATCTGCCAATGGCAGCTCCTGCCCTAACACTGGGCACGGCCTCTGGGCTGAGTGTGAGCTCCAAGCAAGACCTCAGAAGCTGTCGCCGTGGGAGAGGGGATCCGTGTGTGTGTGCCTGCCTCCCAGGGCTGAAGACCTGTTTTAGCTGGAGTTGAATCTTTGGCAACCAGACCGGGTCCCCACTCACCCCTGTGCACTCAGAGGGCCCACCCCTCCTCCTGTCCAAAGGTCCCCGGGGAGCCCTGCGCAGACTGTGGCCTGTCGGGGTTGGGCAGCACACTCACCATTGGTGTCTTGTACTTGTGGCTCACCACTTCTTTAATTTCAGGAACTAAAACCGGACGGGCAAGAGACAAAACAGAAAGTTCAACACTAAGAGCAGTAGTGTCATGCTCCCCCAGGCGGCAGCGCCCGGCGCCAGGGTCCCCTTCCCCTCTGCGGCCTCTCACAGTGGCTGCAGCAGCTTAGGCTATGACAGGGCAGAGGCCACCAGAGGCTCTGTCCAGATCCTGCCGACTGGGAAGACGTGGCCCCAGCCTCCTCAGCTAGGCCTCTGCCGTCTGCAGTGGCTTTTACTTGATGGCTGTGATTCCACCCACTTCTTTGAAAGCCCCGGATGGGAGGTGCGGGCCTTTCACCAGCCTGGTCACGGCTACTGTCCAGGGCCCCTGAGGAGCTGCAGTGGAGAATTCCCAGGATTTGGCTGGGAGAAGAGAGCTGTCTCTAGCCTGTGTCCAACTGTACTGAGACGCCCGTGAGCTCGTCTTGTCACCAGCCTGAAAGTCTGGTCATGTCAAACACAGTTCCCTTTATTCCCGGCCCCCTACATAGAGGGTCTCGAGGCTGGATGAAGAGGTAACTCGATACTAAACCCTCAGGACATGGAAGTGTCCTTCCCTGAGTGGCAGGAGAAGCCCAGGCCTGCCTGTGTGAGGGAGAGCGTCTGAGGGCTCTGGAGCAACACACCCAGCAGAAGACAGGCGAGTACAGCACCCAGGGAGGGAGGTGACAGGGAGCATCAGGCAAGATACACACAGGTCCACAGCCCAGAAGGCAAGAGTGAGAGTCCCCCTGCCCCAGCCATGCCGGGGTTCTGCTTGGCCAGAGGAAGAAGTAGGCCCCCAGCCTCAGCCATCATCATGACCCCTTGAGACTGGGAGCAGAGGGGCCTGGCATCTCCCTGGGGTCCAGAAAAGGCAGGAGGAAAACTGGTCGCTCCTTCTTCTGACCCTGGGAGGTAGAATTTGGGGGAACCCAGGGCAGGTGGGGAATAAACTCATCAAAGGTAGATCGAGAAGCCCCAGGCCATTCTCCCAAGTTGGAGGATTCCCCTAAGTATCTCTCTGACAAAAGAGAGAAGGGAGCACACAGGGGAGCAACGTCAGAACCAGTGAGCCGGTGGGAGCGGGGAGGCAAGGGGGGGAGGAAGAGTCGGGCGGAGGAAGGAAGAGACGAGCTGGCAGTGTGAGCAGCTGGTTTGGCTGAAGGGAGCCCACCCACCCATGACAGGGCCCAAGGCAGAGACCTGGGGAGAGGCAGCACGAGCCGAGGTCACTTTACCTGCTGGAGAACGAAGGTTTTCATAGCAGCGATGAGGGGCACAAAAGAATGAAGCACAAACACAGCAGGAACTCAAAGCCCCAGGGTAAGAACCCACTACACCACTCGCTAGCGCTGCTCCCAGCTTCCGGCTACAGCTGCCCCTTCTGTCCCTGAGGCCCGCTAGGCTCCTGTGCCCCTCAAGTGAGTCTGCCTGTGATGCCCCAGGCCCTTCGTCTGGCACAGAGACCAGGTGGAGACCAGAGTGGCGCCAGGGAGGCTGGGTGGCGCACTGGGCTGCTAGAAAGACTGCAGCAGGTGACACAGACATAGTAGAGCTTGGGGGTTGCCAGTCCGCTCTGTCCCCAACTTTCTGACTACTGGCTGGCTCAGCACAAGGAGATGGTGCTACTTTGCTGAGACGCTTCAGGACCACCTCTAAACTCGAAACCCACTGCCTCTTCTGCGATCCATTATCTGTTTTTCCCTTCTACTTCCCTGCTGTCATCTCAGAGGTCCCTCTTCTTCCTTGTCACTCCAGCTCCTCCTGACCTCTCTACAGAGGTTCTCCTTCTCCCTGCCCCTAGACCCTCCTCTGGAGCTCCGAGGTTTGAGTTACTGCCATGTGAGTCCAGACCTAAGAGCAAAATAGTGTAATTACCAAATTCCTCCAGGACAAAGACGCCTCGAACTGTATTGCACTTTTTAATGTGATTCAGCTCTATGAAAACCTGCAAGAGAGGGAGGGAGGGTGGGGTAAGGCCCAGAGGCTCCACCCCAGCCCCACACAGCACACTCTCCCAGCTACAGCCCCGCCCACACACAGAAAGCCTATTTTCCAAAGAGAGGACAGAAGAATTCACACACACACACACAACTCAAAAGCGCTAAGAAGCAAAGATAGCAGAAAGGGCATGTACCTTCCGCTCCTGGCCGGAGGAGAAAGCATGGGAGAGAAATGAAGGCGTTAGTTTGAATGGTCAAACCCAACCCGAAGGCCCTGCTGCTGGCCTGGGCTGCCCGCCCGTACCCCTGCCCAGGGCAGTGCTTGTAAGACATGGTGCCCCAGGGTCCCTGCTCAGCCCATCAGGTCTCTACCCTTCCATGCATCCTCCTCCGGCGCAGAGGGCTGGCACAGGCGCAAAGCTCCCCTCAGACTGTCCTCAGGGTGGGAGGTGTTGGGATCCTCCTTCAAACAGGGTCCAGGATCTCCCAAGAGGTACGTGGTGATAATAATCCCAGCTACCACCTGCCTAGCACCTACTCGGGGTTTTACAAATACGATTTCTAATCCCTGCACCTACATGACACAGTATATAGTATTACCCCCATTTTCTACAGGAGGAAACTGTCGATCGGAAAGTTTCTTTGCCCATGAACGTGGAAGCTGGGCTTCAAATCCGAGCACGTCCTGACACCAAAGCCTGTGCTTTTCCTATTCCCCCCACCTCCACCAGGAAGTCTGCTGCCCCTCTACTCCAACTGACCACCATGTTGCAGAAAAGGGGGCAGGTCGCTGTCTCATTATTAACTGTGATGTAAGACGGAGAAGCCGGGTGTTCCTCCCCTTCCCTGCACAGTCTGTCTTCTAGAGGCCAAGCCTTCAACCACAGACGGGCTTGGCTGGCTGCCCAGAGGGGCTACGCCAAGGGCAGGATGAGGAAGAGGACAGAGCACCTGGGCCCTGCTCAGCGAGATCGCATCTCCAGAAGGGGCAGCCATGGCACTAAATGCGGTCAGCAGCCTGCTCCCCAAGAGGTACTGACACCTTCGTGGTCCAGAAAAGCACTCAGGTAGACCCCTCACTTAGATAGACCCCTTTCTGGGCTGGCCCTAAGGTCTTTGGGGTTGGCTACCA
The DNA here is from genome assembly GCF_009761245.1 of Sapajus apella. Classification (NCBI taxonomy): domain Eukaryota; kingdom Metazoa; phylum Chordata; class Mammalia; order Primates; family Cebidae; genus Sapajus; species Sapajus apella. The sequence continues at coordinate 15,930,156 of NW_022436954.1, forward strand.
CCCTAAGTCCTAGATTGAAAATACACGAAGGGGCTGCTGGAAGTCTGGGCAGCTGTTTCCTGTTAAACCAAAGCTGCCCAGCTACGTTCCTGAAAGAGCGCTATAGCAGCTAGTGGAGGGAGGAAGCCACGTCAGGTGGGCAGCCACCTCCCAAGGGTCTGTGGTGCTTCACACATTCGGGTCTGGCTCAGAGCCTCAGGGAGAGGAACCAGGACATCAGGGAAAGAGGAGGGAAGGCACTTGTGTGAGGAGTCAGAGCTGTGAACGGACCTGGGATGATGCGCTGGCCTCAGAAAGGAATTAGCTTAAGGAATGTCCACTGAGAGAAAAAAGTAACACTGTGTTAAAAGACCGAGAGAGAGAAAAAAAAAGTCAGCTCCTATGGTGGAATTACAATGAGGGAAAGATGTATCCAGATTGCTCCCCAATCAAAAGAAGGGGAATGGGGCCTGTGGAGCAGGGGACAGAGTGGGAACACTCAGAGGAAGGAAAATAACAGGAAGAATCCGCAGATGAAAAAGGCAAATAAACACACGCTGGACTTACACACAGGCACGCACGCACACGCAAGCTGCACGCGCACCAGAAAAACACAAGGAGGTCGGCCAGTCTAGACTCTCAAAGCAAAAACACCAGGCAGAAGCATACCCTGGGAATAAAGGAAGGCAGAGACGCTGCGGGGAAGGGCCAAATGAGACGCTCCCACTCACACTGTGTGGAGTCCAATGGACGGGGCAGCGAGGCCACCCAGCCTCGCTCCTGCCCAGCCTCCCCCGAGGGCTCCCTGCTGCACCTTCACAGCACCTGGTGGTCGCCAATGTCATTGTGCCCTCCCCTGGGATTTCTCTCCCGGGTGCAGCTGCTCCAGTTTTCCCTCTAGCTCCAGAGGGCCCTTTCTCATGCTTCTGGGGAAGTACTGGGGGCCTGGACACTGGTCCTTCTTACAGATGGAATGACAGGGAGCCTCGTGCTGCCGCTCGCACTTACCTGGTTGTGCATGAACTTGAGGTTGATCCCTTCCAGGGTGACCTGCAGCAAGCCACCCTCACCAGTCTTCATGTCCTGCACGGGGAACTCGCCACCCAGTTCAGGTCCTGTGGTGAGGGAGGGGGCTATCAGCTCACTGGTGAGGTGGGGAATCCCGCCCCCGACTTTCCTGCCAGGCCCCCGACACTCAGAAGGACTGGTGGAAACTGGTGGAAGACACTCTCAGGAAACTCTCTCCTCACCGGGTTTGATGCTTTGCTGTCGGGCAGCAGCGCGCTCCATGCTGTCCTTCACACAGTAGTACAGCTCCCGACACTGCGGCACAGGGGGAGAGTGGTCCCGTCACGGGGGCCGTCCAGGGTTCCCCGCCCACTGCTCTGTAATGGCCACTGAAGGCGTGGGCTGACGCCAGGACCTCAGAGACAGCTTTAGGCACCCCATCCAGCTGGAGACAGACGCGTGGCTCCAGACGGGTTTTGGAATTTTAACTTCCCCAAGAGAAACTATTTGGCCTTCAATGCCTACCATAGCCCCAACCCAAACACAGATCCTGGGTACCTTTTTAGTATAGAACTTGTTGAGCTGCGTCTCAGAGCCATTTCTACGCCACAGGCACAACACCTTGGTCTTGGGACAGTAGGTCATGTTGATGAGCTTCTCGTACCACCAGCGCTCATACACCGTTCCAATGTTACTGCGCAATACCACACAGTCATCGCACACCTGGAGAAGGGCACAAAGCGGCTCAGTGGTTCTTGTCTCTGACAGCCTCTCCTCAGGCTGTCTCCTACAGAGAAATGATGGCACAACTGGCCCTGGAGCATCCCCATGGTCAAGTTTTCTGCCTTACACTTGTGGTCTCCCTAGGTGGAGACACAAAACAGAACTACTGACTCGCTGCCAGCTTTAAGGACTGTTGGAAGAAATGGATCATTAGAAGGAACCTGTGTATAAGGGAGGAGGTTCAAATCAATCAGTTATTTATTATCTCTCTTTATTTATTTATTTATTTTTTTGAGACAGGGTCTCACTTTGTCCCCCAGGTGTGAGTGCAGTGGTGCGATCTCAGCTCACTGCAGCCCCAACCTCCCAGTGAACCTGGGACATCATCTTCCTGCCTCAGCTCCCAAAGTAGCTGGGACTACAGGTGCACACCATCACACTGGCCATTAATTTTTGTTTGAGATTGAGTCACTCTGTTGCCCAGGCTGGAGTGCAGTGGTACAATCTTGACTCACTGCAACCTCTGCCATGTGGGTTCAAATGATTCTCCTGCCTCAGCCTCCTGAATAGCTGAGATTACAGGCACATATCACCATGCTCAGCTAATTTTTGTATTTGTAGTAGACGAGGTTTCACCATGCTGACCAGGCTGGTCTTGAACTCCTGATCTCAAGTGATCCACCTGCCTTGGCCTCCCAAAGTGCTGGGATCATAACCATGAGTCACTGCGCCCGGCCCAGTTATTTATCACCTCTTATGTGCTCTACAGATTTAAAGTATTTGGAGGCGATCTCATGCCTCCATCTTATGACCTCTGGAATCATCTTTGTTGACAAACACAAACGCAGAGGATCATGACAGACTCAACCAAGGAGGAAACTGGAGCTGACACACTTTCTAATCCTGGCTCTACCCTTTCTCTATAAAAATATTTTTTTAATTAATTGTACAAGTGACACATGAACAGGGCTTATTGCATAAAAATGATACAATACAGCACGCCATAAATTAAAAAGCAGTCTCTTTCACGCCTTTTTATTCAACATTCTCCTTCAGGTGAAGTTACCTGTTCTTAGGGCTTCAAATGTTATGGGAGACATTATAGCACAATGGTGAGGGGCACAGGTCTACAGTCAGACAGCTTGAGTTTAGATGCCAGCTCTGCCGTTATTTAGCTGTGCCAGCTTGAGCAAGTTCACCTGCGTCCACATTTCCTCACGGCTAAGATGGGGATAGTAACAGTAATCACTTCCTGCAGTTAAACTATGAAGACTCAACGAGTTAATGTGCATAAAGTACTTAATATGCATACAAAGTCAGGCACACAGAAAGCACCCTACTTAGCTACTAGATATTCGAAATATAAAACTAATGGTTATTACAATGTTGATGGTTCTTACCTCTTTCTCCATCTTAGACCTCTCTTCCTGAGCTCCTAAGCCTCTCAATGTGTGGATGTTTCACATGCAGCCTCTCAAACTCACTGTGTCCAAATCTGAACTCAACATCTCCTCCTGGGTAGATCCTCCTTTAAAGCCTGCTATTTGAGTAAACGGCACCCCCATCCACCCAGCTGCCCCAGCCAGACATGAAGGGATGCCCGACTCTGCTTTTCCCTCTAACTACACTCCATCATTGAGTCCCACTGGTTCTGGCTCAAATATCCCTAGACCGCTCTTCCACTCCCCAACCATTAACTCTTATTCTTTCAAGTCTCAGCTCAAAGGTCAGCTTCTCAAAGGAGGTGTCCACAGCTCCTAGGCCCTCTGCTGTGGATTCCCATAACTCCTGCCCGCTGAGCTTCTTTCAGAATGTGCATCTTATTTTATAATACTCTTTAATTATGTGACTTCCCCAATAGTTTGTCAATGCTAAGGGCAACAGAAACCACATCTGTCTTATTCACTGCTATAATCCTGACACTCAGCAAAGTACCTAGCACACAATATGTGCTCCATAAATACTAGGTGAGTGGGTAAGGAAGACACAAGACCATCAGGCTGAAGCTGCTACATAAGAGTTCACTGGAGTTCTAAAGCCTTTGAAGGATGAGTCAAAGTGGCAGAGTAGGAATTGGAAACTTGAACTCTAGCCCCAGTCTGATTCTGTGGTTTTCTCTAGGGGGAAAATGGACAATACCATTCCACCTTTCACAATCCTTTAAGAACATCATATAAAGGAGAGCGGAACACATTTAGGAGAACACATGATTTCTAAGCTAGAGAATTCTAGGCTAGAAAAATGCTCATAATATATGCTGTTATACTCGTCTAAGCGGTTGTTGGAGGTGTAAACTGGTATAGTCTATGGGATGGCAATTTGGCAGAATCTATCGAAATTTAAAATATATATAAGCTTGACTTGAAAATTTCGCGTCTAGGACTATATCCTATAGAAATTCTCATGTGACAGTACAAAAATGTATGTTCAAGGATAGTCAATGAATAATTTTTTTTTGAGACAGAGTCTTGCTCTTTCACGCGGGCTGAACTGCAGTAGTGCAATCATAGCTCACTAAAGCCTTGACCTCCCAGGCTCAAGGATCCTCCCTACTTAGCCTCTCCAGTAGCTGGCACCATGGCCATGCACTAGTATGCCTAGCTTATTTTAAAATTTTTTGTAGAGACAGGGTTTCCCTATGTTGCCCAGGCTGGTCTTGACCTGCTGGGCTCATGCAATCCTCCCACCTCAGCCTCCCCAGCAGTTGGGACCACAGGCGTAAACCGCCACATGAATGGCTAATTTTAAAATGTTTTGCAGAGACAGGGTCTCCGTATGTTCCCCAGGCTGGTCTTAAACTCGGCTCAAGCAAAGTGCTGGGATTACAGGTGTAAGCCACCATGCTTGGTCTAATGAACAATATTTTTTTTAAAAAATAGTGGGAGGCGGGCCAGGCGCAGTGGCTCATGCCTGTAATCCCAGCACTTTGGGAGGCTGAGGTGGGTGGATCACAAGGTCAAGAGATTGAGATCATTCTGGCTAACATGGTGAATGAAACCCTGTCTCTACTAAAAAATACAAAAAAAATTGGCTGGGGGTGCTGGTGCGCGCCTGCAGTACAAGCTACTTGGGAGGCTGAGGCAGGAGAATTGCTTGAACCCGGGAGGCGGAGGTTGCAGTCAGCCGAGATCGCACCACTGCACACCAGCCTGGCGCCTGGCGACAGAGCAAGATTGTGTCTCAAAAAAAAAAAAAAAAAAAAAAAAATAGTGGAAGGGATTAAACCAATTATGGTACACCATTTGACATCTAATGGCTAAACATCCACTAAGCTAAAAAAAAAAAAAAAGAGACATGGAAAGGTATATCATTAAGTAAAAAAAGCAAATTATTTAACAATATTTGTAATTTGTTTGTTTGTTTTTTTGAGACAGTCTCACTCTGTCTCCCAGGTTGGAGAGCAGCGGGGTATGATCTTGGCTCACTGCAACTTCTGCCTCTGGGTTCAAGTGATTCTCCTGCCTCAGAAGTAGCTGGGATTACAGGCACCTTCCACCATGCCCAGCTAATTTTTGTATTTTTAGTAGAGACGGGGTTTCACCACACTGGGCAGGCTGGTCTGCAACTCCTGACCTCCGGTGATCTACCTGCCTCAGCCTCCCAAAGTGCTGGGATTACAGGCTCATGCAAGCCCCCACACTTGGCCCAATATTTGTAATTTAATACCACTTTCATAAGTGCCAAAGCAAAATTCCATATAAATAAATTATATTTACACAAATATGCATTTTCAATAATCTGAAAGGAGTCACACAAAATTATTTAACAGTGGTTACCTCTGGGACAAAGGATTGAGAGGGAGTGAAACTTTTACTTATTTTTCAACTTTTGCATGGTTTGAAACGTTTATAGCATATGCTGTTTAACTTCTGTAACTTAAAAAAAGGAAAATAAGGCCGGGCGCGGTGGCTCACGCCTGTAATCCCAGCACTTTGGGAGGCCGAGGCAGGTGGATCACGAGGTCAAGAGATCGAGACCATCCTGGTCAACATGGTGAAACCCCGTCTCTGAAAACTACAAAAAATTAGCTGGGCATGGTGGCGCGTGCCTGTAATCCCAGCTACTCAGGAGGCTGAGGCAGGAGAATTGCCTGAACCCAGGAGGCGGAGGTTGCGGTGAGCCGAGATTGCGCCATTGCGCTCCAGCCTGGGTGACAAAGAGCGAAACTCTGTCTCAAAAAAAAAAAAAATTAAAAAATTAAAAAAGGAAAATAAAAACAATTTTAAAAAATATTTGGCCAGGTGCGGTGGCTCACACCTGTAATCCCAGCACTTTGGGAGGCCGAGGCAGACAAATCACTTGAGGCCAGGAGTTCGAGACCAGCCTGGTCAACATGGCAAAACCTCTTTTCTACTAAAAATACAAAAATTTACCTGAGTGTGGTGGCACGTGCCTGTAGTCCCAGCTACTAGGGAAGCTTAGGTAGTATAATCATTGGAACTTGGGTGGGTGGAGGTTGCAGTGAGCCAAGATTGCAGCACTGTACTCTAGCCTGGGCAACAGTGCAAGACTCCATCTCAAAAAAAAAAAAAAAAAATCTTGGCCGGGCGCTGTGGCTCACGCCTGTAATCCCAGCTCTTAGGGAGGCAGAGGCAGGAGGATAGCTTGGGCCCAGGAGTTAGAGATCTGCCTAGGCAATATAGGGAGACCCCGTTCTCAAAAAAAAAAAAAAAAAAAAATCTTCCTTGGCCAGACGTGGTGGCTCACACCTGTAACCCCAGCACTTTGGGATGTTGAGGTGGGCAGATCACTTGAGGTCAGGAGTTCGAGACCACCTTGGCCAAAATGGTCAAACCCCACCTCTACTAAAAATACAAAATTTAGCCGGCCGTGGTGACAGGCACTTGTAATCCCTGCTACTTGGGAGGCTGAGGCAGGAGAACTGCTTGAACCTGGGAGGTGGAGGTTGCAGTGAGCCAAGATCATGCCAATGCACTCTAGCCTGGCTGACAGAGAGAGACTCTGTCTCACATACACACACACAAAATTTATATATATATATATATATATATATATATATATATGTAAAAAATTTCTGTGTGTCAAAAAATACAATAGGCAGAATCAGAAGACAAATGAGAATCTTTCTGGTGGGCAGATCAGGTTGCCCACATCTAAGCCCACTGATCAGTAGGAGAGGGATGATCACATGAGGCAACAGGAAGCATACAGCACCACTCATTAAGTATTCTGGCCAAAAGAGTGAATCTGAAACTGATCAAACCTTGAAACTAAACTATCAGTCTATAAGAAATACAAGTAATAGAGAAACATACTAACACAAAGGAGATGCAATCAGCAAAAAATCTAGAATGTAGGTGACTCCACGGGGCAAACGATCCAACTTGTTCAACAAAATAAATGGCAAAGGGGGTATTACGTGTTTAGAGACACTTAAGAATTATATCAACCAAAATTACAAATGCATTGTCCCTCTGACCTAGCAATCTCATTTCTGGGAATCCTTAGACACAACTGCACATGTATGAAATGAAGCAGGCACCGCATCATTCACAGTATCACTATCAGCAACAGCAAGTTTAGAAGCAACCCAAAGATCCATATGTACTGACTTGTTAAAGAAATTATGGCACAGTCACACAGTAGAATACGTGTAGCCTTAAAGCAAATAGGAAAGCTTTCTTGGTACTGACATAGAAGAGGACCAGGATAATGTTAAATGAAAAAAGCAAAGTATAAAGCAGTGGATAAGATGTGCTATCTTTCTGAAAGGAGAAAAAGAAAATGTGTATTCATATTTTATTGTTTGCATAAAAATCTACTGGAAGGCCACCCCAGTGGCTCACACCTGTAATCCCTGCACTTTGGGAGGCTGAGGTGGGTGGATCACCAGAGGTCAGGAGTTTGAGACCAACCTGACCAACATGGTTAAACCCATCTCTACTAAAAATACAAAAAATTAGCCACGTGTGGTGGTGGGCGCCTGTAAACCCAGCGACTTGGGAGCCTGAGGCAGGAGAATTGCTTGAATCCAGAGGCAAAGGTTGCAGTGAGCCAAGATCATACCACTGCACTTCAGCCTGGGCGACAGGGCAAGACTCTGTCTCAAAAAAAAAAAAAAAAAAAGAAAAAAAAAAAAAA
>NW_022436954.1:15938067-16031199 GCF_009761245.1 Sapajus apella
AAAAAAAAAAAAAAACCCACTGGAATTTACAAAGGAAGCCAATAAAAGTGGTTGGCTATAGGATGAAGGGGTGAGGCAAGTGGGGAACTAAGTGGAAGGGGACAGTTATGAGTGCAAGACTTCCCAATGTGTACTATTTTGTGTTATTCTGACTTATGAACAATGTGACTATATCATCTATACATAGATATCTTTATGTGTCCAACATGGTGAAACCCTGTCTCTACTAAAATACAAAAAGTTGGTCAGGCATGGTGGCGCACACCTATAATCCCAGCTACTCAGGAAGCTGAGGCAGGAGAATCGCTTGAACCCAGGAGGTAGAGGTTGCAGTAAACTAAGGTCATGCCACTGCACTCCAGCCCGGGTGACAAAGCGAGACTCCGTCTTAAAAAAAAAGAAAAAGAAAAAGAAGAGAAATGGGTATCATCTAATCTCATAATCTGGCCAGGCACGGTGGTTCATGGTTCTAATCCCAGCACTTTGGGAAGCCAAGATGGGTGAATCACTTGAGGTCAGGAGTTTGAAACCAGCCTGGCCAACATGGTCAAATCCCATCTTTACTAAAAATACAAAAATCAGCTAGGCATGGTGGCTGGTGCCTGTAATCCCAGCTAATTGGCAGGAGAACTGCTTGAACCCGGAAGGCAGAGGTTGCAGTGAGCTGAGACTGAGCCACTGCACTCCAGCCTGGGTGACAGAACAAGACTGTATCAAAAAAACCCAAAAGAACAAAACAAAACAAAAATATGATAATTTAATAATAAATGGATCATGAAGATGAATGAGAGAAATGAGGAAAATATTCTAGCATCGGTTCTAGGAATTCCCTGTGACTCTCAAATAGACCTCTGGGCCCCCAGCATGAACCCGCACCTACCTCCATGAAAAAGATATCTCCATTTGTATCTGTCCCTGCATGTACCACAAATGTCTGCTTCTTCATGTGCCGGCTGCCACTGGACCAGATAGAGAGATCGCGTCCATTCTGATGAAAGAGAGATTTTTTAGGGACAACTATCCATCCCTCCCAGAGCTCTGGGCCAACAATTCCCCATCCAGCAATCAAATTCCTATCAGCTTCCTCAGCACAGTCTCATCTGCTGGCCACCAGTCACCAGGGAAGTGGTTTCAGATGCTTTGGTCTCAGAAGCCCTGTATCTCTTAAATATTATTAAAGATTCCAAAGAGCTTTTGTTTATGTGAGTTCTATTTATAGGTATTTACATACTAGAAATTTAAATGGAAATTTCTCAAATGAGTAATTACACAAACAATTAATGATTCATTAATAGCCCATTACATAGTAATACAAATAACAATTTTTTGTAAAATAACTATATTTTCCAAAAAAAGAAAAAGAGAAAAAAATGGCACTGTTTCACATTTTTGCAAATCTCTTTAATGTTTGGCTTAACAGCAAATAGTTGCGTTCTCCTATCTGCTTCTGCATTCAGGCTGTTGCAATATGTTGCTTTGCTTGAGGTATATGAAGAAAACTTGATCTCCCAGATACATATTTGGAAAATGGAAGAGGATTTTCATAACCTTTTCAGGTAAATAGGCGTATTCTTCTTTAACACTATACCAGAACTTGAGAAGGAGCAGCCTCTTCTTTTTTTAGGGCCAAGGTCCTGCTCTTTCACCCAGGCTGGAGTGCAGTGGCACAACCATAGCTTACTACAGCTTTGAACTCCTGGGCTTAAGTGACATTCCTGCCTCAGCGCAAGTACTTGGGATTACAGGCATAAACCGCCACACTCAGTGATAGCAGCTTTATTTATTTATTTATTTTAAGATGGGGTTTCGCCATATTGGTCATGCTGGTCTTGAACTCCTGACCTCTAGTGTTCCGCCCACCTCAGCCTCCCAAAGTGTTGGGATTACAGGTGTGAGCCACCACGCCCGGCTGATAGCAGCTTTTTAAAGTTAGTTCAGTGTGGAATCTGAAAGCACATCAATGAACATTTTACACTGTTACATTAAAATCCATTTAGGTCGGACATTGTGGTTCATTCCTGTAATCCCAGCACTTTGGAAGCCCAAGTTGGGAGTATTGTTTGAGCCCAGGCAGGAGTTGGAGACCAGCCTGGGCAACAAAGTGAGACCCTCTTCTCCATACTTTTGTTTTTTTGAAACAGGGTCTCCCTCTGTCACCCAGGCTGGAGTGCAGTGGGGCTATCATGGCTCACTGCAGCTTCAACAGTGAGCTCAAGTGATCCTCCCACCTCAGCCTCCCAAGTAGCTGGAACTACAGGTGCATGCCACCACGTCCGGCTAATTGTTTTATTTTTATTAGAAATGGGGTCTCCCTATGTTGCCCAGGCTGAAAAAAATTTTTATTTAAAAATTAAAAATAAGGCCAGGTGCAGTGGCTCAAGCCTGTAATTCCAGCACTTTGGGAGGCTGAGGTGGGTGGATTGCCTGAGATCAGGCATTCCAAGATCAGCCTGGCCAACATGCATGAACAAAGCGATCAAGTTCACCTTGCAAATCAAGGTCACAGCTCTACTAAAAATACAAAAGCTTAGCTGGGTATGTTGGCGTGTGCCTGTAATCCCAGCTACTTGGGAGGCTGAGGCAGGAGAATTGCTTGAACTCAAAAGGCAGAGGTTACTGTGAGCCAAGATTGCACCACTGCGTTCCAGTCCCGTGACAGTGTGAGACTCCATCTCAAAAAAAAAAAAAAAAAAAAAAAGAAAACATTGCTTCACTGAGTTAGGCAGCTCTTCCAAATGTTGACATATTTTGTAATATTAAATATTTTAAAATCACATTCATTAATATCACCATCAATCTCATTAGAAAAGTCTTTAAATATTGGGAAGCTTCAAGTTCAAAACTCTGCCAAAATTCTCATTTTCACTTAAAAGCTGAATCTTATCATTGGCAACAAATACTGTCAGTTGTTTTTCTTGAAATAACAGGTTCACTTCATTAATTTAAGGAAAATGTCTGCCAAATATCCAACTCTGAATAACCACGGTTTGCTAGTTGTCAAGTAAAAATGATGTTCCATGAACAACGCGACCAAATTCACCTTGCAGCTCAAGGTCGCAAATCGTTTTCTTCAAAAAAAAAAACCATCATACTGGGTTTGCAACAGAGACGCTTTATGTGTACTTCCCATTTTGTCATAGAGAATATTAAAAACATTTATAATCAATGATCGAGATTTTTTTTTTTTGTAGACAGACTCGCTCTGTCGCCAGTCTGGACTGTAGTGGCGTGATCTCGGCTCACTGCAATCTCCACCTCCCGGGTTCAAGCAAGTCTCCTGCCTCACCCTCCCAAGTAGCTGGGACTACAGATACACGCCACAATGCCCAGCTAATTTTTGTATTATTAGTAGAGACGGGGTTTCACCATGTTGGCCAGGATGGTCTCGATCTCTTGACCTTGTGATCTGCCCGCCTCAGCCTCCCAAACTGCTGGGATCACAAGCATGAGCCGCCACGCCCGGCCAATGATCAAGAATTAATAAAAGTAATAGTCTTCACTGCGTCTTCAAGGACATTTATAAGCACAACTGGCATTTTTAAAAAACTGAGAGTGCAAGCCAGGTGTGGTGGCTCACATCTGTAATCCCAGAACTTTGGGAGGCTGAGGCAGGTGGATCACTTGAGATCAGGAGTTTGAGACCAGGCTGGCCAACATGGCAAATCCCTGTCTCTACTAGAAATACAAAAATTAACCGGGCATGGTGGTGTATGCTTGTAATCCCAGTTATTCAGGAGACTGAAGCAGGAGAATTGCTTGAACCTGGGAGGCAGAGGTTGCAGTGAGCCAAAATCATGCCACTGCACTCTAGCCTGGGCAACAAGAGAACAAAACTCTGCCTCCAAAAAAAAAAAAATTACATACACACACACACACACACACACACAGACACAAATTAGCTGGGTGTGGTGGCTTGCACCTGTAATCCCAGCTACTCATGAGGCTGAGGCACGAGAAAAAAAAACTGAGAGTGTATGGGGGCAAGGGGTGCAACAGCTACTGGCATACTTTGGGGCCACTGTCTTCACTTGGGTTAAAGTGCCAGCAGTTTTACCCACCACTGTTTTGGTACCGTCAGTGCAAATGTAACCCGGTGAAAACAGCAAATAACATTTTTAGAATGTTATTTTGTTTGAAATCATTTTCACCCTCTGAATCCTCAGCAGTCCACAGAACACACATCAAAACTGATGCATTATAATGGTTTTATACAGAGACTCCCATCAGAGAATACAGGGACTAAAGCCTCATTTAGAATCAAAGACACTGCTCCATTTTCCAAACCAGGGGTGAACTGGACTGCAAGTGACACAAACCAAGAAATGACCCATGGGGAAGGAAGCCTACGGGGTGGCCAGATGCGCTTACCAGGTTTGCCAGCTGATCAAGCACCTCATTGATTTGCTGGCTGTACACAAGCCCAATGTGCGACTTTCCCATTAGCCGCCTCACCTTCTTGCGGATGTCATTCTTATTTACCTGAAAAGCCAGAACAGGAATCTTAACAAGGGATCTGCTCTCCTCTCAACTGAGGTAGAAAGGAGAGAATGTACAAGTAGGTTTCCTACTATCTGAGAGATGTGGAATTCTGAAAGGCCATATCACTAAACATGGGCGAAAACTTTCAACTGTGTATTCTGCCACAATGAGGGGAGGAAAAGCCCTGGCTCTGTCTCTAGTTAGCTTCTGCAGAAAAGTGGCTCTTAGAGCAGTCCTGGTTCCAGGGGACACTTTCTCCCTATCCCCACTTGATACCACAACATTCATCCCTACAGGGGCTCTAAAACCCCCCAAGGCTCTTCACAGGATAATTCAGAAACAATGACTTAAGAGTGGCAACACCACACTGGTTGTAGCCAAGACACCTCTGAAGGTTAGGGATCAGTATCATTTCCCAGCCAGTCAACTGGCACCCTCCAAATTCTACAGAGTACAGTGAAACTTACACCAAGAAATGAGGCAGACCAAGATGGGCTGGGGGCATTCATTCCCTACATTTGATCAACTGATCCCTTCACACTTAAGGAGGTTGGGGAGAACAGAAGGAGGAGAAACCCAGTGGCTCCTTCTCCAAACAGTTATCTTCTACCCATCAACTTGACTTATGTTTCCCTTTCAGAGCAAAACTCTTCTACTTGGTAACATACTTCTTCCACAGCTATAAAAACCAAGTACAACCAAATTAAGTTAGAATCTACTATTACTTTGTTAATGGGTGGCTCTTTTTTTAACTATAGAAAATTCTATAAGATATAGGGCAGTGCTGAAAAACAAAATCTGAGCATCGTTCCTTTTTTTTTGAGATGGATTTTTGCTTTTGTTGCCTAGGCTGGAGTGTAATGGCATGACCTCGGCTCACTGCAACCTCCATCTCCTGAGTTCAAGCGATTCTTCTGCCTCAGCCTCCCAAGTAGCTGGGATTACAGGCATGAGCCACCACACCCAGCTAACTTTTGTATTTTTAGTAGAGACAGGGTTTCACCATATTGGTCAGGCTGGTCTCGAACTCCTGATCTCAGGTGCTCCACTGCCTTGGCCTCCCAAAGTGCTGGGATTATAGGTATGAGCCACTGTGCCCAGCCTTGAGCATCCTTTCTAAGGTTTTATAATCTACTACTGTTAAAAAAAAATTAATTCATGGTATTTTATGGGAAGCTCTACTGGCATACTAAAACTACTTAGTAAAAGGAGACCATCTAAATTTCAAAATAAACAAATAATGGCTGGGCATGGTGGCTCATGCCTGTAATCCCAGCACTTTGGGAGGCTGAGGCAGGCGGATCACTTGAGGTCAGGAATTCGACACCTGGCCAACCGGGTGAAACTCCATATCTACTAAAAATAGAAAAATTAGCCAGGCATGGTGGTAGACACCTGTAATCCCAGCTACTACTCAGGAGGCTGAGGCAGGAGAATTGCTTGAACCCAGGAGGCAGAGAATGTGGTAAGCCAAGATCGCACCACTGCACTCCAGTCTGGGAAACAGAGTGAGACTCTGTCTCAAAAAAATGAAAATAAAAACAGATAAATAAATAATATGGAATCATCAGTTCTTGGCCGGGTGCAGTGGCTCATGCCTGTAATCCCAGCACTTTGGGAGGCAGAGGTGGGTAGACCACTTGAGGTCAGGAGTTCGAGACCAGCCTGGCTAACAGGGTGAAAGCCTGTCTCTACTAAAAATACAAAAATTAGCTGGGTGTGGTGGTGTGCACCTGTAATCCCAGCTACCTGGGAGGCTGAGGCACAAGAATCACTTGAATTGGGGAGGCAGAGGTTGCAGTCAACTGAGATTACGCCACTGCACGCAAGCCTGGGCAACAGAGCAAGACTCAGTCAAAAAAAGAAAAAGAATCGTCAGTTCTTTCTACAATACTCCTTAGTAAAAGAGGCTGGCAGCTTTAAATAAACGGAACTTTGTAAGCTGGCAGAGGCCTCAGACTTTCAATCAAGAAGACAGCCCTAAGTAAGATACCTTGATAGCTTCCCAGTTGCCCTGAAATTCAGGTGACAGGAACAAGCTCTGCCCTTCTAGCATCAGTGGGGCTGGACACAGCAAAACTGACATTACCTTCATCAGCAGCATGTAGGAGATGAGGTTGTGCAAAAGTGTAGCCAGCAGGCGATCTTCATCATCTTCCAGGCGCTTCCGGTCATGTTCTCCCAGGGACAGGTACCTAAGCAGAAGACCAAGCACAAGTCGGCCCTCAAGTGGGAGACCACAGAGCTAACTGAGAGAAGGCTGAATTTGCATATTCCCAATGGTTTCCTAAGCCCCATACCTGTCAATCATTTCCTGGGGACCCTGGTCCATACCCATCCCTTCTCTTTCCAACATCACAGCATCTAAGAAAGCATCTTCCCAGAATTGCATTTGGTCCCATAAAGTAGAACGCTCTTTGCCTGTGTAGAATAAAGGTTTTTTAGGGGGCTTATTTAACATTTAAGAATACAGCTACCAACCAAAAATAAAGAGTAAAATCCAGATAAAAGGGAATAATTACAAATTTCAGGGCAAAGGACATACAACCTCTCTACCCCAGATCTAACATGCCTGCCACCAGCCCCAGATGCCTCCAAGTAAGGCCCAGTCCCTCCCAAGGAGGAGGGATGAACACAGCACACAAATAAATGTGGTTACTTATAGAAAAGGTCTCCATAGCTGCATCCTCTAACTGGTCCCACATGGATCCTTTGTCCCTTCCTGCCAATTGAGGGCAGGAAGGACCATGGTAGCAAGAAAGGAAAGAAAGGAAGACAGAAAGGCAGAGGTTGTTGATTAATACCGAAACCCAATCTTGTCCAGTTTTCACCTACTGCTTGTTCTAGACCCAGTAAGTCACTTGCTTCAGAGGTAAAAATGCTATCTAATGTCAGCATTGAGATCAGTAGAAAGCCAAGCAGCTACTTGTTCAGTGTGACCCTCTCCCCTGGCTGAGCCAGCTTTCTCCAGTGCAAGGGGCCTTCCCAGTACGTTTCTCACCTAGGAGTCCTTCATAGAGGTAGACTCGCTGGCTCACATCTTCAGAAGCACGAATTGGACTGCCTGCCAGCTTCTCCTTTACACTTGGCTTCAAGCTGTGGGCTTTACCCTAGAGAGAAGAGGTGGTAGGTCAGTGGCCAGAGGTACCAATGAATAGGGGCATAGGAAATCAAGCATTTCACTAAGAGGCTCTCACACCAGTCACTATCCATCAGCAACATCAACTCCAGTACCCCTGCTTCTGCAAGTCCACTTATGCTGCTTTCTGTTACTGCCTCCTAAACTATAAAATCAAGTTTTCATTTTTGCCTTATCTTTACTTCTTAGTCTCTGTAAGATTATTTTCTCTTTAAAGCAACAATGACAACAATCAGACTAAATCTCTGTGTGGCAACATAGCACAGCAGAAAAAACCCAGGGTTTGCTGTCAGACTGACCAAGGTTCAGATCCCTGCCTCTTATTAGCTGTGTGACCTTAGGTACAAAAATTAGCTTCTCTGAGCTTCATTTTCCTTATCTGTCAAAGGAAGGTTATAATACCTACCTCATAGGACTATTTTACAAGGATTACATTTGAAGATACATATAAGGCACTTAACAGTGCTTAGCACATGGCTAGTAATTGAGTCATTTTTTCTTTCCTGTCATCTGTTTCTGCTCCTAAGAAAATGTCACTAACTTCATCTGCCACTTCTGAGTAGATTTTCTATTCATTAAAAGATTTTCAACTAGGCAAGAAGTAGGTAATATCGTGCCATTTTACAACATATAAAATAGAATAAGTAGATAAGCAACTGATCAAAGGTTACTGGGTAAGAATATCATGCCATTTTACAATACATAAAATAGAATAAGTAGAGAAGCAAACTGATGAGAGGTTATTGGGTAAGGTCTAATCAGTGTTACTACATATCAGTCTCCTGGTTCACAGCCCAATATTTTGCTAATGAACCATGTGACTTGACATAATTTGTTTCTTATTAAAACAGCCTTGTTTTAGCAAAGAAGTTCAGGTAACTACACCCAGCAGCTCTGTATAAAGAGCCCTTGCCCACCAGCATAGGACAGGTATGAATTTGTTTCAGGAAGATGCCAGAAAAGGTAGCACACAGCTGAATGGCTTCCTGCAAGACCGATACTCTGTCCTATCTATATTACCATTTGGAATGGAAACACGCTGGAATAATTTTAAATACTCTTATTAAAAAGGGCTGGGCGCAACAGCTCACGTCTGTAGTCCCAGCACTTTGGGAGGCTGAAGCAGGAGGATCACTTAAGCCCAGAAGTTCAAGACCAGCCTGGGCAACATAGCAAGACCCTGTTTCTATAAAAAAAATAAAAAACTTAGCCAGGAGGGATGGTGCAAGCCTGTAGTCCCAGCTACGTGGGAGGCTGAGGCGGAAGGATTTCTTGAGCCCAGAAGTTTGAGGCTGTAGTAAGCCATGATCGCACCACTGCACTGCAGCCTAGGTATCAGAGCAAGACCTTGTCTCATAAGTTAATTAATAAATACTTTTTTTTTTTTTTTTTTTGAGAGGAGTTTCGCTCTTGTTACCCAGGCTGGAGTGCAATGGCGCGATCTCGGCTCACCACAACCTCTGCCTCCTGGGTTCAGGCAATTCTCCTGCCTCAGCCTCCCGAGTAGCTGGGATTACAGGCATGCACCACCATGCCCAGCTAATTTTTTGTATTTTTAGTAGAGACAGGGTTTCACCATGTTGACCAGGATGGGCTCGATCTCTTGACCTTGTGATCCACCCACCTTGGGCTCCCAAAGTGCTGGGATTACAGGCGTGAGCCACTGCGCCCGGCCATAAATATATATTTTTAAAAAGCAACAAAAAAAAAATAAAACAGCCTAGGGGAGTAATGTCAGCAATATGGCCAAGTACCCCTAGAACTCATCCCTGTCACAAAGAGAGCCAGAACAATGAATAAACAGCAATACTTTAACAAATATAACTGAGGGAGAGTGCAGGGGTGCATCGGAAAGGGAGACAGGAATGCTGATGAGCACAGAAACTCAGGATGGCCACATAGAGAACAGAAGCCAACATCAGGCCTCCATCCCCCTTCCCCCATCCAGAATCAGCTGGGAATAAGGAGGAACTTCCTACAGCAAGGAAGCAAGCAAGACAATTCTAGAAACTTCCACCAATACCTTGGACACCTACAGACTTCACCACTAGCTTGCCTGCAGTCCTCTAGGCACTAAGCCCAGCTGAAGGAGCTGCGTGAAGTCCATACAGCTATGCTGCCTCCAGAGGAGGAGCAAATACTGTATGCCAGCCCCTGTGGCCTGTGTAGCTACTATGTAATGCCATCTTGGAATTGGAACTACGGTGGGAGTGTTTTGTTCTGGGGGCAGATGGCCACAGATACCTTCATTCCTGAGGCTAAGCCACCACCAAACCACTCCAACATGATGTCCTGACAATCTAAGCCAAGCTGTGAGCACCTATTACACCATTCCCCAAGAAGCCAAGTGGAGGCAGGGCCACTCCACCTACCCCTCCCCTGTCCCCTTGGGCTGGAGCTGAAGCAGTACCCTATCTACTGGGAAAACAGTAGATTGCTGAGAGCAGTCAGGCCTCCCTGGTGCCTCAGGTGAAGAGGCACTCTGTATTCCAGGAAGTGGTGACCCAGGGCAGTCATGCATCCTAGCACCTAACCTGAAGCCCCACCCTGCATTCCAGGGATACTGTGCCAGAACAGTTATGCCCACGCTACGCCTGTGCTAAAGCAGCACATTGTCTCCAGGGGAATTGGTGGCTGGCCATGCTGAGCAGCTGTGTATTCCAGGGCTGAGTTGACACAGTACCCCATGTCCTAGGGAAACAGAGCAGTGGTTGAGCCGAGATACCTTGCCCTGGCCTAACAACTTAGTACCCTGCTTCCCTGGAACTGGCCTTGTCCTGAGAGTCTGAGCTGCTAAGAAACCCTCTTCCTGGGGTGTGGAGTCATTGTTGTGCTGCTCCCTGACACTTAGGGCCCAAATGACAGCTGTGCTCTGCCATGCTGGGGTATTTGCTGCCATTGCACCTGGCCTCACAAAGTCTGGGATATAGCCAAGCCCTACCATCCTAGAGTCACTACTACCTGGTGCCTCATCCCCTGGAACCTGAGCTGCCACTGAGGCCTACTGGCTCAGATCCCTGAATTGCAGCTGTACCCTGCTCCCTAGGCCCAAACCTCTGGAGCACTCCTTCCTTCCCAGAGTGAAGCCAGTGCTATGGCCTATTCCCCAGTGTTAGAATCCCAGTTATGAGCCAGTCCCCTGGGCCTGAGCTGCTGGCAGGTGCCTCAGATCCTCGCTCTGTGGGCAACCTACATCCAACCTTGCCACAGAGAGCAAACCTGCACCCAATACCCAGGTGCCACAATAGATTTGTGAGACCCTAAGCCTAGAACCCTGACCCTATAGCCACACCAAGCATCTGGGTTCCAGAGGCACTGGAACCCAGTGCCTCTGCAGCTGCTTGTAGGCCACATCCTGATACCAAGAGGGATTCTCTTGGCTAATTCACTCCGTTGTGAGGAAAATTAGAATAGGATAACTCAAAGTCCTTGATGCCAAGGATATGAAGAACATATACCACCACTGCCAATGCCACACTTCTGTAGCCTAGGACTCTGAGGCACCTGCAGTTATTGCTCATGTTAAATGCAGCTGAAGAAGCTACACAGAAAATACACCACTGCATCTACCCAAAAACGGAGTCACCACACACTTCCCAACTGGCACACTAAAACCCAACTGCACGTGAAAGTCTTTCTCTATGAAAGCCACTCCAGAAAGTTTGGAAGTGACTGTTCTGCCAGATGCATGGATATCAACACAGAGTCATAAGAAACATGAAAAAAAAAAAAAAAAAAGGACATATGATTCCACCAAAGGAACATAATAACTCTTTGGTAACAGATCCCAATGAAAAGGAAATCAATTAACTGCCAGAAAATAAATTCAAAATAATAATCTTAAGGAAATGCAATGAAATACAAGAAAATACAGACCAATGATTCAATAAAATCAGAAAAACAATTCATGATATGAATTAGAAACTCAACAAAAAGATAAAAATCATAAAAAAGAACCTAACAGAAATCTTGCAGTTGAATAATTCAATGAAATTTAAGAAATATAATAGAGAACTACAACAGTAGACCTGATCAAGCAGAAGAATGACTCTACATTTAAAGATAAGTCATTTGAAATTACTCAGGGGGAAAAAAATAAATAAGATCAAAAAGAGTGAAGAAAGTCTACAACACTTAGGGGATACCATTAAGTAAACAAATGTTCATATTATTGGATTTTCAAAGGGAAAAGGGGAAAGTCATAGAAAACCTATTTAATGAAATAATAGCTGAAAACTTCCCAAGTCTGGGGAGAGATATAAACAACCAGATCTAGGAAGCTCAAAAGTCCCCAAATAGATTCAACCCAAAAAAGTCCCCTTCAAGGTACATTAGAGTCGAACTGTCAAAAGTTAAAGAGAGAATTCTAAAAACAGCAAGAGAAAAGTGTTAAGTCACATTTAAGGGAATCCCTATTAAACTGACAGATTTCTCTGCAGAAACTTTATAGGCCAGCAGAGAATGGGATGATATATTCAGAGTGCTGCAAGAAAAAGATTTTCAGCCAAGAATACTACACCCAGCAAAACTGTGCTTCAGAAATGAAGGATAAATTAAATCTTTCCCTGACAAGAAAAAGAGTAAGGGAGTCATCACCCCTAGACTGGCCCTACAAGAAATGCTCAAGGGAGTCCTACATCTGGAAAGAAAGAGATGATAATTACTATCATGAAAATACACAAAAGTTTTTTATTTTTGAGACAGACTCTCACTCTGTTGCCAGGCTGGAGTGCAATGGCAGGATCTCGGCTCACCACAACCTCCACCTCCTGTGTTCAAGCAATTCTCCTCCCTCAGCCTCCCAAGTAGCTGGGACTACAGATGCACACCACCACGCCCAGGTAATTTTTGTACTTTTAGTAGAGACAGATTTCACCATATTAGCTAGAATGGTCTCAATCTCTTGACCTCATGATCTGCCCACCTCGGGCTCCCAAAGTGCTGGGATTACAGGTGTAAGCCACCATGCCCAGTCCATAAAAGTATTAAACCCACTGGTAGAACAGATAACACAAAGGAGAAAAACAAAAGAATCAAACCTTATCTCTACAGAAAACCACCAAGTCCTAATGATAAAAAAGCAAGAAAGAAACAAAGAACATACAAAATGATCATAAAACAATTAACAAAACAGGAATAAGTCCATACCTATCAATATCAATAACAACCTTGAATGTAAATAGATTAAATTCCCTCATTTAAATAGGTAGACTAATTGAATGTATTAAAAATTTTACAACAACAACAAACACTGGACCTAACTATATGTTGCCTACAAGAAACTCATTTCACTAGTAAAGACAGATACAGCCGGGCGCGGTGGCTCAAGCCTGTAATCCCAGCACTTTGGGAGGCCGAGGCAGGTGGATCACGAGGTCAAGAGATCGAGACCATCCTGGTCAACATGGTGAAACCCCGTCTCTACTAAAAATACAAAAAAGTAGCTGGGCATGGTGGTGCGTGCCTGTAATCCCAGCTACTGAGGAGGCTGAGGCAGGAGAATTGCCTGAACCCAGGAGGCGGAGGTTGCGGTGAGCCGAGATCGCGCCATTGCACTCTAGCCTGGGTAACAAGAGTGAAACTCTGTCTCAAAAAAAAAAAAAAAAAAAAAAAAAAAAAAAAAAAAAAAAAAAAAAAAGACAGATACAGACTGAAAGTGAAGGGATGAAGAAAGATATTTCACACAAATGGAAACCAAAAGCAAGCAAGAGTAGCTATAATTTATCAGACAAAACAGACTTTATGTCAAAAACTAAAAAGAGACAAAGAAGGTAATTATATAGTAATGAAGGGATCATTTCAGCAAGAGGATTTAACAATTACAAATATATATGCATTCGACAGCCAATACCTATATAAAGCAAATATTATTAGATCTAAATAAAGGGAGAACTCCAATTCAGTAATAGTTGGGGACTTCACCCCACTCTCAGCATTGGACAGATCATCTAGACAGAAAATTAACACAGAAACATTGGATTTAAACTGCATTTTAGATTTAGATTGCATTTTAGACAAAGGGACCTAACAGACATTTACAGAACATTTCAACTAACAGCTGCCGAATACACATTCTTTTCATCAACATCCAGAACATTCTCTAGGACCGACCGCATATCAGGCCACAAAAAAAGTAACAACAAATTTAAGAAAACTGAAATTGGCCGGGCATAGTGGCTCACGCCTGTAATCCAAGCACTTTGTAGGCCAAGGCAGGCGGATCACCTGAGGTCAGGAGTTCAAGACCAGCCTGACCAACATGGTGAAACCCCATCTTAAAAAAAAAAAAAAAAAAGAAAGAAAACTAAAATCATATCAAGTATCTTTTCAGACCACAAGGGAACACTGTGGTCTGAAAATTAGAAATAAATAACAAAAAACCTTTAAAATCATACAAATATATGGAAATTAAACAATATGCTCCTGAGTGATCAATGGGTCAACAAAGAAATTAAGAAGTAAATTTGAAATTTCTTCACGCAAATGTAAATAAAAACACCAAAACCTATGGGATACAGCAAAAGCAGTATTTAGAATGAAGCTTAGAGCAATAAATGCCTACATCAAAAAAGTAGAAAGATTTCAAATGAACTTAATAATGCATCTCAAATAACTGTGAAAGCTAGAACAAACCAAACCCAAAATTAGTAGAAGAAATGATAAAGATCAGAGCAGAAATAAAATTGAGTCTAAAAAAAAAAAAAAAAGGCTGGGCATGGTGGCTCATGCCTGTAATCCCAGCACTCAAAGGAGGCCGAGACAGGCGGATCACCTGAGGCCGGGAGTTTGAGGCCAGCCTGGCCAAAATGGTAAAAACCCATCTCTACAAAAAAATTAGCTGGGTGTGGTGGCGTATGTCTGTAATCCCAGCTACTCTAGATGGGAAGCTGAGGCAGAAGAATTGCTTGAACCTGCGAGGTGGAGCCGGCAGTGAGCCAAGACTGTGCCACTACACTCCAGCCTGGACAAGAGGAGCAAAACTCCATCTCAAAATAAATAAATAAATAAATAATCAACAAAATGAGAGGTTCATTTTTGGAAAGATACACAAAATCCACAAACCATTAGCTAGACTAACCAAAAAAAAAAAAGAGTGAAAGACCCCCACCAAGAAAACACCAAAAACAAAAAAAAGGAAACATTAAAACTGACATCACAGAAAAACAAAAAATCATTTAGAGACTATGATAACTGCCAACAAAGTAGAAATTGATACATTCTTAGACATATACAATCTACCAAGATTTAACCAAGAAACAGAAAACCTGAACAGACCAATCGCAAGTAATGAGACTGAATCTGTAATAAAAAGCTTCCCATCACAGGGCAGGGTGGCTTACACCTGTAATCCCAGCACTTTGGGAGGCTGAGGTAGGCGGATCACTTGAGGCCAGGAGTTTGAGACCAGCTTGGCCAACATGGTGAAACCTCATCTCTACTAAAAATGCAAAAATTAGTCAGGCGTGGTGGCGGGCACCTGTAATCCCAGCTACTCAGGAGGCTGAGGCAGGAGAATCACTTGAACCTGGGAGGTGGAGGTAGCAGTGAGCCAAGATCATGCCACTGCATTCCAGCCTGGGCAACAGAGCAAGACTCCACCTCAAAAAAAAAAAACAAAACAAAAAACAAAAAAGAAAGGCTAGGTGTGGTGGCTCACTCCTGTAATCCCAGCACTTTGGGAGGCTGAGGTGGGCAGATCACAAGGTCAGGAGATCAAGACCTCGGTAACATGGTGAAACTCCATCTCTACGAAAAATACAAAAATTAGCCGGGTGTGATGGCACGCGCTTGTAGTCCCAGCTACTCGGGAGGCTGAGGTAGGAGAATCACTTGAACCCAGGAGGTGGAGGTTGCACTGAGCCATGCCACTGCTCTCCAGCCTGGGCGACAGAGCAAGACTCTGTTTCAGAAAAACAAAACAAAACAAAACAAAAACAAAAACAAAAAACAACAAAAAAAGAAACGCCAGGACCCAATAGCTTCAATGCAGAATTCTAAAAACATTTAAAGAAGAACTAATACCAAATACAAAAGTATTTGATAAAAGTCAACATCCCTTCATGACAAAAGCTCTCAAAAAGTTAGATACAGGCCGGGCGTGGTGGCTCAAGCCTGTAATCCCAGCACTTTGGGAGGCCGAGGCGGGTGGATCACGAGGTCAAGAGATCGAGACCATCCTGGTCAACACGGTGAAACCCCGTCTCTACTAAAAATACAAAAAATTAGCTGGGCATGGTGGCGTGTGCCTGTAGTCCCAGCTACTCAGGAGGCTGAGGCAGGAGAATTGCCTGAACCCAGGAGGCGGAGGTTGCGGTGAGCCGAGATCGCGCCATTGCACTCCAGCCTGGGTAACATGAGTGAAACTCCGTCTCAAAAAAAAAAAAAAAAAAAAAAAAAGTTAGATACAAAGGGAACACACCTCAAAACAAGGTCATATATGACAAACCCACAACCAACATCACACTGAACGGGAAAAAGATGAAAGCTTTTCCTCTAAGATTTGTAACAAGACAAGGATGTCTACTTCCACTACTTTTATTCAACTAGAAGTGCTAATCAGTGCAATTAGGCAAGAGAAAAAAATAAAGGGCATCCAAATTGGACAGGAAAAAGTCAAACTGTCCCTAAAAGCAGGCTGGGTGTTGTGGTTCACACCTGTTAATCCCAGCACTTTGGGAGGCAAAGGAAGGAGGACTGCTTGAGCCCAGTAGTTTGAGACCAGCCAGGGCAACATGGCAACCCCCGTCTCTACAAAGAATACAAAAAAATCAGCTGGGCATGGTGGCGCATGCCTGTAGTCCCAGCTACTTGGGAGGCTGAGATGGAAGGGTTCTGTGAACCCGGGAGGTGGAGGTTGCTATGAGCGAAGATTGTGCCAGTGGACTACTCCAGCCTGGTTCTTCTCCCCTCTCCAAAAAAAAAAAAAAAAAAAAAAAAAAGAAAGTCGTAAAAGCGCCACTAGAAAATCAACATATAAAAATCAGTAGTGTATCTATATACCAACAATAAAATAGCAGAAAAAGAAATCAAGAAGGCAATCTCATTTACAATAGCCACAAATTAATGACCTAAGAATAAATTCAACCAAGGAGGTAAAAGATCTCTATGAGGAAAAATAGAAAACACTGATGTAAGAGAGTTTAGAGAAAAAATGGAAAGATATACCATGTTCACGGATTGGAAGAATATTGTGAAAATGCCCATATTACCAAAAATGATCTACATTCAATGCAATCCCTACCAAAATACCAATGGTATTCTTCACAGAAATACAAAAACAATCCTAAAATTCAAATGGAACTACAAAAGACCCCAGAGAGCCAAAATAATCCTGGGCAAAAAGGTATCACACTACTAGACTTCAAAATATAAGACAAAGCTATCATAACCATAACTGCATGCTACTGGCATAAAAAAACAGACCCACAGACCAATAGAACGGAATAGAGAACCCAGAAGGAAATCCATATATTTATAGCCAATTGTTTTTTTGACAAAAGTACCAAGAATATTCCTGGGGGTAGGGACAGTCTCTTCAATAAATGGTGCTGGGAAAACCTGATATACGTTATGTGGAAAAATAGAACTAGACCCCTAGCTCTCACCATATAAAAAAATCAACCCAAAATCGATTAAATACTTAAGTGTAAGACCCAAAACTATAAAACTACTAGAAGAAAACAGAGCAGAAATGCTTCAGGACATTGGTCTGGGCAAAAAATTCATGGAGACCTCAAAAGCACAGAAAACAAAAGCAAAAGCAGACAAACAGGATTATATTAAACTAAAAAGCTTCTGCACAACCAAGGACACAATGAATTGAATGAAGAGACAGTCTGCAGAATGGGAGAAAATATCTGCAAGCTATTAATCTGACAAAGGATTAATATCTAGAAAATACAAGAAAGAAAAAACTCAGCAGCAAAAAAACACAAATAATCTATTTTTAAAAAGGGGCAAATAAGCTGAATAGCTCTCAAAAGAAGACATACAAATGGCTAACCGAAGTTTTAAAATAATGGGCCTCTACAAAAGCTTTGAAGCCAAACTGCTGTAGACAGTTCTCACTGCTGCTTCCATGCTCCTTGTTTACAAGAAACTGATGGTTGCTATCTTCATAGTTATGGGGCTGAATAGTGCAAGCAAACACTGAGATGTCTTACAGTGAAAAGTCAGAACATGTTCAAGGTGGAGGATTTTCTTCTAAGTGAAGGGAAGTAATTTTCCTTTCACTCTGGCTCCTTCCATCACAAATTTCACCCTTATTGGCTTGAAAAGCACCTAAAGGTTAGCAGGCTAGACCTGTTGCCAACTTAAGTTTTATGATGCATGGTTAGTTTTTGGGGTAAAGGTTGAACTAGTTTGAAAAGAAAACATTATTGAAAATCACTAATAAACTGTCAGCACAAAAGAAAAGTCCATCAATCACTCAATCAACCAATCAGTCTGTTCAGACTCAGAGAGAGTTAAGGCCCATTAACTTGAGTAGCCTACCAATCCTATTCCCAGTCTTCACTCTGGGAGGTCATTGGCTCTATTAAAACACACATACAGAAGGCTCTGGGGGTGGGAATGATTACCAGTGTTAAATAGTTGGTTTCATTTAAATCTTCTCTTCCTTTCTCCCCATAGGCCAAAGATAAGGACCTAGCAGCTCTTGTAGAGAACATCTAACAAAGTGGCAAGTGTATCAGTGTTTTAACGGAGCCTATAGAGGCACATATATATTAGAAAGCAGAGGCTGGGCACAGTGGCTCATGCCACTTTGAGAGGCCAAGGCAGGAGGCTCACTTAAACCCAGGAGTTTGAGACCAGCCTGGACAATACTATCTCTACAAAAAACTAATAAATTACCCAGGCATGGTGGTGTATGCCTATAGTCCCAGCTACTCAGGCAGCTGAGGTTGGAGGATCACTTGAGCCTGACAGGTCAAGGCTGCAGTGAGCAGTGATTGCACCACTACACTCCAGCCTGGGCAACAGAGCGAGATCTTGTCAAAAACAAAAAACAAACAAAAAAACAGGCTGGGCACAGTCATAATCCCAGCACTTTGGGAGGCAGAGGAAGGCAGATCACGAGGTCAGGAGTTTGAAACCATCCTGGACAACTTAGTAAAATCCCGTCTCTACTAAAAAAATTGAGAAAGTTCGCTGGGCATGGTGGCAGATGCCTGTAACCCCAGCTACTTGGGAAGCTGCGGCAAGAAAATCATCCGAACCGGGGAGGTGGAGGTTGCAGTGAGCCGAGATCATGCCACTGCATTCCAGCCCGGATGACAGTGAGAGACTACGTCTCAGGGGGAGGAAAAAAAGCTGGATATCTAAAGCAAGGACTAAAAAGAGTTTATCTCCTTCCAGCCGATCATGGGCTTACTGTGTGATCTGGGGAAGTTCTTTTTTCCTAAGGCATTGTTCCCCTCACCTATTAGAAAATTACTCAAAGCAATATGGTAAATTGCAAACTTAAGTAGAAACCATGCCTTTTTCATCCCTGTTTCTTTAATGCCAAATTTGGCACTCAGTATATCACTTCATGGATGTTTATTAACGAATGAAAACTTCAAATAACTGTTAGTAATATACTAAAATAAAATGCTTTCTTTAGGTGTTATATAGCACAGCGACCAAAATAAAACTGGACTAGTTCATAGAAATATGCAGTCTGAGACTAAATGAGAGCTGTAATTGTCCCTCGGCCTGTGTTAAACCTGGGGGTTAATACTACCTAGGATTCAAAGCCCTTATCTGATTGGCAGGAAGCCTAACTCATCTGATTCAGGAGAGGGTTCTAAAAGCCCCAGATTATCAGTCAAATGACTCCGAAAAAAGCCTTAAGAAATGTTTCCCTTAAAGCCAAATATATGAGGATTTTCTCTTCCTTATTTAACCTCTACCTCCTTGTCTGTTAACTTTCATTCTTTGCTAGCCCACTTCCCATGTCCATTAAAGAAACGCTCTCTTTTGTTAGTAAACAAAGCTTACAAAGATGGTGCTTGTGGCAGAGTTGGTCTCAATTTCACTATCAGACAAAGTGCCCCGAGAGCTTGCCAGGTGAACACTGCCCTCGCCACCTGGTCCATCACCTGCATTGCTGCTCAAGTCACTGTCAGCTCCAAGGGTCTCTCCAGAACTATTACTCACCTGGAAAGGAAAAAACATAGTAAGAGATATTCCCCAGGGATGGGCCCCAGAAATGCCAAGCTGTTAGAGCTCCCTGCCACCATAAAAAAAGTATTAAATTTCAAAGGTGTGTCAGATAGCCTCTGGAAGTACCTTCTTTATAAGATGAGAAGCTCTGGGTGAAATCTCGTGTACACACACCTATGATGGTAAACATCTCCACCATGAGAACCATGCTGACCTGAGACTCAGAACAGCCTCCAAAGAGAAAGCAGCCCCCTTTTCCAAAGAGGAAATCCACACCCCACCCACCAAGATGCCAGTGTGGTGTTCCCCTACCACGGTGCTAACTTCAGAATCCTGACTTGAGCTGCGGATCATAACAGCTGGACTCACGCTGATGACAGAGTCTTGATCGGTCCTCTGAAACAAGACACAGGGACATTAGGGGAGGTATCCAATCTCCTCTCAGTCTCCCACAGAAATACTTTTTCTGTATTTTTTCGTTCTCCCCATCCCCACCCTTCTGTCATCATCCTTAGAGAAATGATGAGCAACTTTTTTCTAGAATATAAAATATGTACAACTTATATAATAAAAAAAGAATAGGCTGGGTGCAGTGGCTCATGCCTGTAGTCCTAGCACTTTGGGAGGCTGTGGTGGGAGGATCACTTGAGCCCAGGAACTGGAGACCGGCCTGGGCAACATGGTGAAACCTCATCTCTACAAAAATACACAAATTTAGCCAGGCATGTTGGTGGGCAACTGTGGTTCCAGCCACTCAAGAGGCTGAGGTGGGAGCATCACTTGAGCCCAGGAGGTTGAGACTATAGTGAGCTGAGATCACACCACTGCTCTCCAGTCCAAGCGCAAGAGTGAGACTGTGTCTCAGAAAAACAAAACAAAAAACAATGCATTAAAGTAGTACATGCTCACTGCAGAAAATACATGAAGAATAAGGAAATAAGAACCAGCTGTAAATCTACCACCCACCTTAAGCCCTTAGTATATTTCCTTTCAGTTTTTTGAAATACATTTAAAAAATAAAATTGGAATCACACTATATGTAGCTTTGTTAAACATTTTCCCATGTCACTAAATTTTTGAAAACACAGTCTTTAATGGATACTAACATTGCATTACATGGATCTATTATATTTATTTAGTAATCCACTTATCAGTAGATATTTATGTTGTTTTGAGGTAGTTTCTTTTTTTTGTTTTGTTTTCTTTCTTTTTGAGATGGAGTCCCACTCTGGCACAGGCTGGAGTACAGTGACATGATCTCAGCTCACTGCAACCTCTGCCTCCCAGGTTCAAGCAATTCTCCTGCCTCAGCCTCCCAAGTAGCTGGGATTACAGGCACATGTCACCACGCCCAGCTAATTTTTTGTATCTTCAGGCGAGATGGGTTTCACCATGTTGGCCAGGCTGGCCTCAAACTCCTACTCCTGACCTCAAGTGATCCACCTGCATCAGTCTCCCAAAGTGCTGGGATTACAGGTGTGAGCCTCCTCTTGGGGCCATTATTTTTTATAATTTTTGAGATGGAGTTTCACTCTTGTTGCCCAGGCTGGAGTGCAATGGTGCAATCTTGGCTCACCGTGACCTCCACCTCCCAGGTTCAAGTGTTTCTCCTGCCTCAGCCTCCTGAGTAGCTGGGATTACAGGCATGCACCACGACATCTGGCTAATTTTGTATTTTTAGTAGAGACAGGGTTTTACCATGTTGGTCAGGCGGGTCTCAAACTCCCAACCTCAGGTGATCCGCCCACCTCGGCCTCCCAAAGTGCTGGGATTACAGGCATGAGCCACGGCACCCAGCTATCTGGTCGCTTTTTTAATTTAAAGAAGTATTCTGAGATAGCATATTTAATCCTTGCAATTTTCAACAAGGTTCTTACAAACCTGGGAACTAGACGTCAGGCTCACGCCGCTGTCTGCGCTGATCTGGGACTTTTTCTCCTCTGTCTCACCAAGGTCAAAGACAGGTTTGATTACTTCAGGCCCTGAGTAGGGGAAGACTTCTGTTACTCAGTACACAAAGGCTAGGGGCAGGCTGGTAAAGAGGGTGGGACAGCAGCACGGGCTAGTCCCAGACTTGGTCAGCCCACTCCAGTCACATTTCCAAAGACTACCCCCCACTCAAGACCCACTGGAAAAAGAGGTCCCTAGATGCCTTAAGAACCAAGTAGGACAAATTAGAACTGGTCTCAATGAGTTCTGCAGCCATCTTCTCAACTTGAGAAAATTCTGAGCAAATCATCTTAAAACAGAAAAGTTTCACAAGGCCGGGTACGGTAGCTTATGCCTATAATCCCAGCACTTTGGAAGGCCAAGGCAGGTGGATCACCTGAGGTCAGGAGTTTGAGACCAGCCTGGCCAACATGATGAAACCCTGTCTCTACCAAAAAATACAAAAAGTAGCTGGGCATGGTGGTGCATGCCTGTAATCCCAGCTACTCGAGAGGCTGAGGCAGGAAAATTGCTTGAGCCCTGGAGGCAGAGGTTGCAGTAAGCCAGTATCACGCCACTGCACTCCAGCCTGGGCAACAGAGCAAGACTCCATCTCAAAAAAAAAAAAAAAGAAGAAAAGCTACACAAAAAAATGTCTAAACCACATTCCACAGCACTCAGAGTCTGAGCTTCACTGGTACCTGAGATCCTTGGATGTTCCCCAGGTCACTTAATGCTTCCCAAACAAATGTGTCTAAAAGAACCAGAAAAGGCTGGGTCTGATGAGATAAGAAAAACCAGCTGTTTTGGTAGGCATTGCCTATCCCCATCCTACAACTTCTACATTTGAGATAAAAACCATCTCTTTTCCCCCACCCACCCGCAATGGTATGGCAGAAGGACAGAATGACAGAAAGCAAGAAAGCGTGCCTAGGCAAGCCACCAGAGAGTTGGGCAGCTACAGACTCAACATGGAGGGACAGCAACCATCTCTGCCAACTGTGCCCACAGGCCTTCTAACAGGTGAGAGAGATATCAGCCAATGGGGGCCGCTAAAGTAAGTAAATGTCCTCCCCACCAACTCTGAAGCAACAGAGAACCAAGTTCTGGGGAGTTGTATGCAGCAGACACCTGGTTATAGCCTGATTGCCACGAGGGAGGGGGGAAGAAGCGGCCTCCATGCCACACACCTAGGAGTCACATGCTACCTACCTGCTGCCATTCCAAACACCCCCTAAGAGCAAATTTGGGGTGGGGCTGACAAAGGGAGCCTGCCCCAACTGGGCCTGGGGAGTTGGCAGGTATGGAAGACTTGGGAACAGGAAGGGGCATTTGTTCCTTACTCTGTTTTTCCAAAGCTTTTTGCTTTTTCACTTCCTGGTGCTTGTTCCACAATTCTACCCCAGATGCAATGCAAGCAGGAGAGAAAGACAGAGAGTCAGAGGCTGGTCAGACAGACGAAATGGAAACCCACCCACCCAAGTCGATTCAGTCACAGATACCACATTACCAACCAAGAGATACAAAGACATCTTCATAGGGAGAAGGGGCAGGAATCAAGAGAGCTAACCCTCCACCCAAACTCATGAACTACAGATTCCAAATTTCTAATTCCAACCCCAATGTGGCAGTAAAAACCCTACAGAATGTTAGAGCTGGAGGGGCCCTCGACAAGCTCCTTCATTTTTGCATGAGGAAACTGGCCCTAAAGAGGCTGGAGCACTTCATCAAGATCATGTAACTTAAGATCCATTTAAACGCCCATCATACCATGCTCTCTCTGCCAAATGAGCTGGGGAAGGGTAATTTTTACAGATTCCGGATGAGACAGACGAACACCTCAAGCAGCCAGAGTTTCAGAAGCACAAACACCAATCTGTTGGATTCACTGGACTGGACAGAGCCCAATTCATGCAGGCAGTTAGCATCCCTCCTCATTGCTCCTCAAGAAACCAACTCGCCCCCAGAGCCAGTGCCTGCCCTGCAACCAGTGATCTGGAGAAATGCCTCTAGTTGAAGTAACAGAGAACATAAAATGGTCAAGACCAGCATCTTCATAGGGGAAAGCAGACAGAATGGCAACCACAGCAATTCTTTTCCTGGAAGGAACATCCGAGTGTACTTAGTATGATCTCCTCTTTTCCCAGATGAAGAGACAGAGATCCTGAGAAGGGAAGTTATTTGCCCAAAGTTGCATACCTAGTTGGAGGCAGATATGGGACTGAAACTCCAGACTTCCAGACTGGCAGGTCCGTACTTTTTCTAAAATATTACATGAGGCAGGAGAAAGCCAGGAGTTGACTGCTACTAGAATAATATCCTGCTAGCTAGGGAAGTGCAGCTCCCCTAAAAAGGAATCTGGTTCCACGACGCTATTTATGGGAGCATAAGGCAACTGCTAATGGCCACGAAAAAGAGACATCAGCTGGAAGCAGAGTGCCCAGGGACTTAAAACCAGAAAAAGAAGGAAAGATCCAACCTCGAAGACTCAAGGTCAAGCGGGGAGTGAGTCAAACAGAGGTGATGCCCAGAAAGCCCACTAAGGCACTGGAGAAACACCGAATGTACACAAGGTTTTAATCAAGTCCAGTGAGGGAGGGTTTCAAGAAGAACTGACTCGAAAATGGATACCTCAAAGATCCAGAACCCAGGAAAATGGGGTTGCCAGACTTGCCCCAGAGGAGCACATTCCAAGGCAGTATAACAGCTGGAATAGGAGGACACTGGCTTCAGGGACACCAATGTTATGATTGTATAGCCCAAAGACGCATCTGTAAACTTCCTGAGCACTTCCAGGAATTCTCCCCACTATGTGAAGAAATGCAGATGTAAATAAAAAGCGCAGCCAGGAGTACAGCTCGGACGCCCTGCAGTAAGCCTCACTGGGCCTTCTAAACAAAATTTCCATTCTTCTAAGATACAGGGCAGGGAGTGGCTGTGGGTGAAGCAGAAGAACTAGAGAAGTACAACTAGAAATGGACAGAGGCCCTTCCCTCTCTAGGAAGCAAAGCATGGGGAAAGAGAAAGGCGGGATTCTGGATGAACTGAGGAGAGAGGGATATTTAAGCAGCCAGGACCCCTTCACCGTGACAAACACATGGATACATACCAATAGATGCTATAAAATTTTCTTCCTTTAAACTTCTGGTGTCCAGTTCCTTAGGACCCTTTCCTGTGGCACTGGGTGCCCGAGGTCCCAGCTGGGGAACTCTCAGCTGTGCCATGGCCTTTGGGTCCCCCCGCCCAGCTAGGCCAGGATCCTTGCCAACTGAGGTATTTACACTTTCTGTTGGACTTCTCTTCCGCTTGTCTGGTTCTGAGGGAAAAAAAAATCAAGAGGTCAAAAGAGGTAGTGAGTAGGAATCAAGGTACGGATATGAGGTGGGAGGAGCCAGTGTATAGGAGGATGTGGAATGGAAGAAGTTCAAGGAAAGATGAGCTGGCGTCTTAGTTTTAGTAACAAAAAACACCCACTACGTATAAACATGCACTAGAAAATGAAATCCCAAAGCCTGATGGGAAGCAGCGTGGCACTGGGAAACTTGTCCTGGGGACAAATACATTTTCTCTTCGGGAGACAAGTGGGAGAGGTGGGGATGGCGTGGTGCCCAGCAGGTACGATCCCTACCTTTACTATAGTAGTGGGTCTGGGCGATCTCCAGAAGCCCAAAGATGCTGGCCATGCCACCCAGACCCGCATGGGCATAGGACTGCTCCAGGCTGAGGACTGTGCACTTGAGGAGGTCTAACATTCCCTTGTACACCTTTCGACTGATCTCCTGCAACAGTAACCCAGGGGCTGGTATTGGCAAATTGCCTTTGGTGTTCACATCCCTCTCCCCAGTTACTCCGACTCCCTGCCCTCAACACTGACCACATCCGGGATGATGTCCTGCCGGGCATCGTCCTCTGACTGCACTGTGCGGTTCAGCTTGCTCAGGACAAAGACTCGCAACTGCTCGCTCTCCAGCAGCCGGCGCACCTTTTTCATGTTGAGCCAGCCAACTCCCTGGCCGTCCAGCACGCTGTGCACCACCTCCTTCAGAAACTGCTGGTTCTCACTACAGGGTCCACACACCGCTTCTGTGGTCATTAGCTCCTTTGCAGAGCAGACCCCCCCACTTTCACCCAAACTAAACGTCTGCCTCCAGGGGTAAAACACAAAGCCACATCTCTGAATGTCCAAGGCTACCACATTCCCCACCTCTCCAGAGAATCTGATTTACCCGAACACCCACCACTGCTGATTCACCCACCTCAAATGACAACCGTCAGCTGTCACTGTTGCATGGGGGTCGAGTCAGAATGAGAAGTGCTGCCAAGAAATTGATTACATCTACCCCACTGAGAGCTCCTCTCCCACTCTTGAGCATCCCTAAGGGTCTGTAAAGGAACTACCCACCTCTACCTGAGAACTTTTAAAAGAGCTCTGCCGTTTATTACCTAGAATTGCTGGATCGCCCCTGGGGTGATGGAGGTTCTCTTTTCACTGTTGGGCTGTGTTTAATGACAGACGACTTCTGATCCACTAACGCCCTCCTGTTTCCTGTGGTGGGGAGGCAAGAATGAGACACATCACTGCTTAGCTCAGGAGCTCATGCTAGCACATCCCTCAGTAGCCATGTTCCACGCCCGCTCCTCAGAAGGGCTGGGTGAGGGTGGTACCAAGGCATCACACGTAGGTAGAAACCAGCCATGGCAATGTGGAGGAGGTGGGGATGGAGACTCAGGCCACTCCACATGCACCAGCAGCACGCCCCATGGGAAAGCATGGGCGTCACGGGGGACGGGGCAAGTAGGTCACTCATGTGACACTGCTTGCTCCATGAGGAGGATGGCCCTTGGGCAGGCACAGAAGATGCTAGAGAAAAAAAAAAAAGATCATGCACAGCTCACAGGCAAGACCCACCTTCACCACTCCCGGGGCCGGCTTCAGTAACAATCTCCATTAGAGTATTTAGCCCAAATACTGGGACACAAAATACACAATTAGTAGGTGCACCACAATACCGCAACCCCTCTACCCCTCCGAGGAGCAGTAAGCCAGATAATCTGAGCATTCTCCCACAGCTTGAGGAATGCACATAACCTTGGTTCTTGACACCTCAGAGCTGGAAGCCAAGTGACCAGGAGACAACCAAGGCTCTAAGAAAAAACCATTCTTAAGACTGTCGCCTCTCAAAGCCAGGGGCAGGTAAATGACACAGGGAGCCTTCAGGTACTGAACACACACATGCATGAAAGAGGGACCGCTGGTTTTCAGAAAACATCCAGCACACAGGACCAGGGACCTGAGGGTATGCGCAGGGAAGCGACCATCTTGCAGATGCTATTGTGAGGAATGCGGTGGGGGTATGAGGATGGGAGGTGGGTGAGAGGTAAGTGCAGCAAATGCGACAAAGCGTCAGCATGCAATGAAAGAGTTTCAATCATCTTCTCTTCCAAGGTACCAAATGAAGGCCAGTGACACTGACACCTTTCCATCCCTAGCCTACCCAGCCACATGTGGATTCCCTGGCAGTGCTAGTTTGCTCCTTACACTACCAGCTCTGATGTCCCTTTGGCTATCGGTCTCATGTTCCCATCCCCACTAAAGAACATGCCTTAGACTCCTGGCCATTTTGTTTGTTTGTTTCTCTCTCTCTTTTTTTTTTTTTTTTTAGAGACAGGGGTTTCACTCTGTGGTCCAGGCTGGAGTGCAGTGGCCTAAATATAGCTCACTGTACCTCAAACTCCTAGGCTCAAGTGAACCTCCTGTCTCAGCCTACCAAGTAGCTAGGATGACAGGTGTGAGCTACTGCACCCAGCTAACCTGACATTTTTTTTTTTTTTTTTTTTTTTTGAGACAGAGTTTCACTCGTTACCCAGGCTGGAGTGCAATGGCGTGACCTCTGCCTCCTGGGTTCAGGCAATTCTCCTGCCTCAACCTCCTGAGTAGCTGGGATTACAGGCACGTGCCACCATGCCCAGCTAATGTTTTGTATTTTTAGTAGAAACGGGGTTTCACCATGTTGACCAGGATGGTCTCGATCATTTGGCCTCGTGATTCACCTGCCTGGGCATCCCAAAGTGCTGGGATTACAGGCTTGAGCCACCGCACCCGGCAAACCTGACATTTTTTACCACTGGGAATGAGAGGTCAGTTAAAGAACACATGGGGTTGCTTCTCATTGTACTTTCTTCCACAGTTAAATATTTCGGTACACCATCCAGAAAAAACAATGTCAAGCCGGGTGCTGTGGTTCACACCTGTAATCCTGGAACTTTGGGAGGCCGAGGTGGGCAGATCACTCAAGGTCAGGAGTTCAAGACCAGCCTGGCCAAACGTGGCCAAACCCCGTCTCAACTAAAAATACAAAAATTAGCCAGGCATGGTGGCGCATGCCTGTAATCTCAGCTACATGGGAGGCTGAAGCATGTGAATGGCCTGAGCCTGGATGACGGCAGTTACAGTGAGCCGAGACCACGACCCTGCACTCCAGCCTGGGTGATGGAGTGACACTCTTAGAAAAAAAAAATCAAAATCAGAAAATCCCCTGAAACTGTCAGATATCACAAACCAAATTCAAATAAGGTCTTAATTGTCCCTAGAAACTAACCAATACTACCTGGTGCACTCAAGAGGCCCTGGGTTGACATGAAGTCACGGTGAGAGGCTGCGCTCTATGAACATGCCAGGCTCTCCATGACCATTCTCTGGTGGGCTAGCTCCTTGGCATGGAGTTTGTCCTAAGTTCATGCGGTGGCAACCCAGCAGACAACTGGGGGTGGCTGATGACCCCATGTTAATCATGTAACCTGACAGGGTCCTCCCGAGAAGCAGCAGTAATCCCACAGTTGCCACTGACCTACATGACATAACAGGGACCTCTCTAGCTACGAAGACGGTTTCCATCTGACAACCAACGGAGCCCAGGATGTGCAGTGAAAGCCATGAGGGGCAACATGAGGGATGACAGCCAGGTCAAAGGATTCACCAGACGCAGGGCTCCTGACATGAACCCACAGGCCCAAAATATCTCCTGGAGAAACCTGGCTTGGCAAAAGGAAGGCTGTAGTTACCTTTCAGGCTGGGGAAGGGCGTGGCCTTCTCTCGGGCACCTTTGGTGGGCAGTGTGAGGTTTGAAAGACTGAAGCTGGTACTGTGGTTCCGATAGAGGCTGCCTATCAAGGGGAGGGTGCGAGAGCGATGACTTGGCAGAGTAAGTAATCAAAGCATTAGACTAATGACTATCAGCATCGGCACCTCCCTCCTTCTCAAGCACAATCCCGGTTTGGTGGATCAGATCACCTCTGATCTGTCTTAGAAAGGATCAAGTCTAACTCTAGGCAAACAATGGAGCCATTGCCAGGATCAGCCAAAACTCAGTAACAGCTTTCTCTGTCCACCCCACATAATATCCAAGTCTCTCATCTACTGCTGCACAGCAAGAAAGCTGGTAGTTAACAGGCTTCCAGTCTGAAGCTGGCACTGTCCCTCCTTGGCTGCTGAAGAAACTCATAATCACAGGGATCCTCTATACTGGCTCCCCCTAGTCCATGGTCAGTCTTCTCAATCTTTAACTGATACCACTCCACACTGCTGGAAATACTCTCTAAACACAAATATCAATCTCATATTGATTTCAAAGCACATTCATGGAAGAGTCCCTCATGAGGCAAAGAAGATGCTAGGTACAGAACCAAATCAAATTTGACCAGAATATTTCCACAAATAAAAGCACAAGTGTATGATTTTGAATTTACTGCCTATTTTCCAGCTGCCCATCCAGCTATCTTACCTGAAACAGGCTGAAATGTCCAGGCATAATGATAATGACTAATCGGTACCTGTCCTTTCCTAACCTCACTTGAAAACACCTTATTCGGTATCACCCAGATGACTGGATTAGGGCTTGTTAATGCTAACCCAGCCCTACACATGAAGTTCTAGGCAACATTTGCCATAGTAAGGCTCTGCTATAGAGAAAATGGAACACAGGAACGAAAGCGAGAGCTGAAGGCACTTACTGGCAAAAGACATGATGCCCCCGAAGCCCTCGGTGCTGGTGTTGGAGACGGTGGAGTTGGGAGAGCTTGCCCGAGAGTCTGACTCTGCATCGGAGTCACTTGCCAGTCTCAAGCTGTTGGGCCGCAGCAGCTTTTGAGCCCTTGAATGCACAGTGGCACCTATGAGCCCCACGCATGGGAACCTGACCTTGGGAGTATGGGCCTTACGCTACACTGTAGTCGTTGCTCCCTTCCCGTAATTCCTAAATCCC
The DNA here is from genome assembly GCF_009761245.1 of Sapajus apella. Taxonomy (NCBI): domain Eukaryota; kingdom Metazoa; phylum Chordata; class Mammalia; order Primates; family Cebidae; genus Sapajus; species Sapajus apella. The sequence goes on from NW_022436954.1 coordinate 15,968,023, forward strand.
TGGATCAAAACACCACCCTGTGGGGATGGCAGGACCAGGACAGCATTCAGACTTCTCAGACTTTCTGATTAACCCTCGCCCAGGGTCCACTGAGGTGAGGTCCTTCAGTCACCCAACTAGAAGGGATCCCCAGGCTCTCACCGATTGCCATTGACATGTTGGCTGAATCGGGGAGTGTAACTTTCCCCCTGCTCATCCTCATCTTCCTCAGGGGGAAAGCCATATTGGGGCTCGAAGTATGGATTGTCATAGATTCGCCGGCGCACTGACCCCTCTCCAATTTCTGTCTGACGTCTGTCCACGTCCGACTTGCCAATGCTGGGAGGCATGGAAGGGAGGGGCTTGGAGACGCCTACTGCTGCCTTATCGTCCATCTCCGTAGAGTCAGCAGGTTCCTAAAGGCCACATGAAATTAAAAGTGGTTACCTGCTGCCCAATGGTACCTTCCTGTAATCCCAGTTTGGCAGGGCTGCGCCAGGCCTGTTGGATTCCCAGCCCAAGGAATGGGTGGGAAAAGATCTGAGTCACCCCGTTCTCTGTCCCCACAAACTATATAAGGGGGATCATAGGCGTACCCTGAAAAAAGCCTGATGACCTCCTTTTGGGGTCAAAACTAGGTCTCTTAGGCTGTAAGCTCTAGAGCCCATGAAAAGAAAGATGAGAAAATTGTGTGAGAAGAAGCTAATTAATTGCTACAGCCTGGCTTTCCTAATAGACGAGGCCCACATCCCAGGGAGTGGCTCTCACCCATCGCTCCTCACTTACAGAGTTGGCTCCATGAATAACGGTGCTGGGGCTGCTGCTGGCGGTGGTACTGGAGCTGGAGCGCAGTGGGGGGTTTTCCTGAGAGTTCTCACTGTCTGGGCCAGGCTCTTCCGCTTCCTTCTGGTTCTGCAACTCGTCAATCTCCACCTCGCTGGCATCCCCCAGTGCTGCATGCGTCAGAGGGTCCACATCTGCCAAAACCCAAGGAGGGCAGGTATAGACCACCCCATCCGTGGACCCCAACCCCTGCCCAGGGCTGGCCAATCTCCCCAAGCACACTTACTGGGAGTATCACCATTAATGTCACATTTCATCATTTCACTGACAAAGTCACCAAGGGAAGAGTAAGAAGAGCTTGAATCGTCATAATCCATACTATCACTGCCGCTGCAGGAGGGAGGCACACAAAAAACAAAACAGAAAGGGACAGGGAGAAGACCTGTCATCAGCACCAGGAAAACTAACAAGGGGGAGCACTCCGAACTCAAGGCCAGGGAACCAATCAAATAAGAAACCAAGAAAAACAGTCAACCAAAGCATAAAGACTGATATGGGGGCTGGGCACAGTAGCTCATACCTGTAATCCCAGGACTGGGAGGCTAAGGTGGGAGGATCACCTGAGGTCTGGAGTTTGAGACCAGCCTGGCCAACATGGTAAAACCCCATCTCTACTAAAAATACAAAAAGTAGCCAGGCACAGCTGGGAGCAGTGGCTCACACCTGTAATCCCAGCACTTTGGGAGGCCGACGGGGGCATATCACGAGGTCAGGAGATTGAAACCATCCTGGCTAACACAGTAAAACCCGTCTCTACTAAAAATACAAAAAATCAGCTGAGCGTGGTGGCACACACCTTTAGTCCCAGCTACTCAGGAGGTTGAGGCAGGAAAATTGCTCGAACCCAGGAGGCAGAGGCTGCAGTGAGCTGAGACTGAACCACTGCACTCCAGCCTGGGTAAGAGAGCAAGACTCTGTCTCGGAAAAAAAAAAAAAAAAAAGTAGCTGAGCACAGTGGCTCATGCCCATAATCCCAGCACTTTTGGAGACCAAGGCAGGCAAATCACTAGAGGTCAGGAGTTTGAGACCAGTCTGGCCAACATGGTGAAACCCTGTCCCTACTAAAAATACAGTAAATGGGCCGGGCGCGGTGGCTCAAGCCTGTAATCCCAGCACTTTGGGAGGCCGAGGCGGGTGGATCACGAGGTCAAGAGATCGAGACCATTCTGGTCAACATGGTGAAACCCCGTCTCTACTAAAAATACAAAAAAAAAAAAAAATTAGCTGGGCATGGTGGCACACGCCTGTAATCCCAGCTATTCAGGAGGCTGAGGCAGGAGAATTGCCTGAACCCAGGAGACGGAGGTTGCGGTGAGCCGAGATTGCGCCATTGCACTCCAGCCTGGGTAACAAGAGCGAAACTCTGTCTCAAAAAAAAAAATAAAAAAATAAAAAATACAGTAAATTAGCTGGACGTGGTGGCATGTGCCTATAATCCCAGCTACTCATGAGGCTGAGGCAGGAGAATCAATTGAACCCAGGAGGCGGAGGTTGCAGTGAGCTGAGATCGTGCCATTGCACTCCAGCTTGGGCGACAGAGTGAGACTCCATCTCAAAATATATACATATGCACACAAAAATTAGCCAGGTGAGGTGGCGGCACCTGTAGTCTCAATTACTCAGGAGGTGGAGGCAGGAGAATCGCTTGAACCTGGGAGGCAGAGGTTACAGTGAGCTAAGATCACACCACTGCACTCCAGCCTGGGCAAAAGAGTGGCAAGACTGTCACATACACACAAAAAAACTGATATGGGAAGCCTATGAGAGTTTACCTCCTCTGTGCTAAAGAAAGGCTAGTGAGAGCCTCTTCACCTTAAAAACCTGTCTGCTGCTCTGAGGATGCTCACCTATCATCAGTAGGTTCGGAGTCAGATTCCCGCTCTGGTGGTACACTCAGGGCCTCAGCCAGTTGGGAATTGCTGTCATAGACGCGATAGTGGATGGGCTGCAGCTGATGAGCATACCACTTTGGCTTGTCACCAATCAGGGCTGGATCAAACATACCTACCCCATGAGGGAAAAGAATAGAGAGTCAGCAGCAAGGAAGAAAAGGCAAGCAACACCTGAAAGAAAGGCAGGAAAAAGTCTAAGGCAGAGCAAGGATAGAAGGGAAAGGTCAAAGATTAGCAAAGGAAAAAGCAAAGTGCATCAGGAGGACAGACGCAGCAGGCAGAGTAAAGCAGAGCGGGGGGGCAGGTGGACTCACTGTTGTGAATTCGCTGGAAGGCATAGTTGGTGGGGTTAAGGATCCATTCCCCAAAGTACTCCACAGCCTGAGTCCTGGCCAATTTCTCGGCAAAAGGAGTCTGCCGGGGACGTGAGGCTAGAAAGGAGCCAGCTTGAAAAGCCACCACAGGCCGAGGGAAGAGGCGCAGGGTACGCGTGTGCATCTGAAACCCCTGCAGCACATTGGCAGAGTTGAAAAACCGTACCATGGCGACCCTGGGGAAGAAGGAGATGATGAGAAAATTCGAGGCCCATGTCCTGTAGGATAAGGATTCCCATGATTCAAAGTCTTAGAACACCTTCCAAAGCCATCATTTAACAGGCTTCCAACATCAAGGGGAGAGATAGCTTAAAGAATTATCAGCCCCCTCATCATCCTGAGCACATCGTTTACTATTTCTTCACTTTGCTTTTACTATGGTAGAAAATAACAACCAACTATGGTACATATTTTATATATACAGAAACCCTGGGCTGGGTGTGGTGGCTCATGCCTGTAATCCCAGCACTTTGGGAGGCCGAGGTGGGTTGATACCTGAAGTCAGGAGTTCAAGACCAGCCTGGCCAACATGGTGAAATGCCATCTCTACTAAAATTATAAAAATCAGCCGGACATGGTGGTGGGAATGTGTAATCCCAGCCACTCAGGAGGCTGAAGCAGTAGAATCGCTTGAACTCAGGAGATGGAAGCTGTAGTGGGCTGGGACTGTGCCACTGCACTGCAACAAGAGCGAGACTCCATCTCCCAAAAACAAAACGACAACCCTGGTTCAGGAAATAGTCTGCCCCAAGGTAACTGAGAGAGCAAAGAGATCAATTTAAGAACTCATGATTATACAGTCAGCTTGGTCTTACCTGGTTGCAACATCCACAGAATCCACATCATTGCCGTAGATGAGTGGGTTGAATTCAGTGGAAGGTGTGGACTGCAGGTCATTAGACGGCCTTCCCAAGAGAAGGGGGATCTCCTGGCCCTCATGAAATTTCTCCAGATTGAGGATGGGCTGGGTATTGAGACTCATGCTGGCCAAGGCCTGTAGAACAACAAGAAAATTCCTTATACAAGGCACGTTCCTGGGGAGCTAGCCAATCTCAACTCCAAGGAAAGAGCCTCCCTGAAGTCTTCTACCTCCTATTCTCTGGTCAAAAAGTTCTACAACAAAGAACAGTGCTAATTTGCAAATCATGGTTAACCTGCTTCAGACCTTTCATCCCTGAAATAAAAGTCCAAATATTTCAGCCTTTAGAAAACAGTCTGAACTGGCTGGGCACCGTGGCTCATGCCTGTAATCCCAGCATTTTGGGAGGCCAAGACGGGTGGATCACCTGAGGTCAGGAGTTCGCGACCAGCCTGACCAATATGATGAACCTCCGTCTCTACTAAGAAGACAAAAATTAGCCGAGCATGGTGGCATGCACCTTTAATCCCAGTTACTAGGGAGGCTGAGACAGGACAATCGCGTGAACCCGGGAGGCGGAGGTTGCAGTGAGCCGAGATGGCACCACTGCACTCCAGCCTGAGCAACAAGAGTGAAACTCCGTCTCAAAAAAAGAAAACAGTCTGAACTATGTAGCTCTCCATCTTAAGACAACCTAGCTGAAGGCAACCTGATCATATCTGAAGTTCAGGACAGTAGTTTTCAAAATTATTAGTCATTGTCCGGGCGCAGCAGCTCACACCTGTAATCCCAGCATTTTGGGAGGCCAAGGTGGACGGATCATGAGGTCAGGAGTTCGAGACCAGCCTAACCAACATGGTGAAACCCTGTCTCTACTAAAAAAAATACAAAAATTAGCCAGGCATGGTGGCACGTGCCTGTAATCCCAGCTACTCAGGAGGCTGAGGCAGGAGAAGCTCTTGAACCCGGGAGGTGGAGCTGAGATCACACCACTGCACCCCTGCCTGGGCGACAGAGCAACACTCCATCCCCCCCCCAAAAAATTATTAGTCATTAAATGTTTTTCAAAATTGGAATCTATGTGAAAATACATAGAATGGATTTTGAAAACAGCTGCCCTGAAGGACACAGAAAGCAGAGCCTTACATGCTCAGGGCTTCCAAGCTAAATTAGCCCCTCAAAGACTCCATGGGGCAGGGTAAAGACCACTGGTCAACAGCAGCAGTGCATCTCAAATGTGACTGAGGTGAGGAATCACCCGGGGAGGTTGTTAAAATGCATATCCCCATTCAATTTGCCTGGGGTGATCCTGCAGTTTAACAAGCCCAGGTGATACTAATTTTGCCGGTCCACAAACCACACTTTTAATAGCAGGGGTTAGAACACAGGATCGATGAGTTCAAGGATCTTAGCTCCTACACACATTTAAAATATAATTCTAGCCGGGTGCAGTGGCTCACATTTGTAACCCCAGTACTTTGCGAGGCCGACGTGAGCGGATCACCTGAAGTCAGGACTTCAATAACAGACTGGCCAACATGGTGAAACCCCATCTCCACTGAAAATACTAACAAATTAGCTGGGCATGGTGCTGTGTGCCTGTAATCCCAGCTACCTGGGAAGCTAAGGCAAGAGATTCTTTTGAACCCGGGAGGTAGAGGTTGCAGTGATCTGCGATCATGCCACTGCACCCCAGCCTGGTGACAAAGCAGGACTCCATCTCAAAATAAATAAATATAATTCCATATATTAACTTTTCCATCGCATTAGTCATACTAAAGCTATGATCAAGACTGAAAACACAGCAAGTAAAGGCAGCTAGAGAGCTTTCTGAACTTACAATTCCTACCAGACTCTGTAGTAACAAGGTATCATATCAGCAGTGATAAAGCAACTGAGGTGAGAGGAATGATACAAAATAATGCGTTTAAACCCAAACACAGCATTTAGAGGCACTACTGAGTACTTCAGACAACACAGAAAAAGGTTTCTACTGGCCCTTTAATTGAGCAGGGATTTCTAAAAATAAACACAGTAGTATCTACTGGAGGTCCTACACAACACAGTAGGCAGGGGAAGGGAATGAAGCTTTGTCACGTGTTACCTTCAGGTACTGTGTTCAGCATGCAGAGGAAGAAGAAAATCAATCAATAAAAAATGGATGTGAGACATTACTCAAAGAAAAGAATTTTTTTGTTTTGTTTTTTAGACAGAGTCTCGCTCAGTTGCCCAGGCTAGCGTGCAGTGTTGTGATCTCAGCTCGCTGCAACCTCCACCTCCCAGGTTCAAGTAATTCTCCTGCCTCAGCCTCCCGAGTAGCTGGGACTACAGGTACCTGCCACCACAGCTGGCTAATTTTTGTATTTTTAGTAGAGACCGGGTTTTGCCATATTGGCCAGGCTGGTCTCAAACTCCTGACCTTGTGATCTACCCGCCCTGGCCTCCCAAAGTGCTGGGATTACAGACAGGTGTGAGCCACCACACCCAGCCAAAGAAAGGAATTTTTGAAGAAAGGAACCTCAGGACCAATTCTAGAAGATGATATAAGAGTAGCCAGACAGTCCACACTAACACCCACCTAACGAGATGGAGAAAATGTTCTGAGGCCACAGACAGCGGCACACACATACAAGAAACAGAAAGTGGAGGGCTATTTTATACAGCATCATAAGCATTAGAAGATGGTAAGGCATACAATGAATTGGAATCAGAAACACTCTGAGATTCACTCTTCCATCCAGCATGGGATAAACCTTTTCTTAAGCCCATTCAGGGAGAAGAATATCTATGCCACTTGAAGTTTGACAGGAAGCTGGCTCTGAGAATAGCTGTCTTCCGATAGCAATCCCCTTTCTTTCCTTCATTCTTCACCTACCTGCTTTAAATGCTTTTTCAGCTCTAATGATTCTGGTTCTGGCAGGATAGGCAGCACTTCCGCATTGGTGGGGGCAATCACCTGCACCGGAGAAATGATAAAAGATGTGGCCTTAGAATTTATTGCTCAGGAATTTCACTTATATAAGAGTAAATAAGATGTATATACAATATTATTATACAAATGAACACCCATTATATAACTGCACAATAAGATATATATACACACACATATATGATATACACACCCATCTGAAAAGAAATATACTTAAATACTATTGGTTATTATCTCTAGATAACAGAATTATGGTTTTTCTTTTCACTTATTTTATTTACACTTTTTTTTTTTTAAGTTTTACAATGAACACACATAACGGCTTCCCACCCAAGTTTGAATGTACTCACACTGTAGAATGTTCATATAATTCATTAAGTCTGCACTGAAAGACAGTTTCTTACTGGAAACTATACCCCAGGGAAACCATTAAGAGATGATCTATACCACATGTAATGGTACTTAGATCACAACTGCCCGACTGCTCTTGGAGAATACAGGGTGGGGGGCACTTAATTCTGGAAAAAATAAAACCTGTAATTCTCTGAGACCTAACCAAGGGCTTATTTGGCCAAAAAGGTAAAAGGAGCATTTTAAAAAAAAACTGTTTAAAAAAAACTATTTGAATAAGTCTCACAAAAGAAACTATCTAACAACCTAGGACCTTCCTAAAAGGAATCAAGAAAAACAGATATCCCAGGATCAGTCTAGAATGCAATCCTGCTGTAGATTCTGCAGTGCCTCAGCAAGGAGCCTCACCCTGTTGCTGTCCAGATCCACTAGCCATACGTCATCAGGCATTTTGAAGTCCAGTTTGTAGAGGAAAAAGCTGGCAGGAACCCCAATGATGTATGGGGTTGGAGCCAACAGCAGCTGTGAAAACGATAAAGAAGGTGAGAAAAGTCAGGATTCTTCCAGATAAGGATATGCAGATACAATCCCTCTTCCAAAACCCTTGAGGCCAGATGTATTTGAAAATTCCGAATTTTTCAGATTCTTTGAAAGGTAATATGGTGCATTGTTTTGTATACAGTAGTCTTCCTTATCCACAATTTCACTTTGTTATTCCAGTTACCTGAGACACTCTGCACTCTGAAAATATTAAATGGAGATTTTTAGAAATAAACAATTCATAAATTAAAAACTGCAGCTTGATCATATCTGAAGTCGAAGACAATAGTTTTGAGAAGCATGATGAAATCTCATGCTGTCCTGCTCTGTCCCAACGGGATGTGAATCATCCCTGTATCCAGCATATCCATGCTGTATATGCAACCCGCCTGTAGCCATCTCGGTTGTCAGAGTTTGTGTTAAAGTAACCTTTATTTTACTTAACAATGGCCCCAAAGCACAAGAGTACTGATGCTAGCAATTGGGATACACCAAAGAGAAGCCAAATATATGCCCACAGAGGCCGGAAGCAGTGACTTACCCCTGTAATCCCAGCACTTTGGGAAGCTGAGACAGGAAGTTGATTAACTAAGGTCAAGAGTTCAAGACCAGCCTGGCCAACATGGTGAAACCCCACCTCTACTAAAAATTAGCCAAGCATGGTGGCGGTGCCTGTAATCCCAGCTACTCAGGAGGCTGAGGCAGGAGAATCACTTGAACCCAGGCGGTGGAGATTGCAGTGAGCCGAGATTAGGCCACTGCACTCTAGTCTGGGTGACAGACGGAGACTCTGTCTCCAAAAAACCCCAAACATATGCCCAAAGAGAAGTTGTTAACCTCTTGCTGTGCCTTAACTAAAGTGTATCATTGCTATGTACGTATAGATAAAAACTATCTGTGGTTTGAGGCATCCGCTGGGGGGTCTTGGAATGTATCCTCCACAGATAAGAAGGAACTACTGTATTATGTAACACCTGCAGCAGGGTAGCCAGTAGCCTATAGTCATTAACATTTATTGTGATAAATAAAAACTACAAATAGCATTAAGTTTTGCCACCAGATCAGTTCAAATCAGTCAGATTTTGCAGATAAGTAAGTGATGATAAAGGATTGAGAACCAGCACTGACTTGCAACTTTTTTGGGCATTGGGTCTCTTCCTTCAGGAAGACAGAAGTGACAAAGCCAGAAGACGCCTTGAGACTCACCTGCTCTGCTGATGCCATGCAGGTGGGAAGCAACGGGATGACAGGAAACATATACTCCAGTGGGTAGATCATTGCCACGAATGCCATCACAGACATGGAGAGTGCATTGTAGTCTCGGGACTGCAGCACCACCTGTCATGACCCATCCAGTAAGAATCACTCCAAAACATAAAATAAGGTTTACAAAAAAATGGCTTCCAACATTACAATTTGGTTTCCACCTCACCATGCCTACAGCTCCAGCTTTGTGTCTCCCACTGCCCCCTGCCCCACCACGCCTGCCACGTCCCAACCCAGGCACAATGGTGATCCTCCCTCACCTGAAATATGTAAATCACTCCCTTACCTTCCTAGTTCTTGTACTGCCCATCCCAGGACCACTCACTGAAACAGAACTACTGATATTTCCAAAGAATTAGATCAGTACAGTTAAAGATAAGCCCTATGAATGGTAAATCCTCTGAATACATCCCATATGATACCAGTATCTTAATTCAACCCACATCTAAGGAATAACTGCTGTATACCAGGCATCATGTTACCTCCTGAAGACAAAAAGATGAAAAAGATATAGTCCCTGTCCTCCAAGAGCTTATGGTCTGGCCACTGGCATATCTAAGAATTCCTCCCCTAGAAAGGTCTAGGAAACTTGCCTCTCACCTTGTGCTCTAACAGAATGCAGGTTAGCACCTGGAGACAGGCGTCTACACCCAGAAGTTCCAAGGGAAGGTGCAATGGGAAGTCCACTAGGGTGAATCGAGATGGGTCTGGAAGAGCAAAGGTCAGGGCTGGCTGAAGCTCCTTGGGTAGGACTTCAATGTCTACTCGCTTCTGCCCAGAGACGGGTACTGGGGAACGCAGCAATCGATAAATCCAGGCCTCAATCTCTCGAAGATCATGCAGAAGGGCACTTGACTTCTCTTCCACCAGCAGCGATCCAGTAAAGATCCGCCACATGGTGTCCCTGAGAAGCAGACAGCAGGAATCAGACACATTAGCATCAGGAACTGCAACCCAGTATCACCACAGAGGCTGTAACGATGACAACAGGAAAAGGAGCATCATTAGGAAAGCCCAGTCTCTTGAGCTCAGATAGAACCAGAAGGTGTATACAATGGCAAGAACAAGTATGAAAATATACACTGGGTAAGACTTATTGTTCTGACCACCATTAAACATCAAATTCTTCAGCATTACTCCAAACACAATTTTGGAAGGAGGTCTAACTCTGCAGCAGTCTTTTGCTTAGTAAAGATTAACTCTTAGCTGGGCAAGGTGGCTCAGGCCTGTAATCCCAGCACTTCGGGAGGTCAAGGCGAGTGGACCACCTGAGGTCAGGCGTTTGAGACCCGCCTGGCCAACATGGTGAAACCCCATCTCTACTAAAAATACTAAAATTAGCTGAGCATGGTGGTGCACACCTGTAATCCCAGCTACTCGGGAGGTTAAGGCAGAAGGATCACTTGAACCCAGGAGGCAGAGGCTGCAGTGAGCTGGGATCGTACCACTGCACTCCAGCCTGGGCAACAGAGCGAGACTCTGTCTCTAAAAAAAAAAAAAAAAGCTATATATATCTTTTTATCTAAATATGCTTAAATAGGTCTGAAGGACCTTGAGTTGTAGAGGAAACTTCCTATGTCCCTCAAAGGTCAACTACATGGAATCTCTAAACGCTTCCCCTCTATTGGGCATTAGCAGCAAGCTGTACCTTTGTACGCCTCGAGGGATGCCCAGTTTCTTGCCCAGCAGGCGCTCGCTACAGCAGTCCACCAGACGCTTGAGGGTATACAGACATTCTCGGAAGGTGGAGAAGAAAGGGTAGTGACTGAGCACGCACAGGGACGTGAGAGTGCTGTTTCGGGAGCGACTCCCCGCCTTGGCCCGGCGTTTGCCCCGAGGAGACTGGTTCATGTTGGGGGTGGAGTCGGCACTGGGAGGCTGCAGAGATGAGCCGCTCTCTGAAGTCTCGGTGCCACCCTCTTCTGAGGCACAGGTGGCACGGGTTCCTTCCTTCCCACGGGACCCTGCCCCACCTTCCCCCTTCTCCTTAGGGATTCGCTTTTGGAAAGAGCGGTAGAAGTTAACACAGATGCCGTATCGCGTGACTCCAGTGTCCTTGTCAGTGAGGGTGAAGACGAAAGAGGTATCATCCCGAAGGCTCATGCGCCGCTGCCGCACGCTCAGGCAGCCCTCAGGCTGGCAGAAAAACACTACATCTGGGGGCAGGGGAAACTCAGCATGGTCCTCTAACGGGTATCGCCGTAGCAATTCAGGAGTCTGGGCCACACTATCACTGCTCGGGTGCCTGAAGAACATAAAGACAAATTCAGCAGCCTAAAGGGATGGAATGGGCTATCACATTTTAACCACAGCCAACAAATAAAGCTCAAGATGCTATCTGGGATAAAGTAACCGAACTGAAACACCTTGGAAAACATGGGTGCTGCCTGCCACATAGAGCTGCTGGCTAAGAGAAGTCTGTACTGTCATGAAGGCACTATTCTGAAACAAAGGGGAGATTTCAGCAATACAAATATCACTAACACCTCAAGATGATTAACATCTTTTAAAGTGAATTAGCTAATAAATTACCAAAAGAGCATACATAGAGAAGGAACTTATAATGTACTTCTCCTTTTTACAAAACAAGAAAACTGACGAATAAAGAGTATGTTTGCTCGACATCAGGAAGATGTTAAGAGAAGGGTTTTGCTTTCAATGCACCTGACTATGCTGTTTTCCCTATGGGCTCCAATGCTCCCAACGGGGTAAAACAACAGGGGAAGATGAGCTATACAAAGCAGCGTGGAAAACAGAACGGGGAATAACTGCAAGTTTTTTGACTATCCCAGATGTTAAGACAAAAGTAAATTTCTTGATTACCTGGCCCCTACGATCACTAAATAGTCAAGTAACCGAGGACAGAACTTCTTCTTTTGCACCATGGTTCCAATTCATCAGTTCATCTCAGAGAAGCATCTGGGCACCAAGCAAGGAGTCAGCATTCCCAGGAGGAATTCTGAAAACTAAAGTCTAATAGGAAAAAAGTACTGATAAGATCCACTGCTGCGCCTAAGGGACTCATCCCTCTCAACTTCTTCCCCACCAGGGGCAGAGGTTAGAAGGTCTTCTGCTTTCATACTAATGGTAGGAGAACTCGACACGTGCCTAGCCTTGTGTCTAAGCTTCTGAGCTCACAATTAAATGTCAAGAAGCAGATAGGCCAGGCATAATGGCTCACGCTATGCCATCTAATCCCAGCACTTTGGGAGGCCAAGGCGGGGGGGATCACCTAAGGTCAGGAGTTCAAGGCCAGCCTGGCCAACATGGCAAAGCCCCATCTCTACTAAAAATACAAAAAAATTAGGCAGGTGTGGTGGAGCATGCCTGTAATCTTAGCTACTTGTGAGGCTGAGGCACGAGAATCGCTTGAACCCAGGAGACAGAGGCTGCAGTGAGCTGAGATTGCACCACTGCACTCCAGCCTGGGTGACAGGGTGAGACTCCATTACCAAAAAAAAAAAAAAAAAAGTATATAAATAATGGCTCACCTACCTGTCCCTACCAACAACTTCATTTTCAGCTTAACCCTTGGGACTCTGTTTCTGAAAAAGACCCTAGGCCATCTAATCTGGACTCAGTCACTTAGCCATTATGAAAACAAAAATTGAAGTCACTCTCAGGACCCCTCCAGGGTGGATCAGGATCAAACCAGATTCCTTAACCAGCACCCATCTGCACTTCTAGGTCTAGAAGGAAAGCTAATTATTCTGTTTCAACAAAATGCATTCAGCTTAATGTGAAACTACCATATAGACTGTCTAGTTAGCTGTGCTCAGACAATAACAACAGCTGGCTATTCTATCTCACGTGATTGCAAATGAAAATGTCCATGCCCCAACTGCCTCATCTGAACCACTTTTCTCCCCTTTTCAGGCAAGAAAGGAGCCCAGAGGCTACTGCTGCTAGCTCTGCCCTTGGTGCTGAATCATAGCCTTTCTACTCTATTCTAATCTCAGGCTCAGAATCAGTAATCCAATACATATAGATGAGTCCTTGTCCTACTATACATTACGGAGGCCATGAATTAGAGGCAGAAATACTAGAGTTTCTGCAAGGACAGGGAGAGGTGCTCAGAGAAATGTCTAAACTATGTTCTAAAATTAGGAAAAGCTTTCATGGTCTTAATTATAATTTATTTCCTGTTAAGTGTCTATACACTTCTCTAAATAAAACATTTTACCCCACTGCAGGGCTATTTCTAGCAGGGCTATTTCTTCTATAAGCAGAAGTTCTTTTCTCATATTCCTAGTGTTCCAGGATTCTACCTCTGTGCTCTGCATGTGGCCTTACTAAGACCTTGTTCATTGCACACAGAGAGACTCCCATCACAGTATACACATACATACACACACCCACCCCCTACTCCCTCACCTGCTGCTGTGGGCACTCCCATATATACAGACATACACACTCCCTGGATGCTTAAGGCCCTACCCTGGTTCAGGTAATGAGTAGAAGTTCTTTCTTCTCCTCTACCTAATGACAAACAAGACTTATTTACAATACCTCTCAAATCCTCAAAATACTGCTTCCTCTTTTCCTGAGCTCCCAATAGAGGACCTGCAGGTAATAGGATTCAGTCTTATCTCCATAGCGACTCTGGCTCCCAGCTCTATTTATAGCAGAGCCACAGCCCCTCCCCTGCTTGGTGACCGCACAGTGCTAGCAGCTGCTACTCCAGAGTCGGCCAAGGCCCACAACAATTCATTCTCCTTGAACCTAGAGACACCTCTCCCACTGACAGTACCTGCTAAGAACTAGGTTATCTTCTTCCTCAACTGTCAGTAGTTCCTACTTTGCCCTAATTCTGGCTTTTGATAGTGATATCTCTACACCACCAGGTTTCCGAGCACACCATATATTCATTTCTAGGCATCACCACTGCTTAAGGAACCCAAACAGTCCCTTGGTTCTCCCAACTGCAACAGAGTCGTGAGCAAACTGCAGGAGGTGGGGCACCATAACAGAGCTGCGCTCAGCTCCTCCTGAGCAGAGTGCAACGGGGAGAAAAATAGAGAAATGAAATAGACTATAGGTAAAAAGCATACTTTGTTCTAATAAAGAATTACGTAGTTAATCTGTCACAGGATTAAAAAAAAATTATGTAGAGATGACTAGAGTGAAAGCCAAAGTATCTTAAAGTAAAACAGAATTTACAGAAGACCACCTCTAGGCTAAACCTTGCAATCTGGGTTTACATTGAAAACCAGGAGCCCTCTCCAGCCAAAATCTCAAAGATCAGGCCTGAAGCACCTCCTACTAAGACAGTATGCGTCAGGCCTCTCTGGCCTTGGTGGGATCTCAGCCCCTCTCCATTGAGAACTATCTGATGAAACTAATGTCTTTCACAGTCCTCATCTCCTTCCAGAGCCACAAGGACCCTGAGATCTTATTATTCTAGCTATGGGTGGTAGGAAAGATTTTGAGCCAAAATTCATATCTGATCAGCAGCCACTGCGTTCAGATTCAGATTGCAAAGATAACTAAGATTTCTTCTTCTCATTCTCTCCTCTCCCCTCCCCACAAAGACTAACACCTCTAACTCCTCTAACATCACCCACAACAAACACTCTGTCTTCACAACCAACGAGGCTCAGACTCTGCTTCTTGCCTCAACCACATTTACTAACATAGAGCCTCTAGCTCCTATCTTCATGCATTCCAAAAGCATCAAGCTCAAAATGCATACTTATCTGCTGAAGTCCGACATCACCATCCGCTCCACCCAGAGGTAGATTTAGGATTCACAAACTTTTAGGTTACCTATGCCTTTTCAGCCAAAATGACCATGCTAACCAACCCTTTGGATTAGTCCCTCGTTTTGTACAGGATCTCATAGTAAAACCACAGGAACCAGAGAGCGATATGACATCTCTGCTGACGTGAGCAAAACAGCAGGCTCTCCTCCCCTCTTTTCCCTCCCCAGGCAGTGACCTTGCAAGCTCATCAGCACAGACTGGTCCAGCGTGGGGGAGAACTGGAGCAAAGAGGCTGGCAGCTGGCAGGGTTAGGGAAGAGGGTAGGGCAGGGAAAGGTGGAAGAAGGTAGATGATACACACGAGGATGGGGAGGAGAGCGTCTGCAGAAAGATGAAATGGTGTTTTCACTCTCCAGGAAGTCAATTTTGAAACAACAAATTTAAAAAGAAAAACATTTTTTTTTTTTTTTAGAATCAAACGTGGTTCTCCAAATTCTAGCCAAAAATAAGGCTCACGCGAGCAAACGCACACGCGTACCTGCCAAGTGCTGTGCGAGCTCGGGCCCCGTGGCTGGCCAGCTCTGCCCGCCCCCTCACCTGCTGGACAGTTCTCTCCCGCCCCCGCCCCAACCCGAACCCGAACCCGAACCCGAACCCGAACCCGAACCCGCGCCGCCCGCCCAGCAGAAACCGAGCCCCGCAGCCCGAACCCCTTCTTCGGCCCGGGCGCCCCCAGCCCCGCCCCCTCCTCCGCGGACCCCCGTCCCACGCCCTTTCACACTCCCGCGGGGCATCCTCAGAGACCCCCCTTCCTCCAACAGCCGCGGTGTCCTCTAAGAGCCCATCTCCCGCTCGGAGTCCCCAAACGCTCGCCCAGGACCCCCACCGGCCCGGACTCTCCTACCTCCCGAGGTCCAGGGGACTGGCCAGGCCAGGCCCGATGTCCCCCGCGCGGCGCCTTTCCGAGCGGGCGCCAGTTCCGCGTCTGCACCTGGGGGCGCGCACCACTAGCGCAGGGTGCGGGCGGAGGGGGAGCCGGGGCAGGGCCGTACCATTCAGCCCGGGGGGTCGGGGCTGCGCGAAGCCGAGCGCCGCGGGGTGGGACCGACCTCGGGAGACAGCGGCTGCGCACACACCTAGCCGGGCGCCCGTGGGCGCGGGAGGGCGCGCCGGGCCGGCCCAGCGCCGACGCGTGCCAAGGGGAGGACATACAGCCGTACCTTCTGTTTGGGTTGCTCAGAGAGACTTTCGCCTTACGGGGTCATAGCGCCTGTTTCGACAAATTGTGGATTCCTCTGAAAGTGACTTCCCAAGATAGTCGACCCCTGAGACTTCCTGAGGGCCTCCCCATCCTCCAGCTCCCCCCCTCACGCGTTTTGGCGGTGTCCGGCGCCCGGGCTGGGAAGCCGGCTGTAGCGCGGTGGAGCCTACCAATCCTGGGCGACTGGGGCGCCGCGGGGCGCGCGGCCGCGGTTACCTCCACCGCGTGCGCGCCAGGAGGGGGCGTGGCAGCGCCGCGGCGCCCGCTGGGAGATGGAGTCCAGTCCCTTCCCGAGGCCAGCCAGCTGCAGGACAGCCTCCTTGCGGCCGCACGGCTCTTCTCCTCATGCCACGGGGTCTGGGTGCCGAAACTGGGCACTGGGTCTTTCAGGTTGTGTCTTTTTCATATGCCAAAGGAAAAACTAAGGCATGCTACACACGCACGTGAAGTGCACCCTGAGGTCTTAGCTCTGAAATACAACACTTCCTACTCCCCCGCAGAAAGGCTGCGGGATCCCACCTGGATCCCAGCAGCGGAAGGGCGTGCCTAAGCCTCTGCATTCCATTTACCCATATGGCATAGTGGGGGTTAGTAAGAAGAGGCCCTGTCTCACGACCAAGGTTGTCACTTGGGACTCTCCTTCCTCTGGTCTTGGAGGTGGATCCTAAAGATCGAAGGCTTCCCCCTCTACTGCCGTGTCCCCACCCCCAAACCAGAAATTGGCTTCTCTCATTTTGTATTCATTTTGATCTTCCTGTTCAAACAGTACCAGACCTATCAGTGAGGCGGCCCTGAGGCATTTATGGCCATACCACAGAGTGACAGTGGAGAATTTTTCTTGGGGCCTTGTGGGGAAAACAGGAAGTGGTGGAGGCAGGATGGGCAGGGCCCAGGAGAACCTTGTGCAAAGTGGCCCCCAGGCCCATCCGTTTGTGGGGTCAATGTGGTCTTCAGACACAGCACGGCGTTAGCCGGCGCCCCACTGCTCAGCAGCCACAAAACTCCGAACCTTCTGACTCTCTTTTAATCTCCTTGCCCAGCTCCTAGGAATGTTTGCCCTTCTCAGTCGGTTTCACTTCTAGGAGGCAGCCCCTGAGCCTTAGCCATCTGGCCCAGAAAACAGAAAACTATGGGGAAAGAACAGTCATTCGTGCACATCCCAGATCTCAGAGAGCAGCGGTGGGAGCTTCTTGTCCTGCAGGCGCAGTGCAAACACTTGCTCTGAGTGGACGCTGCTCAGGGTCCGGAGGCTCACCAGTTTCATCAGCATTCGTGGAAACATCAGTCGGTCCTGGGGAAAGAAGAGAGATTCAAGCACAGCTTTTGCCTGTCCCCAGGGAAGTGAGGCAAAGGTAGGGGAATTGTGGGAGAGGTGAATTGCCTGCACATCATGTGGTCAGAGTAGTTCTTGAAGGGAAAGCAGGTATGTCAGGCAACGGGCCGGTGCGTGGAAAGGAGGAAAAAGGGCACCATGGGGAGACTCACATGGGGATGGTGGATGGTGACATATGCATGCAGGGCTTCCACATATGTGTGCTGCAGTCTCTCTACCTGGAGCTGGTCCTGCACGTTGGGCCGGTCTATGGGTCACCAAGAGAGTTGAGGAGCAGGTCTGGCCAGGGTCCAGATCCATACCCCAAATTGCAACCAAAAAAATAGAGACGTGCTCCAGCCAACCTCTCCCATTCCAAAATAACACAGCAAATGCCTCCACCCTCCCAACCCACCCCTCGATTCCTGTGGGCCTGCAGCCCTCCTTGGTGCAAGCCTCTTGCTGTTTCCCGTTGCCCCTCTTCCACACCTGCAGAGAAGATGCTGATGGCAATGAGCAAAGCAAACTCGGCATCATTGAGTTGCAGCTCATTCATGGCCCTGGAGAACTCGAAGATGGGGTTGATGAATTCCACTTGCAGCCCTGGGGAGGAAGAAGGGAGGCTGATGCCTGCGGCAGGAGCAGCAGAAACTTCCTTCTCTAAGGCCTCACCTTAGGAAACTACTAGGAACTCACTAAGAAGTCTACAGAGGGGGCCGGGCATGGAGGCTCACGCCTGTAAATCCAAGCACTTTGGAGGCCAGGGCGGGCGGATCACCTGAGGTCGGGAGTTCGATACCAGCTTGACCAACATGGTGAAACCCCGTCTTGAAAAAAAAAGAAGTAAAAATAAAGAAGTCTACAGAGGGCCAGGCATGGTGGCTCAAGCCTGTAATCCCAGCACTGTGGGAAGCCAAGGTGGGTGGATCACCTGAGGTTAGGAGTTCCAGACCAGCCTGGCCAACATGGCAAAACCTCATATCTACTAAAAACACAAAAACTAGCCAGGCACGGTCGCAGGTGCCTGTAATCTCAGCTACTTGGGAGGCTGAGGCAGGAGAATCACTTGAACCTGGGAGGTGGAGGTTGCAGTGAGCCAAGATCACTCCACTGCACTCCAGCCTGAGTGACAGACCGAGATTCCGATTAAAAAAAAAAAAAAAAAAAAAAAGGCCGGGAACGGTGGCTCATGGCTATAATCCCAGCACTTTAGGAGGCCAAGGGGGACGGATTACCTGAGCTCAGTAGTTTGAGACCAGCTTGGGCAACACAGTGAAACCCCGTCTCTACTAAAAATACAAAAATTAGCTGGGTGCTTGTGGTCCCAGCTACTTGGGAGGCTGAGGCAGGAGAATTGCTTGAACCTGGGAGGTGGAGGTTGCAGTGAGCTGAGATTGTGCTACTGCACTCCAGCCTGGGTGACAGAGCAAGACTCCAGCTCCAAAATGAAAAAAAAAAAAAAAGATTCTGTTTTCAGCAGCGCACAGTGACTCACACCTGCAGTCCTAGCTACTCAAGGCTGAGGCAGGAGGATCACTTGAGCCCAGAAGGTCGAGGCTGCATTGAGCCGTGATCACCACTGTGTTCAGCCTGGGTGACAGAGTAAAACATTGCTTCAAAGAAAAAAAAAAACAAACCATTTTTAACTGGCGTTGGCATTACTTATTTGAACACCAGAGACACATTTCATGTATCACATCCTAGAGAGAATACTGCAGTGTGGGTGAGACTCTGGTACCAGACTGTCTGGGGTTGAGTTATGGCTCTGCCACTTATGAAGAAGTTATTTAACCTCTCTGGGCTTTGGCTTTCCCATCTGTAAAATGGGAATAATAATAGTACCTATCATAAACATGTGGCATATATGGTAACTACCACATAAGTGTTTGTAAAATTAATAATTCATGTTTTTTGAGACAGAGTCTCGCTCTGTCTCTAGGCTGGAGTGCAGTGGCGCGATATTGGCTCACTGCAACTTCTGCCTCCTGGGTTCAAGCAATTCTCCTTCCTCAGCCTCCCGAGTAGCTGGAATTACAAGCATGTGCCATCACACCCAGATAATTTTTGTATTTTTAATAGAGACAGAATATCACCATGTTGGCCAGGATGGTCTCAATCTCTTGACCTCGTGATCTACCCTCCTTGACCTCCCAAAGTGCTGGGATTACAGCCATGAGCCACCGCGCCCAGCCAATAAATAATGATTTTTTAATGGAAATGGTCTTTAAAATGCAACAAACCATGATCTAAAGTCATGACACCTAGAGAATACTTTCTCATACACATTGTCAAATTCTCTGCACCCTACACTGTTCCCCAGGCTTTGTCAGATTTCTTTTAGCGACCATCTGCTACATTTTTCCATTCAAGGCTTCTTGGTTAGTCATTTCCTGTACTTTCACCCTGATGTTTATCAAGTGTGTGTGTGTTAGTCCATTTAATGGGTGGGCCCCATTTTCTTTTCTTTTCTTTTTTTTTGAGACAGAGTTTTGTTCTGCCACCCAGGCTGGCTCAATCTCTGCTCACTGCAACCTTGGCCTCCTGGGTTCAAGCGATTCTCCTGCCTCAGCCTCCCAAGTAGCTGAAACCACAAGCGTGTGCCACCTCACCCAGATAATTTTTCTATTTTTAGAAGAGACAGGGTTTTACCAAGTTGGCCAGGCTGGTCCTGAACTGCTGACCTCAAATGATCCGTCCGCCTCAGCATCCCAAAGCTCTGGGATTACAGGTGTGAGCTACTGCACCGCACCTGGCGGCAAGCCCCATATTCTTTTTTTTGAGTCAGAGTCTCACTTACTCTGTTGCCCAGGCTGGAGTCTTGGCTCACTGCAACCTCCACCTCCCAGGTTCAAGGGATTCTCCTGCCTCAGCCTCCCAAGTAGCTGGAATTATAGGCATGTGCCATCACACTTGGCTAATTTTTGTATTTTTAATAGAGATGGGGTTTCACCATGTTGGCCAGGCTGGTCTTCAACTCCTGACCTCATGATCTGCCCATCTCAGTCTCCCAAAGTGCTGGGATTACAGGCATGAGCCACTGCACCCAGCCTGCAAGCCCCATTTTCTAAAGCATTTCTTGGTGAAGATTTGAGCCCCAAAGTGTGGCAAACAGCCCCCTTTACACAGAAATTAAGAAAATATTCTATAATTGGCTAATGCACCTGTAAGGGTCTGCTGATGCTTGCAGAATGGACACCTCAAATGTGCTCAGCCCATGTCACCAGTCATCTACCGTATGCAGTAATAGTAGTGGATAGAGAGAGGAGGAGGCCTGACAAACACAGCTCCTGTTTCCTTCTCCCCAAAACTTCACTCGTGAAATGAGAAATGAAAGGCAAACATGATGACATCAAAACTGCTTATACAAATAAATCTATAAATAGGTACAGATTCAGATAGCACAAGTCTATGAGTACCAAAGGAATACAGAGATATTAGAACTGGGCAGAATTCCAAAAGGAGGATATTCTAAAGGAGAGGAGAGCCATGGTTAAGAAGATCTAAGATAGGGCAGGGCGCAGTGGCTCATGCCTGTAATCCCAGCACTTTGGGAGGCCAAGGCAGCCGGATCATGAGGTCAGGAGATTGAGATCATCCTGGCCAACATGGTGAAATCTCTTCTCTACTAAAAATACAAAAATTAGCTGGGCGTGGTAGCGAGTGCCTATAATCCCAGCTACTCGGGAGGCTGAGGCAGGAGAATTGCTTGAACTCGGGAGGCAGAGGTTGTGGTGAGCCGAGATCACGCCACTGCACTCCGGCCTGGCAACAGAGCGAGATTCTGTTCCCCCCCCCACAAAAAAAGCTGGGCTTTAAACCTGGATAAAGTCATTAAATTACCCCATTAGGTGCCAATACATGCGGGCAGCACACTGGGCAGTACGGAAGGCAAGAGGTGCCAACATAGCCCTGTCAAGCCCTGGCCCTGTCGTGCCCTACAGCAAAGGGAGGTCTTCCTAGAAAGCTCACTGGGTGGGCTTGTGCTGGGAGAGGGAGATACAAGAAGCATATGAGCTGGTCTGAGTCATCAGAAACCAGGGAAGGCTTGATGACTGGCCTGGCCACAGACATACCAGTCCTGAGAATGGAGTCATGGCATCAGCCATATTTTATAGCCCCACTTATCCAGTTGTTAAGCTACTTGGTTTCCTGCTGAAGCTCAATTCCAGTCCCTCCAAAACTCCCTCAGCCTTCCATCCTTTCCCAGGCCAGTTCTGATCACACAAACATTGCCAATAGTTGAATATGAAGAAACCTCTTCTGCATAGCTCCCAAGCAAGCATCAGCTAGAGAGCCACAGTGTGAACTAATTCTTGGAGAAAATACTTCAGACACAGAGTGGGGATGGAAGCATTTGCTCTTATTGTACATCCCCTCTGGGCATGTTTGCCATGCCGTGGTTCCAGTTCGTCAGAAAGTGCAATTGAAAAAGAGTAGGGGAGACCCCGTGTGGTGGCTCGTGCCTGTACTCCCAGCACTTTGGAAGGTCGAGGCGGGTGGATTGCTCGAGCTCGGGAGTTCGAGACCATTTCAAGACCAGCCTGGGCAACATGACAAAACCCATTCTCTATAAAAAATATAAAAATCAGGCCGGGTGGGGTGGCTTATGCCTGTAATCCTAGCACTTTGGAAGGCCGAGGTGGGTGGACCCATTGAGGTCAGGAGTTCAAAACCAGCCTGGCCAACATGGTGAAACCTCATCTCTACTAAAATTACAAAAAATTAGCTGGGCATGGTGGTGGATACCTGTAATCCCAGCTACTTGGGAGGCTGAGACAGGAGAATCACTTGAACGGGTTGCAGTGATCGTGCCATTGCACTCCAGCTAGGAAACAGAGCGAAACTCTGCCTAAGAAATATATATTTTATATATAGTATATACTTTGTTTATATATTTGTTGTATATTATATATTATTTATTATATATAATTTATTAAATATATTTTTATTTATATATATTTAATAAATATATACTTATATATATATATAAAATAAATTAGCCGGGCGTTGTGGTGTGTGCCTGTATTCCCACCTACTTGGGGGGCTGAGGCAGGAGAATTGCTGGAGTCCAGGAGGTTGAGGCTGCAGTGAGCCATGTTCATGCCACTGCACTCCAGCCTGGGTGGCAGAGCAAGACCTTGTCTTAAAAAAAAAAAAAAACCAATAGGGGAAATCAGCCCCCATGATCCCCAAAGAGCACATGTGAGGAAGATTAGTTCATTTTCTGACTACTAAAAGGTTCAGTGCATCGAGTTTCAAACCTTTTTTTCTTTTTCTTTTCTTTTTTTTTTTTTTTGAGATGGAGTTTCGCTCTTGTTACCCAGGCTGGAGTGCAATGGCGCGATCTCGGCTCACCGCAACCTCCGCCTCCTGGGTTCAGGCAATTCTCCTGCCTCAGCCTCCTGAGTAGCTGGGACTACAGGCACGCGCCACCATGCCCAGCTAATTTTTTGTAGTTTTAGTAGAGACGGGGTTTCACCGTGTTGACCAGGATGGTCTCGATCTCTTGACCTCGTGATCCACCTGCCTCGGCCTCCCAAAGTGCTGGGATTACAGGCTTGAGCCACCGCGCCCGGCCTTCAAACCTTTTTTTCAAGCTATAAAATCTGCAAGCAAAATATTATGTAGCAGTGCAATATATAACGCAGATTTAAATGGAGCTTCTTGTTTGGCTAACGTAAGAATGGAGGACATTTCTGTGCCTCCCTGTTTCTCCTCCAAGGTGCCATTTCCATAAATCCCTCAGGTTCCTTGGAACACAGTTTGAAAACTACTGACCTGAAGCAACAGAAGACAGGGGTCTATCTGGAGCAGATGAGAGAAGCCTGTAAGCATTCCAATTTTCCATCTTCAAAAAACAAGGGGAGCCTTTCCTTACCAGCCACCCAAACATTGGACCCGTGGCTCTGTAGTCACTATGAGCCTATGACATAAAGCACCAGTCTTGGCCAGGCTCAGTGGGATTACATCCCTGTAATCCCAGCACTTTGGGAGGCTGAGGCAGGTGGATCACTTAAGGTCAGGAATTCAAGGCCAGCCTGGCCAACATGGTGAAACCCTGTCTCCTCCAAAAATACAAAAATTAGCCAAGCATGGTGGCGCACACCTGTAATCCCAGCTACTCGGGAGGCTGAGGCAGGAGAATTGCTTGAACCCAGGAGGTGGAGGTTACAGTGAGCTGAGATTGCATCACTGCACTCTAGTCTGGGTGACAGAGCGAGACTCTGTCTCAAAAACAACAGCAAAAACAACAACAGCAATAAACAAGGTGTCGTGGGTGGCTCACGCCTGTAATCCCAGCACTCTTGGAGTCCAAGGCAGGAGGATCAAATGAGGCCAGGAGTTTGGGACCAGCCTTGGCAACATAGTAAGACACCATCTCATTTTTTACAAATAAAAAAGAAGCACCTGTCCATCCAAGCCCAATCCCTGTGTGATCTCAGTTCTCACCTGCTTTAGCAAAGTCTTCCCGGTTATAACTGAAATCCTTGAGGAAGGTGATACTCTCACTCCCAGGGTTGTACCTCCGAGATGTCTCCAGAAGCATCACCTGCACATAAGCAGCAGACCTCAAACGGGGACGAGGAGGGCTGGTCTTGGAGCATGGCCCCTTCCAGGGAGGCCGATTCCCCTCATCCCTGCTTCCCAGCAGATCTGGCTCTCCCAGCTCGATGTCTGGAGGCCCTCCCACAGATAATCCCACTCTGCTTCTCCCTTCATCCCTCGCCCTTCTCCAGCCACCTCGATCGTAGAGGTCTTTAGCAGGGCAATCTGGTCCTCCCGGCTGAGCTGCAGGAAGCCAGGAAGCTGTTTAGCAAAGTCAACTATCTCCTGCACAGAGACGATGGCCAGCTCAGTGAAGTGGGCAAAGCGCTGCTGACGGGCCTCCCGGCTGTGGGGGTCTGGTGCCATGGGCCAAGGCTACCCAGGAGGAAAAAGGCAAAGCACTTTGAGTCGAACATCAAGAAGCCCACTGGTGATCTGGGCGCAGCCACCTCTCCCCAGATGTGTCAAGTACCGTGACTCGAAGCTGGTCGGAAAAGGAGCGCCGGTTACACTGTTGCTGGGCAGCGACCAGCTTCTCGATCATGCCCAGTTGCTCTGGGCTGAGCTGGGGCAGGATCTGGGGGGGTGAGGAAGCCCTGAGGGGCAGGGATGTGGCATGAGCCTGTTCCTCCTCCTGCCGCTTCAGTTTCTTCAGGCGGATCTGTTCTTCTGACAGGACACCTAAGGACAGGGCCAAATGTGAAGAGGGGTGCAGATAGGGAGACAGGAAGCAAGAAGGGGGCAAAAGGGGTGGTTTGGGGCCCAAGAAAAGCAGACAGCACTGGGAAAAGGGAAGAAGATTTTTTTTTTTTGAAATGAAGTCTCACATTCACCCAGGCTGGAGTACAGTGGCATGATCTCAGCTCACTGCAACCTCCACCTCCAAGGTTCAAGTGATTCTTCTGTCTCAGCCTTCTGAGTAAGTAGGATAATACAGGCACATGCCACCACACCTGGCTAATGTTTGTATTTTTAGTAGAGGCGACAGGATTTCACCATGTTGGCCAGGCTGGTCTCAAACTCCTAACCTCAGGTGATCCACCTGCTTTGGCCTCCCAAAGTGCTGGGATTACAGGTGTGAGCCACTGCTCCCGGTCAAGAAAGATATTTTAATCCAAACTTAGGGACCGGTTAGCCCCGGCAAGTTCAGGCACCTGTCTGCGGTCACACCCTGGCTCCCTCTTTCCCCTCAGCCTCTTCCCCACTCCAGCCCCAGAAACTCACACTCCTCCCGCATGCCAGCCTGGCGGCATTTGCGAAGCCGACACTCCTGGCACTTGCGACGCATATAGGTGTCCATGGGGCAGTGGCCGCCGCTGTGGCAGACATAGCGCGCTCCCTTGATGACACTGCGGCGGAAGAATCCCTTGCAGCCCTCGCAGCTCAGAACGTTGTAGTGGAAACCGGAGGCCTTGTCCCCACACACGCTGCATAGCTCGTTCCCCAGCATTTTGGGGGCTGGCCCCTTTTTCCGCTTTTGTGGACGGAGCTCTGGAGACAGGAAAGTGCCTCAGTGCTCTCCCCAGAGGAAAGAACTTCCTGTTCTCCCTGACTCAGCCACTGCCTTGGGCACTCAGTGACCTCCATTCCCTTGAACTCCAGTCTCTCTTTTATGAGAACAGTAGCCCTCATTTGCCAAGTGTCATTATGTTCTAGGTACTGTATGACCCTTTTATATACATTGATCCTTATGAAAAACATACATTTATTTTTTTTATTTATTTATTTTGAGACTGAGTCACTCTCTTGCCCAGGCTAGAGTGCAGTGGTGTGATCTCTGCTCACTGCAACCTCCACCTCCCAGGTTCTCCTGCTTAAGCCTCTTGAGTAGCTGGGACTACAGGTATGTGCTACCACACCTGGCTAATTTTTTGTATTTTTAGTAGAGATGGGGTTTCACTGTGTTAGCCAGATGGTCTCGAGCTCCTGACCTCATGATACGCTCGCATCAGCCTCCCAAAGTGCTGGGATTACAGGTGTGAGCCACCACGCCTGGACCATAATTTTTATTTACATTTTATAAACAAGGAAATTGAGGCTCAGAAAGGCCTAAAGTAGAGACAAAATTCACACTTCGATCAGTCAAATTTAGTTAGCTCCAAAGCTTTTGGACTTAACCATGAAATTATATATAAGGTAAAACCCCCCAAGGAACCTCTTCCAGATCCAAGGAACCTCTTCCAGATCCTACCTCCTCCAAGCCCAGAAGCTCCTCACCTGAGTGTTCTGAAGGGGGCTCTGCCCTGGTGAGCAGGGCTGTGGGCTCTGCAGCCTCCAGCCCCACCCCTGCAGAGTGGGCCATCCTGGCTTCCTCTCTGAGGATGCAGCTGCTGCCTCCCTGGGCCTGGCTGCTTGCATCCTGTGTGCCTGGTTTCCACAGCGCCACTGCAGAGTCTGAGCTCCAAAAGAGAGGCACAAGGGGGTCTCAGGCCCCATCCTGGCTCCCCTGTCCAGTGTTCTAGCTGGGAAACTGCAAGCTTATCCCCACCCTTAGAGGGCAGCAAAGTCCCAGCTCAGGCTTTGGGACCCTAGGGTCCGTGTGGGCTCTAGCTAGGACTAGTCACTTGTTTCTTACATCTCAAGCCCTTAACGAAGATATTAACCCTTGTCTCTTTGTGGGGCTGGAATGTATACATTTCAGAGGTCAGACAAAACTCTTTAAAGCCAGAGCAGAGTAAGCACTTAGCTGGCCAGCTCTCTCCAGCAGCAAGCCCAGATTAGGGAGGACTGGGCGTGTGACTGCAAAGACCAGGCAGTGGAACCAGGGGAGAGGTGACCTGGGAGGCAGGCAAGCACCATTAAGAATGACTCTGGACTGCTCTCTGGAGGAGGGAAGAAGGCAGGTAATGAAGGAGGCTGATTCCTACAGGAGGCGAGGAGCCTGCAGTCTGGGCTCAGGGGATAGGGCTGGAATGAAGCTTACCAGGAGGAATGTCAGGCACAGGGGCCCCCAGCCACAAGGACATCTCTTCCTGGAGTCCTGGTCATTACCAAGGCACTGCCCTGCAGGAAGGACCCAGGTTATACTCTTCTAGAACTGGGATCCTTTCTGGCCTCAGCTCCCTTCTCCACCTGACCCTCCCTTTTATCAGTACCAACAATATCAGCTAACATTTACTTGCTATATATTAGCCTATACTAAGGATTTATTGCATTACTATTATGTTTTTTAGAGACAGGGTCTCCCTATGTTGCCCAGGCTGGTCTAGGAACTCCTCGGCTCAAGTGATCCTCCCACCTGGGCCTCCCAAAGTGTGGGGATTACAGGAGTGAACCACTGCACCCAGCCTGTTATAAACTTTATATGCTTTCCTCATAATATCTCTCTGAAGTCAAGACTATTTTTTTTTTTTTGAGATGGGGTCCCTCTATGTTGTCCAGGTTAGAGCTCAGCACTATTCACAGGTGTAATAATAGTGCATTATCACCTCAGACTACTGGGCTCAAGCAATCAGCTTCCTGAGTAGCTGAGATGATAGGCTCACGCTATTGCTCCCGGCTCAGGAAGATTCTTAAACCCATTTTACAGGTGAGCAAACTGAGGTTCAAAGAGATTAAGTAACTATGGTCACACAGGCAGCAGTAGAGTCAAGACTCCAACCCTGCTCTGACTCCAAAGTCTGGGCTCCCAGACGCTGTGCCAGCCTTTCTCCCCCAAAGTGCCCTCCAGGCCAGCAGGGAATATTTGGGTACATCTGCCCTGCTTCTCTCGGCCCCTTCCCCCTCACTGCAACACTGAGGACAGCCAGAGTTGAGCAGGACCAAGAGACAGGATCAAAGCTCACTCCACCCAGTGAAATACGCTGCTTATTAGAGACCCTCACTCGAGCCACTTCCCAGGGTCCCAGCACAAACCACTTGTCTCCAAGAATCTCCCCAATTCACATGGAGGACCTCCTCCACCAGAACCCCTCATGAGTTATTCTGGGACCCAGAGTCCTGTTCCTGTCCCAAGCTCCCATCACGATCACCCCTCACTTTTCCCCAGAAACCCCCTTTTCAGATCCTTAGGACATTCCCCTACCCCACCCCAGATACAGAGCCCCAGGCCACTGCTAAGGAGCAGACCCACCGAATCCCCAGGCCACCAGACTTCCTGGGTGGGCAGTCTCTGGAGCCCCCTTGCTGGGAGAAGAGGATGGTGCAGTTCCCTGTCCAGAGGCCTTGGTGGCCAGCCGGCGAGCTGGAGCTGAGCACAAGCGGGACCTGGAACCCCAGGGAAGTAGCAGTTTGGGGAAAGGCTGAGAGGAGGGACTGCCAAGGGGTCGGGCCACCCCTCCTTCCTGCCTGGCGACCGGAGCCCTCCCCTCCTCACCCCGCCCACAGAGCAGCTTCTCCATCAGGTTGGCTCCTCCCCAGCAGGCCACCCCCTCTCCCGCCACTCCCACCCCCTACTCTCAGCCAAAGCAGTGGCATTTCCCTGCAGACTTGCCAAGTTCCATGTCTCTCCCCTTCCTCTCCTTACCCAGCGCTCTTAGCAGCTATTGCAGAAGGACTGCCTCCCAGGAACCCCCACCCCAATCCCAGCAGCCTCCAGAGTCGGTGTTCCCTTCCCTCCATAGACGACACCTCGAGGAGCAAAGGTCCGGGCACAGCCCGGAATTGCGACACTGGGCCCCAGCCTGCTTTCCCAGCCTCTCTCCTCCTCCCTTGCCTCTGGGAAGAGGCCAAGAAGCCCTCCCTGGGCCTCAGCCAAGCTGGTAGAAATCCAGGGGTGGAGAGAGACAGGTGCTGGGCCTTCCAAAGAGTTTCTGAATGTGGGTGCCCTGCGGGGACCGCAGAAAGAAGAGGAGGCCAGGAGAGCCTTTGGTAGGAAATCTGCAATGAGCAATGGCAGGCCTGGGATGGGGGGGAGGGGTTGGCAGGAGGCAGGCAACGCAGGTGCCAGCACAGGATGGACCTGGGAAAGTGTGCAGGCTGCCTCATCTGAGGAAGAGCCCTATCTGAAGTGATGGCAGGCTCCCAGCAGCAGCTACTGAGACTGTAGCCATATTCTTCCCACTCTGCTGCCTGGGGCATGAAATCCATGAAAGTATACATCCTATTTCATTGATTTCATCTCCCCTAAAACCCCTGAAACAGGGCCTGGCATAGAAGAGGCAACAGAGTAGGTATTGTGTTCCTATTTGTTGAATGAATAACAAGAAAAATATTCTCTTCTATCCCCTACTTGTTAGCCCTAGTCAATTTTTTTTTTATTCCTTTTTTTTTTGAGGTGGGGCCTCGCTATGTTGCCCAAGCTAGTTTCATACTCCTGGGCTTAAGCCATCCTCCCACCTCAGCCTCCCAAAGTGCTGGGATTACAAGTGCGCACCACCACAACTGCCGGAGTCAATTTCAACTCAGCATGTAGATTTGGCGTTCAGGCTCTGGGCTCAGATTTTGGGTTCAAATCCTAAACCTCTTATTACCTGTGTGATCTTGATTGAGCAAGTTACTTAATATATCTGAATCTTTGTTTCCCTATCTTTAAAATAGGAATATTTGAGCCAGCAATGGTATGTTGAAAAATAAAAAGGCCAGGCATGGTGGCTCGTGCCTGTAATCCCAGGACTTTAGGAGGCCAAGGTGGGCAGATCACTTGAGGTCAGGAGTTTTGAGACCAGCGTGGCCAAAGTAGTGAAACCCCATCTCTACTAAAAATACATAAATTAGCCAGGCATGGTGGTGCACATCTGTAATCCCAGCTACTCAGGAGGCTGAGGCAGGAGAATCGCTTGAACCCGGGAGGTTGCAATGAGCCAAGATCATGCCACTGGACTCCAGCCTGAGGGTAATAGCCTGAGCTCCACTTGACAGAGGACACTGAAACTCATGTGAGGGCTTTTTCCAAGACCACACAGCTAGTAGCCAGGCTGGGATCAGAACCCAGATGTCCTCACTCCAGTCGTTGTGCTGTGTCAGAGTCCAGGACAATCTTGTCTTGTTGCTTCTTAGGCCAGTGAAGTGCTGGAATGGAAGCAGCCAGGGCTGGTGGGCTACAGAGGAGAGGCTGAGAACCCTGCAGATGCTCCAGTCCAGATGTGGGAGGCGAGGAGTTGAGGTTACTGCTGGTCATTCACCCCCTGCCCCATTCCCAGTTTCCTGCTCATGGGCTCTTCCTGTTTTGCTATGAACTCCAGTTCCCATGGGGCCCACATTAAAGCATTTGAGGACAGGGGGCCAGGGCAGGCAGCCAAAGGGACCAAAACAGATGAACAGGGCACCAGGGAAGAGAACAGAGGAAACAGGGAGAGTGAACAGTGGGTGTGGGGTGGGACAGGAGCCAGATGAGAAAAAGATGAAGGCTGAGGCAGAAGAGGAGCCTGGTGAAAGATGGGGGGAAGCACAGGGTAGGACAGGGGAACAGGCAGGGGCTGGGGAGCAGAGTGTGAGAAGCAGCAGGCCGGGTGGTGTTGCAAAATCTGCCCATGTATTCATTTTCATATTTGAGAAAAGCCCCTGTGACACCCCCATCTCAGACTTCTGCCTCCAGCTTTTGCTGTTGTTCCCCCTCATCACAAGGTCATCCCCTCCCATGGCCCCCACCCTGGTCTGGGTATCTCTGAGTCACAAGCACCAGGCTCTCCTTTCCTCTCGCTTGTGTTCCCTCTTTGATTTTCACAAGGCCCCAGCTGTCCTGGAAAAGCAGAAACCAGGGACTGTAGTCCCTGAGAGACAGGCACTATTCTGTCCCAGCACCCACATCACCAGTCCAGCTCCCTCCTCTACCTCCCAGAAGCTCCAGCCCAGCAGGCAGTCAGAGATGTCCCCGAGATGCCTGGTTTCAGGAAACTCAGGACTCAGTGGGCTGGGGTCTGGTGCCCTATCATCTGAGAGCTGGGAGAAGCCTCTTTCATCCACTTTGTTCTTCAACTCCCTCTCCTGACACCTAGTCTCCCCACAGGTGGCTTTGCAGGATCCAGGGCTATACATGAGTCCCATCTGGAGGTGGAGGGGAGGGGGCAGGCTATGGCCAACTGCTGAAAAAGTAGGTCAGGGCGCCAAATCCCCCAAGCCAGGGAGTTGGCCTCAGCCTCATCTCCTGTTTAGGAGGAATTATAAACACGACTTCAAACGCCAGAGCTGTCCTATTAGGTTACAACTCAGAAACCCCAACCGTCATCCCCACAAAGAGGGAAAAGGAGGAGAAAATGGGAGAAGACCAAAACCTGTTGGCAGTATTTCCACGGAGTTTCTGGAGACCAACCACTGACACTTGCTTCAAGCCAGGGCAAGCAGTCAGGTGATCAGCAGCTGGAATCACGTTCCCACTTTGCCAGCCCCAGCCCTATGGCACAGTCCCAACGGGCCACAGTTGTTAGGTCCAGAGCTCCCCTAGTCCTGTGAGCCCCTTCTGTGTTTCCCTGGCTCCTGTAAGAAGCCATGTCCCTGGGAACACACTTGGGGATCTACGAAGTCACATATCTGGCCCCCCAGAACCTCCACAGGTTTCTTCGTGCAGCAAGGGGAAACTTGAAGCAGAAACAGGAGTATTCACCAGCCACGGTCACAGGCACTATATGGCTAATCCCCCTGAAAGCACTCATTCCCATGAAGCAGGCCACAGGGTAAGGTTTGCAGAGCTGGACAAGGGCAACTGCTTCTTGTTCCCTCCTTTACCATTCTGGAAGGGTGGGAAGTGTGGGGATCATCTTACAGACCTACTTGCGTATCTACTCAAGTGACTTCTGCCCAACCTTCCAATCACAAGAAAGAATAATCCAGAATCCTGGATTCCCAGACCTGAGTTCAGAGATTATATGAAAGGTAGAAAGGAAAGAGGTAACATTTATTTCATCTCTACTACATACGTTTATCTTTACATGTATTATTTCATTTATTCTCACAGTAAACTCTAGGAGATAGTTACTAACAAGGAGCAAATATCAAATCTGAATACAGGTATAAGACTGGGTGTGGTGGCTCACACTTGTAATCCCAGCACTTTGGGAGGCTAAGGAGGGCAGATCACTTGAGTCCAGGAGTTTGAGACTAGCCTAGGCAATGTGGCAAAACCCCATCTTTACAAAAAAAAAAAAAAAATTAGCCAGGTGTGGTGGCATCTGCCTGTAGTCCCAGCTACTTGGGGGGCTGAGGTGGGAGGATTGTTGGAGCTCAGGAGGTCAAGGCTGCAGGAAGCCATGATTGC
Organism: Sapajus apella; assembly: GCF_009761245.1. NCBI lineage: Eukaryota > Metazoa > Chordata > Mammalia > Primates > Cebidae > Sapajus > Sapajus apella. Next base: position 16,000,007 of record NW_022436954.1, read on the forward strand.
ACCACTGCACTTAGCCTGGGCGACAGAGGGAAGACTGTCTCAAAAAAAGAAGAAGAATACAATTATAGCTGATTCAGAAGTTCGAACTCGAGCTCAAACTCAAACAAACAAAAATCACAAACCTTCCAATTATATAAATCTGCCTCTTCAGATGCCTCTTTTCATGGTCTCAAAAAGAAGAGGAAGAGGAAGAAGAGAATGACAAGCATAGCTGATTCAAAAGTTCGAGCTCAAGCTCAGACAAGCAAAAATCACAAACACTCCGCTACATAAAACCGCCTCTTCAGATGGGAAAAAAATGGCTAATGTGCCTAGATTTAGATTTACTTTCACCAACACAGGATAAGGTAGTGGTTCCTGTCCTCACCTTCAGAGATTCTGATTTATTTGATTTGGGATAGGCCCATGTATCCATCTATCTCACCATCTACATGTCTTTTTTTTTTCATCTGTAGTTAGGAACCAAAGTGTAAGGACCACAGAATCAGACAGAAAATGCAAAGGCTTGGGGGAAGCGGGGTGAAGAAACTGGGGCTCGGCTCCAGGCCCTACTATCTACTGTGCTGTAATCAATCCCCACTCTTCCTGGAATAGTTTCTCCATAAAAAAACTGAAATCACATCTGCTTCATCAATCGCTCCTACATGGGATACTTGCAGGCACAAAGAATATAGATATATTTGAGCAAGTGGGAAGAAATGCAAAAGCTGAATTTGAGAGATGGCTAAAATTTGGTGAGCCAAAGAGTTACACTCTGAAAGTACAATGTTCTGGCTAGTTTGCAAGGAGAGAGGCTCATTAAAACAAAACACTCAAACCCCCTCCCCCCAAGTAATATGCAGTATTTTGCCAATCAGCCAGGCCCCATTTATTTTATTTATATATTTTTGAGACAGAGTCTCACTCTGTCACTCAGGCTGAAGTGAAGTGGCGCAATCTCAGCTCACTGCAACCTCTGCCTCCTGGATTCAAGCGATTTTCCTGTCTCAGCCTCCCAAGTAACTGGGATTACAGGCGTACATCACCATGCCTGGCTAATTTTTGTATTTTTAGTAGAGGCGGAGTTTCACTGTGTTAGCTAGGCTGTTTTCAAACTCCTGACCTCAGGTGATCTGCCCACCTCGTCCTCCCAAAGGGCTGGGATTACAGGTGTGAACCACTACACCCAGCCTAGACCCCATTTTAGTCCCACAAATGTGAAAAGGTTTCCTTTGATAAAAACCTCTTTATTGAAAGTATTTCAGAATCTACAATGCAATTTGAGTAGCCTGCAAGAAGCAGCCCATTATAGACTATTTAACTGAAAATCACAAAACTTGACTTTTAATGCATTCTCCTGGACTGTGAATTTGGGTAAGTCACTTCCTATCTCTAGGTTTGTTTTCCTAATCTGTAAAGTAAGAGGACTAGGTTAAATCAAGTATTCAGAGATGCTGATTTATGAAACCTCTAATAGTCTTTGTGAGCCATTTGGGATTATATGCAAACTTCCATGTGTGTGTTTATATGTGTGAACATTTTTCTGGAGAAGAGGTGCAAAATTTTCATGTGATTCTTAAAAGGGATTGTGACTAAATAAGAAGGTCAAGAACTATTTGGCTACCCAGGCCTCTTATTCTATTTGCTTCTCGCCCTCCTCCATGACAACTCTGGAAGCAAAGTGTAGATCCTGAAGTATATGGAAATAATTGAATCTGGAGTCCTAGGGCAAAATAAGGACAGATAAGTGTGATCTTTTTTTTTTTTTTTTAAGACATGGTCGCAGTTGCACCATCATGGCTGCAGCCTCCATCTCCCAGGCTTAAGGTGATTGATCTTCCCACCTCAGCCTCCCAAGGAGTTAGGTGCATGCCGCCACACCTGGCTAATTTTTAAACTTTTTTTGGTAGAGACAAGATCTTCCTATGCCGCTCAGGCTGATCTCGAACTCCTGGGCTCAAGCAATCTTCCCACCCTGGCCTCCCAAAGTGCTGGGATTACATATGTAAGCCACCACACCAAGCCTAATCAGTTTTTTGTTGTTATTGTTGTTCTGAGATGGAGTCTTACTCTGCTGCACAGGCTGGGGGGCAGTGGCGTGATCTCGGCTCACTGCAACCTCTGCCTCCAGGGTTCAAGCGATTATCCTCTCTCAGCCTCCTGAGAAGCTGGGATTACAGGAGTGCACCATGACACCCAGCTAATTTTTTTCTTATTTTTAGTAGAGACAGGGTTTCGCCATGTTGGCCAGGCTGGTCTCGAACTCCTGACCTCAGGTGATCCGCCTGCCTTAGCCCCTAGGCGCCCAAGCCTGATCAGTTTTGTTTCCCAAAGATCTGAGATTTGCTTCTAGCAGGCAGATCTGAATCAAAGCATCCCCAGGACCTATGATCTTAACTCCTGCAACCGTCACAGGAGTCACAAAGTCCTGAGGCCAAACTGGCTGCACCTGAATCCTGATGGCCAATATCAAGAGGGCCACTGATTCTGTGGAAACCCAGCTACTCCCACTTTATGGTATGTGCCTGCCCCTTACCTCAAAATACCTCTCCACTGGTCTGAAATTCCTCCCCTAGGGATTCAGTACTTTGGGTTTGCAAAGTCTGAACATCCTGTGCAACCCAACTCCTTTGGGAAGAGGCATGACTTCTTGACTCAATTATAATTAACTAAAACTTGGAAGTGGAGGAGAGGAAGGACAAGGAAAGGACTGGAAGGGAAAGTGAGAGGGTTACTGAAGCTTTGTGCGGGGCAGGAACGGTAGGCTGGACTGGGAGCAACCTCAAGGACACAGGGAGTCCAAAGGGTTGTTGACACACTGTGCCCTGCACCCCAAGCAAAACGTCTCTCAGAGAACAGGGCCAGGGCTCAATCTCCACCAAAGGCAGAGGCGTGGAGAGACGGGATCTCTACTTTCCCATCCCTCGCCTCGATTCTGCCCCCGCTCTAGCTAGGGGATCAAGCCCAGCAGCACCCGGACTGGAGGGGACATTTGCTCTCCAGGCCACAGTCCCGCCCACTGCAAGCTCCACCTTGGTAAGGGATTTCTCCAGGCAGAGGCAAACGCGAACTCATGGCCTTCTTTATCAAGATGAGGTCTTCGAGTTCTGGCTGCCGCGCCAGGTCGCGCTACATTCCAACGCTCCTCCGCTACAGCCAAATCATTACCCTCCTACACTCACTCCCACCGAGACTGCGCCTTCTCCCCCAACCCGAGCCAGTCCCTAAGTAAGATGGAGGCGAGCGCACTTCCGGCGTGTGTCCTTATGGGTGCGTCCGGGCGGCTGCTGCAGGTGCCACCTAGCGGGTTCCAGCCTTTTTGCTGCATAGATTACAACGGAGATGGCGGGCAAGCGGTCCGGCTGGAACCGGGTGGCTCTCCTCCAGCTCCTTCTCTGCGTGAACTTGATGGTGATGCCGCCCACCCAGGCCCGGAGTCTGCGCTTCGTTACCTTGGTAATGAGAGATGGGGTCACCAAAGAGTTCCCCGAAGCTAGAGGGGCAAAGGCCAGCTGGTGAAGGTCGGGGATCTTGGGAAGGAACAGCTGATTTAGGAGGAGACGCCTGGCCTGGAAAGCTAGGGGGCTGGGTTCAGGATTGACGTGAAGCCTTGGGTTATGGGGGTCAGGGTGACCGAATAGGTCGGGGTGAGTCTGCCCTGAGACAGGGAAGTAGTTGAATGATTAAGACTCATCTCTAAGGCCGGGCGCGGTGGCTCAAGCCTGTAATCCCAGCACTTTGGGAGGCCGAGGCGGGTGGATCACGAGGGCAAGAGATCGAGACCATCCTGGTCAACATGGTGAAACCCCGTCTCTACTAAAAATACAAAAAATTAGCTGGGCATGGTGGCACGTGCCTGTAATCCCAGCTACTCAGGAGACTGAGGCAGGAGAATTGCCTGAACCCAGGAGGCGGAGGTTGCGGTGAGCCGAGATCGTGCCATTGCACTCCAGCCTGGGTAACATGAGTGAAACTCCGTCTCAAAAAAAAAAAAAAAAAAAAAAAAGACTCATCTCTAAAGAAGCCTTTGGTTATCTTCTTTTCCCAAGTCCCCACCACACACATTGCTTTCACTTCTCTTTTCCCTTCCCACCGTACCTTGGCTTTGCCTGTGGTCTCCAGTGGCATTGTTTAGCCAAGTTAGAATCTCTGGAATCTGGAAGAAGTGACTGACTCCTAGCTGGAGTCTTTTGTAGCGAGTAGGCTTCCCAGAGGGAATGAGACTTCCTTCCCAAAATGGGGCAAAGGATAGGCTCTGGGTTCCTATCAAGGAGACCCTTCTGACCTATAGGCCAACCATTTTCTTCCCTCAGCTGTACCGCCACGGAGACCGTTCACCAGTGAAGACATATCCCAAGGACCCCTATCAGGAAGAAGAATGGCCCCAGGGGTTTGGTCAGTTAACAAAGGTGGGTCAGAAGCCAGACTTTCCTCAGGGTGAGCTGCAGAATGAGTGATGTCTAGAGCAGGCTACAGAACTTGGAGCCCTACTCAACTGCCTTTTCCCACGTGGGTGCTGACTTTGACCAGATTTCATAACCTTCAACTCTGCGCCCATGATACTGCCATGCATGACTGTCCACTTAATGAAAGACTTCTGGGATCAGAGTAACTCACTCCAGCAAAGGGTACCCTGGAAAGCAACAGGGCCTATACCCTATGGGGCTTGTGAGCCACCCCTTTCCTCTAGACCCTCTTAACCCTTGAGTTTGCCCACAGGAGGGGATGCTACAGCACTGGGAGCTGGGCCAGGCCCTGCGGCAGCGCTACCACGGCTTCTTAAACACCTCTTACCACCGGCAAGAGGTAAGGCTGGGAGCTCCAGAGGCAAAGGGAATGGGGGTGTGCCGCCCTCATCTTTTGCCCTCAGGAAGCCTAAGGCTGAGACTGAGCACTTTGACCTCCTTCCCGTATTTTTGGTCACAACTACAGGAAAAGACATCTGAGAGCTGTCTGGAACAAAGTCCTAGGAGCTGAGTTGCCCCTGATTGGCTGGGAAGAGGCGAACCTGATTAAGCATCCAAATTCAGACTTAAGGGTGGGACTGGCAGAGGGGTTCCTGACCCTGTGAAATCACAGGCTTTTTATCCAAGACATTTACTGAATACCTATTAAAGGCCAGGGACTGTGCTAGCACTTTGCACACAGTGGTGCACCACACAGATATGCTCTCTGTCTTCATGGAGCTTAGAATGTCATGGAATGTCATGGGGGTATCTGATGATAAACCAGACAGAGCCAAGATGAAAGACGTCGAGGAAGACATGCATAGATAGGGCACATCAGGGAGACTGGTGAGTGTACCTGTTCCTTGAGTCCTTGCCCCACCCCAGGGATGGGGAAACTGTTCCTCTGGTTACCACGCTCAGCCACAGCTGTCTCAAGAGTCCCTAGACATTGTTATTGTTCCCTGAAGGCCCAGCTCTGTCCTAAGCTTGTCCTTCCCCAGTTTCCTCCTCCCTTTTCATGAGCCACTGTCTCTCATGATCTCTTCAGAATGTGTACATGTATTTTAAAGGGGCCTCGCTCTGTCACCCAAACTGTAGTAGAATGACTAAGTCATAGCTCACTGCCACCTCAAATTCCTGGGCTCTAGTGATCCTCCTGCCTCAGCCTCCCAAGTAGCTAGGACTACAGGTACCCGTCACACCTGGCTAATTTTAAAATTTTTTGTAGAGACAGGGTCTCACTGTTGCCCAGGCTGGTTTCAAACTCCTGGCCTCAAGTGATCCCCCTGCACTGGCCTCCCAAACTGCTAGGATTATAGGCATGAGCCATGAGGCCCAGCCTTTATCTTATTTTTTTCTCCCTGGTCTCTAAAGGTAGTCACTGGAGGCAGTTTCTGCCCCAAGGACCCTGATCTAGATAGGGAGACAGGTGTTGTTATAAAGCCAGGCAGACTACAAAGCCTTACTGATTGACTCAGCACTTTTGACTGGGAGGAAGGGGCACAGAGTCTCGCTTTGTCGCCAGGCTGGAGTGCAGTTGCGTGATCTCAGCTCACTGCAATTTCCGCCTCCGGGTTCAAGCAATTCTCCTGCCTCCGCCTCCTGAGTAGCTGGGATTATAGGCACGTGCCACCACACCCAGCTAATTTTTGGATTTTTAGTAGAGACAGGGTTTCATCATTTTGGCCAGGATGGTCTTGATCTCCGGGCCTCATGATCTGCGGAAGGGGCATTTCAATTAGTGCCATTCCCACAGGAGTTCTTCACAGAGCTCTGACAACCCCTAGTGGAGTGTTTGAGAAACAGGGGAAGGCCAGAGGCGAGAGGAGGGTGAGGGCCACATGCATGGTAGGTTTATAGTTTGCTGGGTGACCATCAAGAAAAAGCAGGTTCTCCCCTGTGGCTCCACTTTGGGGTGACCAAAACTTCTCTCTCTCTCTCTCTCTCTTACACACACACACACACACACACACACACACACACACACACCCCTAAGGCTTGTGTTGCTATCTCTGCAGGTTTATGTGCGAAGCACAGACTTTGACCGGACTCTCATGAGTGCTGAGGCCAACCTGGCTGGACTCTTCCCTCCCAATGGGATGCAGCGCTTCAACCCAAACATCTCGTGGCAGCCTATCCCCGTGCACACTGTGCCCATGGCCGAGGACAGGGTGAGACTGGCCAGCAATGCCAGGGTGGCGGTGAGGGGACAGCTCTGACTGAGGACCTGCTAACGCCAGGCTCCTTTTCCCACTGCCTTTTCCCCACTTCGCTCTACAGCTGCTGAAGTTCCCATTGGGCCCATGTCCTCGTTATGAGCAGCTGCAGAACGAGACCCGGCAGACACCAGAGTATCAGAACGAGAGTTCTCGCAATGCAGTGAGTCGGGGCAGAGGTGGAGGTCACCATGCTGTCTTTTCCCCAGTCCTAGCACGACTGATCCCCTGATCTGTTTTCCATAGCAATTTCTGGACATGGTGGCCAACGAGACAGGGCTTACAGACCTGACACTGGAGAGCGTCTGGAATGTCTATGACACACTCTTCTGTGAGGTGAGCCCACGAGGGTGCCCACTCTGGTCGCTCTTCGCCCTCTCAGCAGGCCCAGGTCACCAGGACAGTAGAACATGGTGCCTGATACTGTCACGCCCCTGGGGAGGTCCAGGGAGGCTGTGCTTGTGAAACCTGGGAACTTCCCTCACTGGTGACAGAGATCCTCAGAGTGGGAAACAGTTTGTTAATTGTCAGCAGTCCCTGCTGCTCTCCACCCAGAGCTCCTTTCTGCTGAGTCTCACTTTTCATGCCGGGGCTTCCTTTCCTGTACCCTGCAGCATCCACACCGACTGCCATGTCTGCTGGCTCCAGGCCCTCTCCCTCTCTCTTCTCTCCCTCCCTCCCTCACACACACAGGCACCTTCCCACTGGGGAAGAGAGCTACCCCCTGGAGAGGCTCTGGCCTAGGCCTGGGGCACTAACCTGCTCGCTGCAATACACAGCAAACGCATGGGCTGCGCCTGCCACCCTGGGCCTCACCCCAAACCATGCAGCGTCTGAGCAGGCTAAAGGACTTCAGCTTCCGCTTCCTCTTCGGAATCTACCAGCAGGCGGAGAAGGCCCGGCTTCAGGGGGGTGAGTGACAAGGGCAGCATGTCACTCTGCTCCTCAGGACCCTAAGGTCTGCTGTGGGGGCTTCTCACACACTTCCCTCTCTACTGAAATATTCCCTGCTCTTTCAAAAACGAAATCCCCTTCCTCATGCTGTCAGTCACCAGATTTCCCCAGCTCTCCTTCTTTTCTGCCATTCATACTCTTTTTTTTTTTTTTTTTGGAGATGGAGTCTCACTCTGTTGCCCGGGTTGGAGTGCAGTGGCACGATCTCAGGTCACGGTAACCTTGGTTCCTGGGTTCAAGCAATTCTCTTGCCTCAGCCTCCTGAGTAGCTGGGATTACAGGTGTGTGCCACCATGCCTGGCTAATTTTTTGTATTTTTAGTAGAGGTGGGATTTCACCATGTTGGTCAGGCTGGTCTTGAACTCCTGACCTTGTGAACTACCTGCCTCAGCCTCCCAAAGTGCTGGGATTACAGTTGTGAGCCACCACACCCGGCTCATAGTCATTTTAAAAAATACATTTATTTATTCTTTCAGGGGGATGGAGTTTCCCTCTTGTCACCCAGGCTGGAGTGCAATGGTGCAATCTTGGCTCACTACAACCTTTGCCTCCTGGGTTCAAGCCAATTCTCCTGCACCAGCCTCTCGAGTAGCTGGGATTACAGGTGTGCACCTCCACACCCGGCTAATTTTTTTTTTTTTTTTGAGACGGAGTTTCGCTCTTGTTACCCAGGCTGGAGTGCAATGGCGCGATCTCGGCTCACCGCAACCTCCGCCTCCTGGGTTCAGGCAATTCTCCTGCCTCAGCCTCCTGAGTAGCTGGGATTACAGGCACACGCCACCATGCCCAGCTGAATTTTTGTATTTGTAGTAGAGACGGGGTTTCACCATGTTGACCAGGATGGTCTCGATCTCTTGACCTCGTGATCCACCCGCCTCGGCCTCCCAAAGTGCTGGGATTACAGGCTTGAGCCACCGCGCCCGGCCACACCCGGCTAATTTTTGTATTTTTAGAAGAAAAGGGGTTTCACCATGTTGGCCAAGCTGGTCTCAAACTCCTGACCTCAGGTGATCCACCTGCCTTGGACTCCCAAAGTGCTGGGATTATAGGCATGAGCCACTGCACCTGGCCTATTTATTTATTTTGAAACAGAGTCTTACTCTGTCACCCAGGTTGAAGTACAGTGGTGCAATCTGGGCTCACTGCAACCTCTACCTCCTAGGTTCAAGGGATTCTCCTGCCTCAGCCTCTCAAGTAGCTGGGACTACAGGTGCATGCCACCACACCCAGCTAATTTTTGTGTTTTTAGCAGAGACAGGGTTTCAATATATTGGTCAGGCTGGTCTCAAACTCCTGACCTCTGGTGATCTGCCCACCTCGGCCTCCCAAAGTGCTGGGATTACACGCATGAGCCACCGCACCCAGCCCTGCCATTCATATTCTTAAGTTTCACCCACATCAGAAGATCCTCTCTCTCCTAAATGAATAGCCAATCCCAGAGAACCACTGGGGGGCATTTTGAGAAGGCTGAGAGTAACACACGCCAGCTTCCTCATTTGAGCACACAAAGGCATACCTGCTGTCAAACCTTTTGACATCTCAGTTTTCAGAGGATATGGCAGTTACCTGATAAGGACTCACCCACTGTGTACTCTGAAGCAATCTTAAGTTTACATTTGTTTTAAATTGAAGTGCTTCTATAAACATGGGCAGGTTTCTACATCCGTGTTGAAATATAGGTAGAGGCTGGGTGCGGTGGCTCATGCCTCTAATCCCAGCACTTTGGGAGGCTGAGGTGGGTAGATCACCTGAGGTCATGAGTTCGAGACCAGCCTGGCCAACATGATGAAACGCCATCTCTACTAAAAATACAAAAATCAGCCGGGTGTGGTGGCATGCGCCTGTAATCCCAGCTACTGGGGAGGCTGAGGCAGGAGAATGGCATGAACCCAGGAGGCAGAGGTTTCAGTGAGCCAAAATCGTGCCACTGTACTCCAGACTGGGCGAAAGAGCAAGGCTCTGTTTCAAAACAAAAAATAAAAAAAGAAAGAAATATAGGTAGATATCTTGTTTTGTCTTGCGTCCTTCTGTACATTTGACAGTTCTTAGAGATAGGGGTGTCACAGAGTTCCTGCATGGTCCCTATGACACTAAAGAGTTCTCCATGTAGGTGATGAGGCCCAGGACTGGCAGGGGGTGAAAGGAGCACAGACAGGTCTAATTAGAAGGCAGAGGTGGCTGTAGCCACCAACACCAGGGACTTTTCTCCATCAGGAGTCCTGCTGGCTCAGATACGGAAGAACTTGACCCTAATGGCGACCACCTCCCAGCTCCCCAAGCTGCTGGTTTACTCCGCGGTAAGCGCTGGTGCTCCCTGTGCTGTCAGGCAAGGAGCTGGATTTCTTCTCTGTTCAGTTCCTGGGGGTGCGGGGAACAGTGCTGATGGGGAGCCCCTCTCCGTCACAGCACGACACTACCCTGGTTGCCCTGCAAATGGCACTGGACGTCTACAATGGCGAACAAGCCCCCTATGCCTCCTGCCACATATTTGAACTGTACCAGGAAGATTCTGGGTGAGTGGAGCTAGCAGTGTTCTCTGGAAGGGTCCCTCGGGGGGTGGCTCAGGGCAGCCCAAGGACCCCATTATGGGCAGGCTGAGCAGCTCCCAGGTGGCCTCCTGTCAACCCTCAGGAATTTCTCAGTGGAGATGTACTTTCGGAATGAGAGTGACAGGGCCCCCTGGCCGCTCAGCCTGGCTGGCTGCCCTCACCGCTGCCCACTGCAGGACTTCCTTCGCCTCACAGAGCCCGTCGTGCCCAAGGATTGGCAGCAGGAGTGCCAGCTGGCAAGCGGTCCTGCAGACACAGGTGAGCTGTCACTGGCACGCTGCCACCGGCTTCTTTGCTAGTCACGCCCCAGACCAACCTGCAGTTCACATCCGCAAATCTCTAGAGCTCTTGTACTTCCAGCCATCTGACTGCATTTGCCGGGAGTCTCCTCCCTGACCTCAGACCGCTTTGTGCCTTCTCCTGACTCCTCACTCTCAGGTGATGTCTCACTTATATCACCGAGAAAATAAGAGCCAGGAGAGAATCGGCTTGTTCTCCCACCACCAGCTTCACTGGTTTACTTGCTGGGGGAAGCCACTGCTTAGGGTGGCCTCTCCATCCGCACTCGGGTTCTCTCTCCTCACCTCTGCAAGGAGCTCTGATGCCTCTGCTTCTCTACTGGATCACTTCCCTCCCAAAAGCCCATCCAAGACCTCTGAGAGCCACCTCTTCCCCAGCCAGCAGCCTCTTCCCTCTCAGAATGGAATCCGAGGAAGAGCTGCCTAGATTCTGGCTCTGCTTCCTCACCGCCTGTTCTCTTAGATTCACATTAGACAGTCTTGTGTCACCTTCCACTACCCTGAAGCCACACTTGTCTTGTGACCAGTGACCTCCTCTTACCAAAACCAGTAACCAATTCTTAGCTTCTCTCACTTCCCAGCAGCATTATATAACTGGTCACCCCATCCTGAAACACTTTCTCAGCTTCTCCTGACTTTCAGGCGTCTCTTCCTCACTAAAGTTTGAACAGATGACCCAGGACTCGTCCCTGGAGCTTTCCCCATCTGTGTACACTCCCAAGTGATCTCATGCAGCCTTGCTACTTTATGCCCATTTTCATGCTCACTTCTATCCTTATGCCCTGACTCACAGATTCACGACCTCTTCTCTGAGCTACAGATTCATCTCCAGCTGCCGACTTGAGGGTTCTACGTGCATGTTAAGTCATCTCTAAGTTGCAGTGTCTAAAACCAGATTCTTTTCCTTCCAAAGCTGCTTTTCTTCCAGGCTTGTTTCAGTAAATGCCACAAGTCACCTAGTGGCAAAGTGTGACCCTTGGGGTCATTCTGAATAGCGTTTCTCATCCCCCTCACCCAGTCCACTGCCAGATCAGCTCAGCCTTTCCAATATTAAAACATGCTCTTGCCTTCCCTCAGTCCGATCTACCATCAGCTCTTGCCTGACCAGCTGAAAAGCTTCCTAAAGTTCTTTCTGGCTCTATTCTTGTCCCTACCAGTCTTCAGCACAGCAGAGTTAACTTTCAAAACACGTAAACCAGTTGACACTGCTGTTCTCTCAGCATTTTCCAATGGCTTCCCATCACGTACGGAAGAAAATCCAAGTTCTTCACCATGGCCTTCCAGGCCCTGCTCCATCTGGTCTGCTGCCCCATCTCCTACTTGGTCCTTGCTTATTCTGCTCTGTTGAGACTGACTTCCTGGATGATCCTAGCACAGGCCAGGCTTATCCCCACATCTGGGCCTTTTGCCCTTCCTTCCTGTCCTTTGTCCCATGACACTCTTCTCAGATCACTGTATGTCTTTGACGCCAGGTCTCTGTTAAAAATCTCACTTCCTCAGTGATGCCTTCCCTGCTGACCTACTTTGCTTTGTCTCTCTGTACCACATTCATCACTGACCTGTCACTCCTATCTTTTTTTTTTTTTTTTTTTTTTTTTTTTTGAGACAATGTCTCATTCTGTTGCCCAGGCCGGAGTGCAGTGGCTTGATCTTGGCTCACTGCAGTTTCTGTCTTCCGGGTTCAAGTGATTCTCCTACCTCATCCTCCTGAGTAGCTGGGACTACAGGCATGCGCCACCATGCCCAGCTAACTTTTGTGTTTTTAGTAGAAACAGGTTTTCACCATGAAGGCCAGGCTGGTCTCAAACTCCTGACCTCAGGTGGTCTGCCTGCCTTGGCCTCCCGAAGTGCTGGGATTACAGGCATGAACCACTGTGCCCAGCCCATTTGCTTGTTTATTGCATCCCCTCTCCCAGCATGTAAACTCCATGAGAGCAGCAACTCTGTCTTGGCCACCTGTGTATCTCCTGTACAGTACTTGGCATATGACGGAACACTGATATGACATTTCTCTTTCCTCCCCATGCCCAGAGGTGATCGTGGCCTTGGCTGTATGTGGCTCCATCCTCTTCCTCCTCATAGTGCTGCTCCTCACTGTCCTCTTCCGGATGCAGGCCCAGCCTCCAGGCTACCGCCACGTCGCAGATGGGGAAGACCACGCCTGACAACCACTCAGCCCCCTTCCCTCCGCCTCCTAGGGGAGGTGGGCTGGGCCCTCACTTCTGACTGTTGCTGCTCCCCAGCCCATGGACAGGAGACCCTGGGTTGGGCCTCCCTCTGATGACCCCAGCCAGATGAGCGAGTGGGGTTCAGCATGGCCCATGGTCACGCCTGTCACCCAGCATTCCCATGCCTGATGTTTACCAAGTGCTATGTTGGACACTGGCTTTCTCCAAACAGGATTTGCCTCCCCCACACTCCCTACACACCCGAGATGGAAACCGGCGGTCGGTGTTCACTCAGGACCTAGGATTAGTGAATGGCAGAGTTGGTGCTGGATCCGCCGTGTACTTCTATCAAGCCCTGCTCTTTCTCCTCCAGTCTGGTCTCTGGCAAACGGCTCAGAGGACACGGTCTTCCCGCTCATGAGTGCTTATTTTAGTGGGAAAAACAGCTAATACTAGGGGTACGAACATTGGCTCCCAAGGAACCGGATCACCCAACAACCAGCCAGCCACATTTCCCTTTGGCTGGAGCCACCACTGGACTCAGACAGAATGCTTCAGGAATCTTTGCCACCCTTTCAACTGGAGCAGGTGGGAAGGGTGTCTGTATTTGGGAGGGAGTGGGGAGTGGTGGAAGGGGAGTTGCTTGTCACACGGAATCAGGAAACTGCTCTCCCTCAGCTGGGCTGGGGTCTCCAAGGACTTGAGTGACATGCAGGTTGTGAGCTCTAGACTGTGGTCCAGAATAGGGCTGGGGCAGCTTCTGGAGAATGAAAGTTTGGACTGCTAGTGCTCTTTTCTGTGCCTTTTCTTCATTTCTGAGATGCAAGAAGCTCTCTGACCAGGTCACTTCTGGAAAATCCATGCAGAATCTCAGTCAGGTATGGTTTTATTGGCCATATCAAAAGTGAGCACAAATCAAATCACTGCTTGATCCCTCTGCTACCACACACCGAGAGGAGAAAAGTCATTTAGTTCCAAGAGAAGCTTGGTTCCAGGATAGATACAGAGGGACCCTTGCAGCAGCTGCATCACCAGCTCTGGGGCAGTCCAGAGCAGTAACACGACAGCGTCCCGGTCCCACAGTGCCTCGGGCCCCAGCACCCCTGCTCCAGTCCTACATGTGGATACTTTAGGCCCTTTAACAAATTGCCACCTCTTCTTGTAGGACTTGACCTTATGTGTGGGCTCCAAGGCCTTGTCTGGCCCACACCTAGTGTCTCTCATTTCCGTGTCCTGGCTTCCTCCTGGCTCCAAATGAGAACGTGGTAACCTAGAAGGAGTGAGACCAGTCTGACTTACACCATCTGTTCCCAGCCTCTCAGAGCTTGGGGCTGGCCTGGGAACCTAGGATTTCACAAAGAAATATTAGGAAACTGGCCGGGTGCGGTGGGCTCACGCCTGTAATCCCAGCACTTTGGGAGGCCAAGGAGTGCAGATAATCTGAGGTCAGGAGTTCAAGACCAGCTTGGCCAACGTGGTGAAACCCCGTCTCTACTAAAAATACAAAAAACATTAGCCGGGCATGGTGGCAGGTCCCTGTAATCCCAGCTACTCAGGAGGCTGAGGCAGGAGAATTGCTTGAACCTGAGAGGTAGAGGTTGCAGTGAGTCAAGATCACACCATTGCACTCCAGCCTGGGCAACAAGAGTGAAACTCCCATCTCAAAAAATGAAAGAAAGAAATACTAGAAGCTGGAAAGTAGCCAGGCATTGCATGACCAAGACAAAGCCAGAGGGTTGGAGGGCCTCGGCTAAAGAGACCACTGTCTCCCAGCCGTCTTCTTCACGGGCCACGGCCCTGGGGTGAATGTGGCAGGGCAGCGCTGAGGTGGGCCAGCACTGAACCTTGGGAAGTAGGGTCAGGCTCGGCAAGTCAGATACATCCTCCTCCTACTCACCCATTGCAGAGGCCAGCGTGTCCCCCATAGGATTGAACTCATTGAGCTGCAGAGATAAGAGTGTCAACATGAGGGGTGACGGTATTAGCAGAGACAGAGAAGGGCACAAAAGGCCTAATTTCTGGTCATTTCTGATCAATAACATAGGCTGAATCCCTGCCTCCTCCCATCATTATCTGAGGGCCCAAGCCTCACCGAACTAATGCCAGAAGATTCTGGGTCGTAGAGCTGACACATCATCTTCCCTGAGTTTCCATCGAACACATCGATCGTCCTCAATTCATAGGGAGTACAACTTTTGAAATTAGGATCTGGGTATCGGCCGACGACAATGAGGTTGTAGCGAGGATGCCAGGCTGCCTAGGAGATGGAGGCCGCTCATGAGAGTAAACACAGGACACGGTCAAGGGGGATTTCAGAAACAAACATCAACAAAGAGGGCCATCAAAAGTATTCTTTGGGCCCGACACGGTGGCTCATGCCTGTAATCCCAGCACTTTGGGAGGCTGAGGCGGGCAGATCATGAGGTCAGGAAATCGAGACCATCCTGGCTGACATGGTGAAACCCTGTCTCTACTAAAAATACAAACAAAAATTAGCTGGGCATGGTGGTGCACACCTGTAGTCCCAGCTACTTGGGAGGCTGAGGCAGGAGAATCGCTTGAACCTGGGAGGCAGAGGTTGCAGTGAACCAAGATTGTGCCACTGCCCTCCAGGCTGGTCAGCAAGAGTGAAACGCTGTCTCAAAAAAGTCTTCTTTGCCAGTAACAAGCCAACCTAATAACGGAGTTAAGTCCTATACAAAACTACAAGAATGGTTTTTGGTTGTGTGTGCCTCTGCCATTGTACATTTTTAATCCCTAGCTGGCCTCCCTGGGCACCTTTGGGCCTTCTCCCTCTTTTGCATTTCCTAAGATCATACCAACTGATAAACGTTTTAACATCATCCTGACCCAGATATCGACCTAAGAGGTAAGCCTACAACAAAGCTAAAAAAGCCTCTGGCGACCAAAACCTAACAGGACTTAAGTTCTGGAGGAACCCCACCATCATCCCCCTCCATCAACATGAATAAGAGTTGAGTATAAAATTGCTACTGGCTAAAAAAGAGAAGGAAACCCACGTTCCCCAGATCACCCCAATAAAAACAAATCCGGCAGTTATTAGAATGAGAGAATTGGATGGGATTTTCCTAATTAAACTTCTCAAGGAAGTTTTGAAGGAGGAAAGACACAGCAGGAAGAAATAATACATACAATAGCTTGGAAATAAGTCACAAATCACACACAGGAAGCTGTAATGACTTAGGACACCTGGCTAGATACAAACTAGGACATGCAGACAGATGGATTATCAGGAACACTGATGGACTAACAGGAACACCAACTGGGGAAGGATTCTTGACGTTATTTATTAAGAGGTTGGATCTGTTTGAGGTACATGGGGGTCACTCAGTATTCAATCATCATTTATTGAGTACTTACCAGTACTTACCAGGTGCTGGGCATGGGGCCAAGTGCTTGAAGTATCCTGACTCATCCTCACAACAACCCTACCAGTTAGAGACTAGTATTCTCTTTTTGCAGATGAGGAAACAGATCCAAAATATAAGTAATTTGCTCAAGGATTCTATCCCGGGGAGCTCTGGCTGCTGGTAACTGGTGCTCCCCACCACTATGCTGAACTGACCAGGGAAGTCTGGGCATAAAACCTGAAGATCTGAAGAGGATCTGTAATTCTGGAAAAGAATGCAGAACTGGCAGAGCTCAGGCAAGAAGGCATTGAAGGACTGAAAGCTATTAGTCTTGGGGACTAAGGATAGAGAAGCTATTAACAAGAGCCTGAGAAAAGATGGGTAAATAAAAGAGTTATTTTTATTATTAGAAGCCACCGAAACCTCTAAGACAAACTAAGAAGGTGAAGGTGCCGGGCGCGACGGCTCATGCCTGTAATCCCAGCACTTTGGGAGGCCAAGACGGGAGGATGGCTTGAACCTAAGAGTTCAAGACCAGCTTAGGCAACACGGCAAAACCCCGTCTCTACAAAAATTTTTTAAATTGCTGGGTGTGGTGGCACACACCTGTAGTCCAATCTACTCCCAAAGCTGAGGCGGAAGGATTGCTTGAACCCAGGAGTTTGAGGCTGCAGTGAGCTGTGGTTGTGCCACTGCACTCCAGCCTGGGTGACAGAGCAAGAACCTGTCAAAAAAAAAAAAAAAAAAAAAAAAGGACCAGCCTGGGCAACACAGGAAGACCCTGTCTCTACCAAAAAAAAAAAAAAAAAAAAAAAAATGAGGTGAGAGGTTGTTGAGCCTGAGAGATCAAGGTTGCAATGAACCATGATCGTGCCACTGCAATCCCACCTAGGTGACAGAGAACCTGCGTTAAAAAAAAAAAAAGGTGAGGGTTTGTGGGTCAACTGTCCACAGGTAACTGAAGCTGAGAAGACAGAACAGAGGGTCAGGATCTTAGAAAATGCTCAGAGTGAGATCAGAGCTGGGCTGAAAAAACTCAGGAAAATAACTTATCAGAGAGAAAGAAAACTCAACCGTGTGGGATTGCAGAAATGGGATAAAAGGAAGAGAGAGCCAAAGGCTCTGTGATGCTCTGTGCTCGGGCCAGGAGCGACCTGGAATGGCAGGCTTACCGCATCAGCCCTTCTCCACTGTGGGCAGACCTGCTCTGGCCTCATGATCACAGCTTCCTTCTGTGAGCTCCTTCCCGCCACTCACCTTGATGGGTGTGAGGTGCTGGAAGTGACGGTGAGGGTGCGGGATGAGGCCCAGGGGGCAATCCCACTGGGAGGCGGAGTAAACTCGGATCTCGCTCTTCTGGTCCGTGGTCAGGAGCCGGGCTCCATCTGGACTGAAACAAGCTGGCAAAGTGAAAAGCCCCTGAGCCGAAGGAACCACGAGCCCCCCGCAGTCCTGGCCTGGCAGGCGTTCTCCTGCAGAGGTACCCTCCCTCCCACTCCGCTCAAGACAGGAGCGGAAGGGAAGAGGTGAATCTGGGCTGTGAACAATAAAAAATTCTGGAAACTCGGCAGCCACACTCATAAAAATTCCCAGACAACAGCTTGGCAGATGCTATCAGGGTAAAGGTTTGACGTAGTGGCTTCCATGCTGAGGGAAAACCCCAGCAGTGGTCAGAGAGGTAGGGTCTGCAGGAGAGATGAGTTCTGGGATATCACACCTGCGTTGACAGGATGCCTGTGCGGCAGCGAGTAGAGGAAGCTGGCTTTCCCTCTAACCTGGCGCAGGTCCCAGATTTTCACTGTTTGATCTACGGAGGCTGTGGCCAGGAACCAATCACAGCATGGGTTCAGGGCCACATGCGTCACTTTCTTTTTGTGCATTCTGAGATTCCAAAGCTGCAGAGAAGAGCTCGGTTCAGGTGGGGACACAGAACCGAGGCAGGGGTGAGGGCGGGAAAGGCAGGACATGGGAGGACCCACCTCTTTGCCGTCCATGTTCAGTAGGATCACGTTCCCCACATTGTCTCCTGTGACCACCATTCGGCTACTGGCAGACACATCCAGGCTACAAAACCAGATGCTGGAGGGAGAGACTGTGTTGTAAGATTCTTGGGGACAGAGATAGGCCTATTTACTCACTGTTGCCGCTCCGGTGACTGCCCACAGCAGGCATTCAATAAATATTTGTTGAATGAATAACTGTCTTGTGTGGATTCCCAGCGAGGAACATTCAGATTGCTCTACCATCCAGACAGAGGAAATAGGGTAAGGGGGCTCAGAAATCTGTCTGGTTACTGCTGGGCCCAGGATCCCTAGCTCCTAAGAGTCCCTGAAGCAGACAAAGCTCAGACCATAAAGCAAGCCCCGAGGCAGTGCCCCCCACACCCCAGGTTCTGAGTAAGCCTCCTTTCTGGCTCTCTCCTTTCACTCTCCACCCTCCTTTGGGCCAAAGGATACCACAAACCAAACAGGGATTGCATGGCCCTGTTCTCAGAACTGGCTGGAAGGGCACTTCTGCCCCCTTCTGAACACTGAGGGAAAAAACACACAACCCAGAGCTCTTCGGGTCCTGCAAACCACTGGAAGGGGAGATTGGCTAGGGGTGATGCTTCAGGGATCCTGCTATCCAGCCAGGAGAGCTTGGTTCACAGTTTTTGTCTCAAACCCTCAAATCCATGCTATACTGCCTTTTACCATCCCCTATTAATATCTTCAAGCAAGAAGGTTTCTTGTGGAAGAGTAGCCTGGAGCCTCGTCTATCCAATCACCTGCTGAATTGCGCATGCACTCCTCATCCCTGCCGACAGCCCGGGATCCATCCAATGCTAGTTGCACCCCAGCACCCTCACTTAATTCCTCAGTGGGGAGTCTAGAGTCACTGCTCTAGCTGGAAATCAAAGTGACCAGCATTCGGTAATTTCTTTTTTCTTTTTTTTTGAGACAGAGTTTTGCTCTTGTTGCCTAGGCTAAAGTGCAATGGTGCAATCTCAGCTCACTGCAACCTCTGCCTCCCAGGTTGAGGCTATTCTCTTGCCTTAGCCTCCCAAGTAGCTGGGATTACAGGCACCCATCACCATGCCTGGCTAATTTTTTATATTTTTAGTAGAGACGGGGTTTCACCACCAGGCTGGTCTTGAACTCCTGACCTCAGGTGATCCACTCACCTTGGCCTCCCAAAGTGCTGGGATTACAGGCATGAGCCACCACATCCGGCCACATTCTGTAAGTTCTCCAGCCACTTACTCTTGGGAAGTCCAGAGCACTTTCTGGACAAGATTCCATCCACGTAAGCTTCCACTCAGGAACAGGTCAGGTTATGACACCGCAGCGAGTGTGAGGAATTAAGTCTTAAGTTCTTAGCTGCTGCTCCATTCTCTAGGTGGCTTTCTAGGTCCACACCATGCTGGCTTATCTAGTGAGGGTCAAGGCCTAGTTTAATACAGGTATGACTTACAGAAGAGCTGAAGCTTCAGAACACCTTCCCAAAGCAGCAAACCACCTGGACCAAAGTGAGAGCAGCCAAGGAGCAGTTTGAGAAAGAGAAAGCAGGGTAGAAAGTGGCTGACATCTTTCCTCTCTTCCCTGTGCCAGGCTGGGTTAAGGAAATGGAATCTGGATGCTCTTGTCAGAAAACTACACCTAAGCTTAGAAGCCCTTTCCCCTGCTAGTTAAACTACTCACTTGATGGTGTCTGAGCTGGCAAAAACTCGTAGAATGTTGCCTTTAAAGTCTTGCAGCCTAGTTGTTCCCTCCATTGAGGAGGCGTAAAACTGGTTGGTATTGAGAGGGTTAAACTTCAGCCCAGTGATGCTCCCTCCAGCTCCAATCTAACACGAGGAAGGAAAAAGCCAGTGAGTGATGATGGGCCTGGCGGTGAAGAAGCAGGCCTGGGCACACGTGCTATGCTCCCACAGAAGCACCACTCGGCCAGCGCTTGGGGCCAGGCCAGCTTAGACACCTGAACACTGGGACGCTTGCCATGGGGCCCTTCACTTCTTTTCCTTTGAAATAGGGTCTTTCTGTGTCACTTAGGTGCAGTCTCTGAAGTGCAGTGGCACAAACACAGCTCATTGCCGCCTCAACCTCCCGGGCTCAAGCGATCCTCCCACCCCAGCCTCCCAAGTAGCAGGGACTACAGGTGTGTGCCACCATGCTCAGCTAATTTTTGTATTTTTTAAAATGGGGTTTTGTCATGTTGCCCAGTCTGGTCTTGAACTCTTGAGCTCAAGCGATCTGTCCACCTTGGCCTCCCTAAATGCCGGGATTGTAAGCGCTAATTAAAAAAAAATTTCGGTAGACACAGGGTCTCATTGTGTTGCCCAGGCTGGTCTTGAACTCCTGCGCTCAAGCGATCCTCCTGCCACAGCTTCCCAAAGTGCTAGGATTACAGGCATAAGCCACTTCGCCTAGTCCCTTCATTTCTTTTTTTTTGAGATGGAGTCCTGCTCTGTTGCCCAGGCTGGTGTGCAGTGGCGCAATCTTGGCTCACTGCAACCTCTGCCTCCTGGGTTCAAGCGATTCTCCTGCCTCAGCCTCCCAAGTAGCTGGGATTACAGGCACACGCCACCACGCCTAGCTAATTTTTGTATTTTTAGTAGAGATGGGGTTTCACCACATTGGCCAGGCTGGTCCTGAACTCCTGACCTCAGGTGATCCACTCGCCTTGACCTCCCAAAGTGCTGGGATTACAGGTGTGAGCCACCATGCCTGGCCTCCCTTCGTTTCTTAAGGCTTTACTTTTACTTAAAAAAATTAACATACGGCAAATTTGGGGTATACAGTTCTCTGAATTTTAACACATATATAGATTTAAATAACCACCACCCAAATCAGGATACAGAACAGTTGTTATACCCTTAAAACTCCCTCGTGCTATCCCATTGTAATCATACCCTCCCCTCACCCCCAGCCCTTGGCCACCGCTGATCTGTTCTCTATTACTATTGTTTTGCCCTCATAGAATGTCCTATAGACTACATGCAGTGGCTCATGCCTGTAATCCCAACATCTAGGAAGCTGAGGCGGGGGGATTGCTTGAGGTGAATTCAAGACCAGCCTGAGCAATATAGGGATACCCCATTTCTACAAAAAAAAAAAAAATTTAGGCATAGTGGTAGGTGCTTGTAGTTCTAGCTACTCAGAAGGCTGAGGAAGGACGACTTTAAGTTTGGGAAGTCGAGGCTGCAGGAAGTGGTGATCATATCACTGCACTCTAGCCTGGGTGACAGAGCAAGCAAGACCCTGTCTCTAAAAATTAAATTAAAAATAGAATGTCATGTAAATGAATTATGCAGTATGCAGACTTTTGAGACCATCTTGTTGCATTTCACTCATCATGCCTCTGAGATTCATCCAAGTTGCTGTATCGATAGCTCATCTCCCTTTATTGCTGAAGTATTCCATTGTATGGATGTGCCCTAATTTGTTATTACCACCGTGCTCTCTTTAAGAGGTTCAGCTCAGAACAGAGGTTGGGTTAGGAGGGCAGGAGTCAGATCTGTGCCCCTTATTTTTCCAAGTATCCCAGAAAATGATGATGAAAATAAACATGATAATATCAATGGCTTAACCTCATTAAGTGCTTACTATGTATCAGGCACTGGTTTTTTGGGGGGATTTTCTTTGTGTATGTGTGTGTTTTTAAGATGGAGTCTGTGCCCAGGCTGGAGTGCAGTGGCACAATCTCAGCTCACTGTAGCCTCCACCTCCTGGGTTCAAGCAATCCTCCTGCCTCCGCCTCCTAAGTAGCTGGGATTACCTGCCTGCACCATCACATCCAGCTAATTTTTGTATTTTTAGTAAAAACAGGTTTCACCATGTTGGTCAGGCTGGTCTTGAACTCCTGACCTCAAGTGATCTGCCTGCATTGGCCTCCCAAAGTGCTGGGATTACAGGCCTGAGCCACCATGCCCAGTCAGGCACTGTTTTAAGAAACTTACATCCCCAAGAGGCAAAGTTCTCCACTTCTCCACCTTTCTCCGCCTTCTCCACTTCTTCCTTATGCTGCAGCTATCCCAGCCTCGCCGACCTGTACAAGGGCGTCTATGCAACAACCACATAGCTATGGCAACATACTAACTGGCGGTTCCCTTCCCTCTATAAAACATTCTAACCTCACGGTCATTCTTTTATTTTTTGACACGGAGTCTTGCTCCATTGCCCAGGCTGGAGTGCAGTGGCGTGACCTTGGCTCACTGTAACTTCCGCCTCCTGGGTTCAAGTGATTCTTCTTCCTCAGCCTCCCGAGTAGCTGGGACTACAGGTGTGCATCACCACAACCAGCTAATTTTTGTATTTTTAGTAGAGATGGGGTTTTAGTAGAGACCATCTTGGCCAGGCTGGTCTGGAACTCCTAACCTTGTGATCTGCCTGCCTCAGGCTCCCAAAGTGCTGAGATTACAGGCATGAGCCACCGTGTCTAGTCAACCTCACGGTCATTCTAATGCTCACAGTTTGCCAAACGCTTGCTGGCTATATGACAATCTTCTGCTCCCTCCAGTTGAGTTCTATTCTTACCAAACCAAGGGTTAGTTGTAGTTGTTCTCAAACCTGTTTCTTCCAGTTGTACGTTTCATTGTAATTAATATCAAATTTATTAAGCATGTAAACTGATGAAGCACATGCAAAAACAAAGGCTATTGTTACTTCCATAAAAGTCATGTTGAAAGCTTTTCAAGAACTCGATAATGACCTGCAAAGACAATAGCCATTGGCTGGGCACACTGGCTCACACCTACAATCCGAGTATGTTGGGAGGTTGGACAGGAGAATCACTTGAGGCCAGGAGTTCGAAACCTTGATGCAGTGGTGCAATCACGGCTCAGTGAAGCCCAACCTCCTGGGCTCAAGCGATCCTCCTGCCTCATCCTCCCAAGTCGCTATGGCTATAGGTATGTGTCACTAATTTTTTTTTTTTTTTGGAGAGACAGGGACTCACTATGTTACTCAGGCTGGTCTCGAATTCCTGGGTTCAAGCAATTCTTCCATCTTGGCCTCCCAAAGTGCTGGGATTATAGGCATAAGCCACTGTGTCCAGCCTTTACAAAAAATTATTAAAAGTTAGCTAGATATGACAGTGCACACCTGTGCTCACAGCTGTTCAAGAGGCTGAGGCCAGATGATCAGTTGAGCCCAGGAGTTCAAGGCTGCAGTGAGCTATGATCCCGACACTGCATTCCAGCCTGGGCAGCAGAGCAAGACCTTGTCTCTATTTAAAAAAAAAAGCCATCAAATTAAGCATGGGGTGAGATACTTATAAAAGATTAAAGTGAGTAATAAAAATTTAAAAAGAACCTGCAATCAGATTGCTTCACAAATATCTTTACTCTGTATACTGAAAACCATAAATTCGGCTGGGCTCGGTGGCTCATGCCTTTAATTCCAGCACTTTGGGAGGCCAAGGTGGGTGGATCACGAGGTCAGGAAATCAAGATCATCCTGGCCAACACAGTGAAACCCCGTCTCTACTAAAACACAAAAAAATTAGCTGGGCGTGGTGGCGTGCGCCTGTACTCCCAGCTACTCAGAAGGCTGAGGTAGGGGAATCACTTGAACACGGGCAGCAGAGGATGCTGTGATGTGAGATTGTGCCACTGCACTACAGCCTGGGCAATAGAGCAAGACTCTGTCTCACAAATAAACAAACAAACAAACAAAAAACACCATAAATTCATATTAATGTCTTCAAGTTTAACACCACAGAGTTAATTCGAATTTCTCTCTTTCCATATTTATAATTCCCTTCTTTGACAGTGAAAAATCTGGTTCCCATTATACTCAATATACTTACATATTTCAGTAATCTTCTTGTATGTGACCAATCTTCCATACTTGCCACACGCTCCCCAAATGCAAGTCTTCCTTAGGCTGCTTGAACTCTGTCACCCTCCCTAGGGCACAATGACCCTCTCCCCTCTCTTCACTCCTTCAACCATGCAGACATAACTTCCTTGCCCACATCAGGCCTCCCCTCTCCATGCAAAAGCCCTGTTCAGCCCACTTGGCTCCAGCACCCCACTCTAGGCCTCCTTGAGGTTCAGGCTCCTCACTCCTGCTTCAGAATTCACTATTCCATGCCAGGCCTCCTCTACTCCTCACTCCTGCCTGCATGGATGCCCTTCTGATCTTGCTTGGGCCCAGTCCCTATGTACTGAGCTGCCACCTGTCACCTGGACTGACATGCACCTCAGCTTCAGGGGCCCCAGCATCTGGCACTTCCAGCACTGTAGCCTCCCCACTATGTAAACATCTATCTTGCTTGATCCTACCTAATGACTTTTGGTTTGAACTGTTCAGGAAGGGAAGAAGATGAAGAAAGAAGAAGATAGATCTCGGCTTGCTGCTACCTCCGCCTCCCAGGTTCAAGTGATTCTCCAGCCTCAGCCTCCTGAGTACTTGGGATTATAGGCTCACACCACCACGCTCAGCTAAGTTTTGTATTTTTAGTGGAGAAGGAGTTTCAGCATGTTGGCCAGGTTGGTCTTGAACTCCCGACCTCAAATGATCCATCTGCCTCAGCCTACCAAAGTGCTGAGATTAGTCATGAGCAACTGCCCCTGGCTAAGGAAGAGATATTGATCTTTTTTTTTTTTTTTTTTTTTAGATGGCGTCCCATGCTCTTGCCCAGGCTGGAGTGCAGTAGCATAATCTTGGCTCACTGCAAACTCTGCCTTCGAGGTTCAAGCAATTTTCCTGCTTCAGCCTCCCAAGTAGCTGGGATTACAGGCACCTGCCACCAGGCTCAGCTAATTTTTGTGTATTTTTAGTAGAGACAGGGTTTTCCCATGTTGGCCAGGCTGGTCTCGAACTTCTGACCTCAGATGATCTACCCACTTTGGCCTCCCAAAGTTCTGAGATTACAGGCGTGAGCCCAGCCAGATAGTGATCTTAAAGTCTCTCTCTCCACAGACTAGAAAAAGAAGGAATAATTCCCAAGCTAATGAGGTCAGCATAATCTTATTTATTTATTTTTTTTTTTTGAGACAAGAGTCTTACTCTGTCACTCAGCTGGTGTGCAGTGGTGCAATCTCGGCTCACTACAACCTCTGCCTTTTGGGCTCAAGCAATTCTCAGAAATCAGCATAATCTTGATACACAAATTTGACAAGGATTTGGCCAATTTTATACATGAACACAGATGCAAAAATCTTAAAATATTAGCCAATCGATCCAGTAATATTTAAAAATGATAAATACACCAAAACCAGGATGAACTTATTCCAAGAATGCAAGGTTGGTTTAACTATTAAAAGTTAATCAGGCTAGCTGAGCATGGTAGCAGGTTCCTGTAATCCCAGCTTCTTGGGAGGCTGAGGCAGGCAGGAAAATTGCTTGAACCCAGGAGGCAGAGGTTGCAGTGAGCAGAGATTGCACCAGTGCACTCTGGCCTAGGCAACAAGAGTAAAACTCTGTCTCAAAAAAAAAAAAAAAGTTAATATCCAGAATATATAAAGAACTCCTACAAAACAACAACAAATAACCCAACTGAAAAATAGGCAAACAGGAGTTCAAGACCAGCCTGGGAGACATAGCAAGACTCAGTCTCTACAAAAAAAAAAAATTTTTTTAAGTTACTAGGTCCTTTATGTAGGAGACAGCAAAAAAACAAACAAACAAACAAAACAAAGTTAGCAGGGTATGGTGGCAAGCACCTGTAGTCCCAGTTACTCGGGAGGCTAAGGCAGCAGGATTGGTGGAGCCCAGAAGTTCGAGGCTGCAGTGAGCTAGGATCACATCACTGCACTGCAGCCTGGGTGACCAAGTGAGACCCTGTTTCAAAAAAGAAAAGGCAAAGGACTTGAACAGACATTCCTTCAAAGAAAATATACAAATGGCCAACAAGGTAAAGATACTTAACATTGCTAATGAAACTACACTGCTATCACCTCACCCCTTAGGATGGCCATTATCAAAAAAACAGAAAAGGCCGGGCACGGTTGCTCACACCTGTAATCCCAGCACTTTGGGAGGCAGGGCAAGGTGGGTGAATCACCTGAGGTCAGGAGTTCGAGGCCAGCCTGGCCAACACGGTGAAACCCCTCTCTACTAAAAATACAAAAATTAGCCAGGCATGGTGGCAGGCACCTGTAATCCCAGCTACTTGGGAGGGTGAGTCAAGAGAATCACTTGAACTCGGGAGGCAGAGATTGTAGTGAGCCGAGACTGTGCCACTGCATTCCAGCCTGGATGACAAAGCGAGACTCCATAAAAAAAAGAAAAGAAGTATTGGTGAGGAAGTGGAGAAGTTGGAACATTTTTACACTGCTGATGGGAACATGAGATGGTACAGCCAGTACAAAAAACAGTATGGAGGTTCTTCAAAAAATGAACAGAGGCTGGGCGCGGTGGCTCACGCCTGTAATCCTAGCACTTTGGGAGGCCGAGGTGGGTGGATCACGAGGTCAAGAGATCGAGACCATCCTGGTCAACACAGTGAAACCCCGTCTCTACTAAAACTACAAAAAATTAGCTGGGCATGGTGGTGCGTGCCTGTAATCCCAGCTACTCAGGAGGCTGAGGCAGGAGAATTGCCTGAACCCAGGAGGCGGAGGTTGCGGTGAGCCGAGATCGCGCCATTGCACTCCAGCCTGGGTAACAAGAGCGAAACTCTGTCTCAAAAAAAAAAAAAAAAAAAAAAGAACAACAGAATTACCATTTGATGAAGCAATCCTACTTCTTGGCATACGCCCCAAGGAACTGGAATCAGGGTCTCTAAGGCATATTGCACACCCATATTCACTGCAGCACTATTCACAATAGCCAGAAGATGAAATCAACCCAAGTATTCGTCAATGAATAAACGGAAGTAAGCAAAAGGTGATACACACAAATGATGAAATATTATTCAGTCTTAAAATAGGAAATTCTGTCACATGCTACAACATGGATGAATCTTAAAACACTGCATTAAGTGAAATAAGCCCATCACAAAAAGACAAATACTGTATGATTCCACTTATATGAGATATCTAAAGTCGTCAAACTCACAGAAACAGAAAGTAGTACTGTGGTTGCCAGGGGCAAAGGGAAGGGAGAAGTGGAGGCTTGTTGTTCAGTGGGTATAGAGTATCAGTTTTATAAGAAAAAAGTTCTGTTTTTCTTCTAGAGATCTGTTGCACAACAATGTGAATATAGTTAACATTATTAAACTGTACACTTGAAAATGGTTAAGATAGTAAGTGTTGCTATGTGTTTTCTACCACAGTTTTTTTATTTTTTAATGAGACAGAGGCTTGCTCTGTTGCCCAGGCTGGAGTGCAGTGGCACAATCTCAGGTCACTACAACCTCTGCCTCCTGGATTCTGTGTCTTTAAAAAAAAAAGAAAAAAAGCGTCTCTAACAAATAATACTGCTTTAAAAAAAAAAAAAAGTGTGGGCTAGGTGCAGTGGCTCATGCCTGTAATACCAGCACTTTGGGAGGCCAAGTCAGGAGGATCACTTGAGGTCAGGAGTTCAAGACCAGCCTGGCCAACATGGTAAAACTCAGTCTCTACTAAAAATACAAAAATTAGTGGGTCATGGTGATGTGTGCCTGTAATCCCAGCTACTTGGGAGGTTAAGGCAGGAGAATTGCTTGAACCTGGGAGGCAGAGGTTGCAGTGAGCCAAGATCGTGCCACTGTCCTCCGGCCTGGGCGACAAGAGCAAACTCCATATCGAAAAAAAAAAAAAAGACACAGGATCTCACTCTGTCGCCCTGGCTGGAAAGCAGTGTTGTGATCATGATTCACTGTAACCTTTAACTCCTGGGCTCAAATGATCCTCTCACTTCAGCCTCCCAAGTAGCTGGGACTATAGGTACATGCCACTGTACACAAATAATTTTAAAAAATTTTTTAGAGACAGGTTCTCACTTTGTTGCCCAGGCTGATCTGGAATTCCTTGCTTCAAGTCATCCCCCCACTTTATCCTCTCAAAAAAGTGTTGAGATTACAGGCGTGAGCCACCATGGCCAGCAAAGGCATGTAACTGTAAAGATAAAAACACGAGGGAAAAAAATTTTAATGAAAAAACTAAATATAAGTAATAAGCGGGGTGTGGTGGCTCACACCTGTAATCCCAGCACTTTGGGAGTCCGAGGCAGGTGGATCACGAGTTCAAGAGTTCAAGATCAGTCTGGTCAACATAGTGAAATCCTGTCTCTACTAAAAATACAAAAATTAGCCGGGTGTGGTGGCGGGCGCCTGTAATCCCAGCTACTCAGGAGGCTGAGGTAGGAGAATCGCTTGAACCCAGGAGGCAGAAGTCACAGTGAGTGGACACATGGACACTGCCACTGAACTCTAGTCTGGGCGACAGAGCGAGACTCTGTCTCAAAAAAAAGAAACATAAATAATGAACAAAAAAAGGCCAGGCACTGCAGCGCATGTCTGTAATCTTAGCACTTTGGGAGGCTGAGGCAGGAGGACTGTTTGAGCCAGGAGTTCAAGGCTGCAGTGAGCTATGATCATAGCAAAGCACTCCAGCCTGGACAACAGAGCAAGGTCTTATCTCTAAAAACACAAAATAAATAAAATAAAGATAAAAGAGATGGGGTCTTGCTCTGTTGCCCAGGCTGGAATGCAGTGGCTATTCACAAGCTTACCGTAGCCTCACACTCCTGGCCATGAGCAATATTCCCACCTAAGCCTCCTGAGCAGCTGGTACTACAGGTGTGTGCCACCACACTCAGCTCTAAAAACAAGCAAGTTTTAAATGTATTTATTTTGAGACCAGGTTATGCGACTGGCTAGTATTTGGATTTTTGCTAGAGATGTGGTTTTTACTATTTTGCCAAGCCTGGTCTCTAACTCCTGGGCTCAACTGATCCATCCACCTCAGCCTCCCAAAGTGCTGAGATTATAGATGTGAGCCACTGTGCCTGGCCAACAAGCAAATTTTAAAAACAAATGAGTTCCTAGGCATGCACCCGAAATAACTAAAAACAAATCTTCAAACCGAAAGGTGTACGCAAATGTTCACAGCAGTTCGATTCATAATAGCAAAAGGCAAAAGAACCCAAGCGTCCATCAACAGAGGAATGGATAAATAAAATGTGGTATATCCATACAATGGAATTTTATTCAGTTATAAAAAGGAATAAAGTACTGATACATGCTATAACATGGATGAACCCTGAGAACATTAGGCTAAGCAAAAAAAAACCCAAATACAAAAGGACAATTATTCTACGATTCCACTTATAAGAGGTACCTAGCATAGTCAAATTCATATAGATAGAAAGCAAATTAGTGGTTGTCAGGGGCTGGGAAGAGGGGTAATAAAGAGAGGGGTGTGTGTGTGTTAGTGTGTGTGTGTGTGTGTGTATCTCTATTTCCTTCAGTTCTGCTTTAATAAAGAGTTTTTGTTGAATGGGTCCAGAGTTTCTGTTTGAAATGATGAAAAAGTTCTGGAGATGGAAGTGGTGGTGGTTGCACAACAATGTAAATGTATGTAATTCCACTGAACTGGACGTTTTATTTTATTTTATTTTGAGATGAAGTCTCGCTCTGTCGCCAGGCTGGAGTGCAGTGGTGCAATCTTGGCTCACTGCAACCTCCACCTCCTGGCTTCGAGTGGTTCTCCTGCCTCAGCTTCTCCAGTAGCTGGGATTACAGGCTTGTGCCACCACGCCCAGCTAATTTTTGTATTTTTAGTAGAGACAGGGGTTTCACCATGTTGGCCAGGATAGTCTCCATCTCTTGACCTGGTGATCTGCCTGCTTGGACTCCCAAAGTGTTGGGATTACAGGTGTGAGCCACGGCTCCCGGCCTGAACTGTACATTTTTAAATGGTTAAAATGACTTATGTTATAAATAATTTACTACAATAAAAAGGCAGCAAAGCATGGTG
Organism: Sapajus apella; assembly: GCF_009761245.1. Lineage (NCBI taxonomy): Eukaryota > Metazoa > Chordata > Mammalia > Primates > Cebidae > Sapajus > Sapajus apella. Next base: position 16,029,819 of record NW_022436954.1, read on the forward strand.
GCTCACGCCTGTAATCCCAGCACTTTGGGAGGCCAAGGTGAGCAGATCACTTGAGACCAGGAGTTCGAGACCAGCCTGGCCAACATGGTGAAACTCCCTCTCTACCAAAAATATAAAAATAAGCTGGGTGTGGTGGTGGGCACCTGTAATCCCAGCTACTCAGGAGGCTGAGGCAGGAGAAATGCTTGAACCCAGGAGGCGGAGGTTGCAGTGAGTAGAGATCGTGTCACTTCACTCCAGCCTGGCCAACAGAGCGAGACTCCGTCTCAAAAAAAAAAAAAAAAAAAAGCACCAAAAATCATACTTGATGAAATACAAAAACCTTCCATGATCAAGAACAAGACAAAGACGTCTGCTATAGCTACGGTTTACCAACATACTAGAGGCCTTTACTGATGGAATAAGCAGGGGAAACGTATAGGAATGGTAAAAGAAGAAATCAAACACTCCTTATTTGTAGATGACAAGATTGTGTAGAAACAAAATTAATTAATAAATGTGGATTTCTGCTTTCCACCAGGATAGAGTAACAGAAAGCAAATATACCCTTCCCCCTTAAGAAACTAGCAAACTGGCCGGGCGCGGTGGCTCACACCTGTAATCCCAGCACTTTGGGAGGCCGAGGCGGGTGGATCACGAGGTCAAGAGATTGAGACCATCCTGGTCAACATGGTGAAACCCCGTCTCTACTAAAAATACAAAAAATTGGCTGGGCATGGTGGCGCGTGCCTGTAATCCCAGCTACTCAGGAGGCTGAGGCAGGAGAATTGCCTGAACCCAGGAGGCGGAGGTTGCGGTGAGCCGAGATCGCGCCATTGCACTCCAGCCTAGGTAACAAGAGCGAAACTCCATCTCAAAAAAAAAAAAAAGAAAAAAAGAAACTAGCAAACTGGACAAAATACATGAAACAAGTTTTCCTATTTGAACAATGGGCAGCACGAGACAGGAGAGAAAGCAATGATGTCACCCAACAACTGCCTCAGCCTACAGCTTAAAGAGAGTACCCAGGCTGCAGCACAAGGACAGAGGAGCAGGTCTCACCCAGGCAAGGAGACAGAGTTGCCAAAATGGCAACAATTTGTGGACTGGATGCCGTAGCTCACACCTGTAATCGCAGCAGTTTGGGAGGCTGAGGCAGGAGATCGCTTGAGGCCAGGAGTTCAAGACAAGCCTGGCCAATATAGTGAAACCCTGTCTCTACTAAAAATATAAAATATTAGGTGGTACCCACCTGTGAGCCCAGCTATTTGGGAGGCTGAGGCAAAAGAATCACTTGACCCCAGGAAGAAGTTGTTGCAGTGAGCCAAGATTGTAACCCTGAACTTTAGCCTGGGCAACAGGGCAAGACTGTCTCAAAAAAAAAAAAAAAAAAAAAAAAAAA
>NW_022436954.1:16031299-16041921 GCF_009761245.1 Sapajus apella
AAAAAAAAAAAAAAAAAAAAAAAAAAAAGCCAGGTGTGGAGGCTAGCGCCTATTATCCCAGCACTCTTGGGAGGCCGAGGCGGGCAGATCACCTGTGGTCAGGAGTTCAAGACCAGCCTAGCCAACATGGTGAAACCCCATCTCTACTAAAAATACAAAATTAGCCGGTATGGTGATGTATTTTTTTTTAATACAAAATTAGCCGGGCGAGCCTATAATCCCAGCTACACAGGAGGCTGAGGCAGGAGAATCACTGCTTGAACCCAGGAGGCAGAGGTTGCAGTGAGCCGAGATCGTGTCATTGTATGCCCAGATCTAGCCTGGGCAAAAAAAGGGAAATTCTGTCTCAAAAAAAAAACCACCAGAATTTGTGGGGCAAAATGCCGGAGAGGAGAGAGATCCACAGAGACAGCACTCTGGAGATTTTCAGAGGGCCTCTTGGAGCCTTTGGTAGAGGATTTTGCAAATGTGATTAAGTTAAAGATATTGAGATGTGGGGTTTACCGTGGGTTATTTGGGAGGTCCTGATAGAATCAAAAGTGTCCTTATAGGAAGAACACGGGAGTCAGAGTCAGAAGAGAAAGCAACGTGATGACGGAAGCAGAAACTGGGATGAATCACTGTCAAGATATGAAGAGCCACAAACCATGCAATTTAGACACCCACCAGAAGCTGGAAAAGGAAACAAATTCTCCCCTCAGAACTTCTGTTAGGAACCAGCCCTTGCATCATCTCCACCTTAGTCAACTGAAACTGATTTTAGACTCTGACCTACAGAACTGCAAGAGAATACATGTGTTGTTTTAAGCAATTAACTGTGTGGTAATTTGCTATAGTGGCAATAGGAAACTAATACACTAAAAAACCTTAAAAACAAGCTCTGAAGGAATCCAATGGATTACAAGTAACTTAATTACATCCTAGAACAAAGCCCAACAATATTTTAAAAAATTCAAAGCCAGGCTGGGTGCAGTGGCTCACGCCTGTAATCCCAGCACTCTGGGAGGCTGAGGGGGGGCGGATCACCTGAGGTTGGGAGTTCAAGACCAGCCTGACCAACACAGTGAAACCTCGTCTTTTTTTTTTTTTTTTTTTTTTTTTGAGACGGAGTTTCACTCTTGTTACCCAGGCTGGAGTGCAATGGCATGATCTCAGCTCACTGCAACCTCCGCCTCCTGGTTCAGGCAATTCTCCTGCCTCAACCTCCTGAGTAGCTGGGATTACAGGCACGCGCCACCATGCCCAGCTAATGTTTTGTATTTTTAGTAGAGACGGGGTTTCACCATGTTGACCAGCATGGTCTCGATCTCCTGACCTCGTGATCCACCCGCCTCGGCCTCCCAAAGTGCTGGGATTACAAGCTTGAGCCACCGCGCCCGGCCAGTTAAATAATTTTAAAAACTGTGAACCAGAATTCTATACTTAGCAAAAACATCCTCCCCCAAAATAAAGGCAAAATACTTTTGGAGACAAACAAAAGCAGAAAGTATTCATCACCAATCTGCATTATAAGAAATATGAGGCCGGGCGCGGTGGCTCATGCCTGTAATCCCAGCACTTTGGGAGGCCGAGGCGGGTGGATCACGAGGTCAAGAGATCGAGACCAGCCTGACCAACATGGAGAAACCCCATCTCTACTAAAAATACAAAAAATTAGCTGGGCATGGTGGCACGTGCCTGTAATCCCAGCTACTCAGGAGGCTGAGGCAGGAGAATTACCTGAACCCGGGAGGCGGAGGTTGCGGTGAGCCGAGATCGCGCCATTGCACTCCAGCCTGGGTAACATGAGTGAAACTCCGTCTCAAAAAAAAAAAAAAAAAAAATATGAAAGGAATTTCTTCAGGCAGAAGGAAAATATTACCAAAAGGAAATCTGGATCACATAAAAGAATGAAAGCACTGGAAATGACAATATGTGGGTAAATATAAAAGCCTTTTCTCATTTAAAATGTATCTTTAAAGCATTCCTAACCTATAATCCAGCCATTCCACTGCTAAGTATTTACCTAAGAAAAATGAAAACATACATCCACACAAATACTTGTATATGAATGTTCACAGCTACTTTGTCGCATTCAAAAACTAGAAAAAAATCCAAATGTCCTTCAATAGGTAAATGGATAAACTGTAGCATATCAATACAATGCAACTGGGTGCAGAGGCTCACGCCTATAATCCCAGTACTTTGGGAGGCTGAGGCAGCAGGACTGCTTGAGGCCAGGAGTTTGAAACCAGCCTCTGCAGCACTGTGAGACTGTCTCTATTTAAAAATTTTTAAATTAGCCAGGTATGATGGCCTATATGTGTAGTCCCAGCTACTGAGGAGGCTTGAGCTGAGGAGGTTGAAGCTATGCTGAGCCATTATCACGCCTGGGTGACAGGGCAAGAAGCTGTCTTGAAAAAATAAATAAATTTAGCTGGCGCGGTAGCTCAAGCCTGTAATCCCAGCACTTTGGGAGGCTGAGGCGAGTGGATCACCTGAGATCAGGAGTTTGGGACCAGCCTGGCCAACATAGTGAAATGTCGTCTTTACTAAAAATACAAATAATTAGCTGGGCATGGTGGCGGACACCTGTATTCCCAGCTACTAGGGAGGCTGAGGCAGGAGAATCGCTTGAACCTGGTAGGCAGACGTTGCAGTGAGCGGAGGTTGAGCCACTGCACTCCAGCCTGGGCAACAAGAGTGAAACTCTCTCTCAAAAAAATCAATCAATCAATCAACAAAGACATTAAAAAAAAAAAAACAATGAACTGGCCAGACACAGTAGCTCACGCCTGTAATCCCAGCACTTTGGGAGGTCAAGGTGGGCGGATCACCTGAGGTCAGGAGTTTGAGAGCAGCCTCGCCAACATGGTGAAACCCCAAAATTAGCTGGGCATGGTGGCAGTGCCTGTAATCCCAGATATTCGGGAGGCTGAAGCAGGAGAATCTCTTGAACTTGGGAGGCAGAGGTTGCAGTGAGCTGAGATCATGCCATTGCACTCCAGCCTGGACAACAAGATTGAAACTCTGTCTCAAAACAAAACAAAACAAAAAAAGTAGCTGGTAGTGTACACTGTGGTCACGGCTCCTTGAGAAGCTGAGGGGGAAGGATTACTTGAGATTGGGAGGTGGAGGCTGCAGTGAGCAGTAATTGCACCACTGTGCTCTAGCCTTGGTGACACAGTGAGACCCTGTCTCCCAAAAAAAAAAAAAAAAAAAAGAAAAGAAAAAGAAAATTACAAGACATTTGTAAATAGTTATCCTCTGGTATGATGTGATTAAAGTAGAATATTTGACATAATAAGCAATCCACAACAGATTCTAGGATATTTATGTAATAATGGAAGTACAAGAATGGGTCTGTGTAATAGTGTATACATGCAGGCCAGGCAAGGTTGGTCACGCCTGTAATCTCAGCATTTTGGGAGGCCAAGGCAGGCAGATCACATGAGGTCAGGAGTTCAGGACCAGCTTGCCCAATATGGTAAAACCCTGTTTCTACTAAAAATAGAAAAATTAGGGAAGGCATGGTGGCTCACACCTATAATCCCAGCACTTTGGGAGGCTGAGGTGGATCGTCTGAGGCCAGGAGTTCAAGACCAGGCTTGTCAACATGGTGAAACCCCATCTCTACTAAAAATTAGGCAGGTGTGGTGGTGGGTGCCTGAAATTCCAGCTACTCGGGAGGCTGATGCAGGAGAATCACTTGAGCTCGGGAGGCAGAGGTTGCAGTGAGCTGAGATCATACCACTGCACTACAGCCTGGGCAATAGAGTGAGACTCCATCTCAAAAAAAACCCACAAAAAACAAAAATTAGTTGGGCGTGGTGGTACATGCCTGTAATCCCAACTACTCGGAGGTTGAGGCAGGAGAATCGCTTGAACCCAGGAGGCAGAGGTTGCAGTGAGGTGAGATCACACCATGGCACTCCAGCCTGGGTGACAGAGCAAGACTCAGTCTTGGAAAAAAAAAAAATAGTGTACACATGCACAGAGGGATGCCAAAAATGGGGATTTGAGATCATATTTATTCTTTATATTTTCTCTGTATTTTTTAATAGTAAGAATACATTGTTTTGTTTTGTTTTTTTGAGAGACAGAGTCTTGCTCTGTCAGCCAGGCTGGAATGCAGTGGCACCATCTCAGCTCACTGCAACCTCTGCCTCCCAGGTTCAAGCAATTCTCCTGCCTCAGCTTCCTGAGTAACTGGGACTATAGGTATGCACCACTAACTCCCAGCTAATTTTTGCATTTTTAGTAGAGACGGGGTTTCACTGTATGTTGGTCACGCTGGTCTCGAACTCCTGACCTCAGGTGATCTGCCCGCCTTGGCCTCCCAAAGTGCTGGAATTACAGGCGTGACCCACACGCCTGGCTCCATACATTGATTTTACAATAGGAATAAAATTAAGCTATGTTCATTGTGAAACTGTTATACATGTTCCCTTGCCAAGGGCCTGAAGAATGTAAAGGTCGCATTACTAAAGAAGTGACAAAATGAGGCACTGTTGCTCCCCCAGTAACTGGTGTCAAATCAGCGTTCTGCTGTCAGCAGCTGGGAGTAAAACCAGACAGTTCTCCAGACCGCCATACCCTTCCTCTGCTCCAGCCTAGCTCTCTGCAACTGCAAGTCACAAAGTTCAATGTCTAGACCAATCTCCATTACAGTGTAAAGAAAGTGACATGCATGTCATAAGGTGATGCAAACGAAACCAATCTCAGTCTGGCACAAGTTCAAAGCACTTGTCATTACCCCGTTAGGAAAATCTTCCCCTAGAATACCCTACACTGCTTCTTACCATCTCCAGGCTTAAGCTAAATTCCTCTATTCCCATGTCCTAGACTCCTGGAGAAAACAAGAAAACAAATTTCTTCCTGTCTCAGCTCTGGCTTCTGACTTTAACGTCAAGCTGCCTTACTGGTGGTCACCTGCCTCTTTAGCTGGGCAGGAAATCTCTCCCACTCTGTCCACGGCACTTCTCTGGCTGCCTTTCTGGGAGCTTATGACACTTATTCCTTGAACACCCATCTCACATCTTGAATTCCAGTCTCCCACACTTGTCTAACCTGTCCTTTTCTGGTGGGCCGCTCTCCAAATCCCTCTACTTAAGAGACCTCATCTGGGGTTCCCCCTCATCTCTACCTTTAAACCAGAGCCGGAAAAATAGTGGGCTGAAGCAGAATTCCGCTGACATGTGTGTTTAATTTTATTCAGTCCCAATATTAAGAAGTTCTAGAGACCGGGCACAGTGGCTCAGGCCTGTAATCCCAAGCAATTTGGGAAGACAAGACAGAAGGATTGCTTGAGACCAGGAGTCTGAGACCAGCCTGGGCAATATAGAGAGATTGCATCTCTAAAAATTAGCCAGGCATGGTGGCACGTACCTATAGTCCCAGCTACGTGGGAGGCTGAAGGCGGAGGACTGCTTGAGCCAGGGAGGTGGAGGCTGCAGTGAGCGATGGCTGTGCCACTGCACTCTAGCCTAGGTGACACAATGAGACCCCATCTCAAAAATAAAAAAATAAAAGAATGAAGTTCTCGAGACTGGTTATACGATTTACCTAATGCCATGAACTGTACACTTAAAAATGGTTACGAAAGTTATACATGTTTTATCACTATTTTAAAAAAGTTTTAAATGGTTAAGGTGATAAATTTTATGTTATGTGTATTTTACAATTTTTTTAAACTCAAGATATTTGACATCTTAAAAATGAGAATTTGTGGCTTTGTTTGAAAAAAATCACATCTGATATCACAGGGCGTACATTTTTTCACAACAGTCATCTCTAGTTTACCCCTGACCCCACCACCATACATTCTTCTTTTTTATTGAGACGGAGTCTCACTCTGTTGCCTAGGCTGGAATGCAGTGGCACAATCTCAGCTCACTGCAACCTCCACCTCCCAGGTTCAAGTGATTCTCCTGCCTCAGCCTCCCAAGAAGGTGAGATTACAGGTGCACACCACCAAACCCAGCTAATTTTTTGTATTTTTAGTAGAGATAGGGTTTCACTATGTTGCCCAGACTGGTCTTGAACTCCTGACTTCGTGATCTGCCCACCTCAGCCTCCCAAAGTGCTGGGATTACAGGCGTGAGCTAACAGGCTTCTTCTTCTTCTTCTTTTTTTCTTTTTTTCCACTCTGTTTGGCTTTGGAGCCATATAAGTTTGTGACTCCTACTCTAAACCCAGTGTCACTTTTCACAGCACAGCCCTCCAGTCAGCCACCAGCTGGACTAGCTGGGGACATCCTGGAGGGAATGACACACTCGCCCCTCAGCAATGGATGATAAACTCTAGCACAACAGAGACCATCCCTAAGAACTCTCTGCCAAACTTGACCCAATCACACTACACCTTTCCTTCTTTTCTCTCCATTTATCTAATGCTGCTCCTCCTCGCGTGTTCATGAAGCCTTCTCTATTGACTCCAATTCTTCTTGCTTCTTTCACATTCTGTAGCACTTGGCATCTGTATTGTTAGTTACCTCCTATGTATACATCCCATCTGCTCGATTACACCTCAAGCCCCTCATTCATTCAACAAATATAAAGCAGCTACTCTGGCCCAAACTTTGTTCCAGGCACTGGGGATGGAGTGGTGAACCAGAAAGGCAAGGTCCCTGCCATCAGTGGGCAAACACATACGAATAAGCATCAGATCTAAGATATTGATCAACACTTTGGGGAAAACATGAAGCAGGGTAACGACACAGGGAATGACGGGGGTGGAGGAGTGGGATGTACGTTATGAGTAAGGACATCCAGTGAAAGCCTCTTTGAAGAGGTAGAATCAGCACAGACCTGCATGACAAGAGGCCAGCCACGAGAAGACCATGGGGAAAAGCACTCCAGTCAAAGGGAACAGCAATTGCAGAGACCCGGTTTCAGGAATAGAAACAGCTGGTGTGGCTACAGTGTAGGAAGTGAGGTAAGACAGTGGTATAAGATGAGGTCAGTATGGTAAGAAAGGGCTTCAGTTCTTATTCTCTTTTCTCTTTTTTTTTTTTTTTGAGACAGAGTCTCACTCTGTCACCCAGGCTGGAGTGCAGGGGCACGATCTCAGCTCACTGCAACCTCCATCTCCTGGGTTCAAGCGATTCTCCTGCCTCAGCCTCCCGAGTAGCTGGGAGTACAGGTATGCGCCACCACACCCAGCTAATTTTTTGTATTTTTAATAGAGACGGGGTTTCACTACTTTGGCCAGGATGGTCTCCATCTCCTAACTTCATAATCCACCCATCTCAGCCTCCCAAAGTGCTGGGATTACAGGAGTGAGCCACCATGCCCGGCCCAGAAGGGGCTTTAATTTTATGGATGATCAATAGTCTATACCTTTTAATATCGCAAGCGCAGGCATTAGAAAAATGTGAGTATCATCACCATTTACGTATTTGAAAATGCCCACAGTTACTTTTGATCCCAGTTCTCTTCCTGACAATTACTGGATGACATAAATAACCCTTTCATTCCTTCAACAAACACTCCTTATTTTTATTTTATTATAATTATTTTTTTTCAGATGGAGTTTCGCTCTTGTTGCCCAGGCTGGACTGCAATGGCAAGATCTCGGCTCACGACAACCTCTGCCTCCTGGGTTCAAGCAATTCTACTGCCTCAGCCTCTGGAGTAGCTGGGACTACAGGCACCTGCCACCACGCCCAGCTAATTTTCATATTTTTAATAGAGACAGGGTTTCACCATGTTGGCCAGGCTAGTCTCAAAACTCCAGAGCTCAGGGGATCCGCCTACCTTGGCCTCCCAAAGTGCTGGGATTACAGGCGTGTGCCACCGCACCCGGCCAACAGACATGTCTTTAGCACTACCTGGCACGGGGAACTGCTCACCCCTTTGATGAAGGTGGGTTTGTCCTTGATGCCAAAATTCCAGAGCAAGATATCTCCCCCTTTGGAACCCACAGCCACGGTGCTGGGGTGAGTCGGGTGCCACGCCAAGGATGTAGCCCTCCTGTCAAAGGGGGCAGCTTTTTGTAATATCCGGTAAGAATCCAGGGTGTGCAAAAAGGACTGCTGGAGCCCCTGTCACAGAAAGAAATGAATTAGGTTGAATTAAAACTCTAGTCCTGGGCAAATGCCAATCTCTGCCTCCTTCATAGATGAGCCCTACAGCCAAGTCCTCCCACCAAAGGAAAGCTAACTGCCTGCCCTGCACATGAAAATATTTGCAATGTACACGAACTAATCATCTTGGAAAGCAAAAGGGGCAGAGTGAATTCCAGCTGGGACCTTTACAACATAAGACTTTCTTACCTGGCTGAGTGCCCAGTAGGCCAGTCACCACAGTCTGGGTGATCGGACCACTCTGACAAGCTGGTGAACCAAGTCATCATCTAACTTGGGAGCATGCGACAGTAAAAATGCACGTACAAATCCTTGAGGGCTTGAGGAAAAAAAATGCCTTACCTGCTGGACAGATGGCCAGGAAGCTCTGCCCAGCTTATGCTGGTGGAGGGTCCTGACGATGCTGCGGCATGGTGGCAGGATTTGTGGGCCAGCCAGCCCCGCCCAGAGGCAGTCTGAGTCACATCTTCTGCTAGGACCTGCCAAGCAGAACAGACATATTTTCCTCTCCAGTCTCACGAAAGGTTTTCTGCTGAAATCCCCAAAGGAAAGCCTTGTTTCATTCAGCATGGCTAATCTCCGTCTTATCACCTCCTAAGGCTTTTCCATGTCTACGTGGTCTCACCCAGCACCAGAAATTTAAAAATGAGTGAGGATTTGGTCTCTTCCCCAAAACACTCCCTCAAACAGTAAGTCTTTTTTTTTTTTTTTTGAGACGGAGTTTCACTCTTGTTACCCAGGCTGGAGTGCAATGGCGCGATCTCGGCTCACCGCAACCTCCGCCTCCTGGGTTCAGGCAATTCTCCTGCCTCAGCCTCCTGAGTAGCTGGGATTACAGGCACGCACCACCATGCCCAGCTAATGTTTTATATTTTTAGTAGAGACGGGGTTTCACCATGTTGACCAGGATGGTCTCGACCTCTTGACCTCGTGATCCACCCGCCTCGGCCTCCCAAAGTGCTGGGATTACAGGCTTGAGCCACCGCGCCCGGCTCAAACAGTAAGTCTTAAGTGAAACTAGATTACGCAGGGTTCCTGAGACCCCAGTCACAGAAACACACAAGAATAAAGCACACTGAAGAACTCTTCCCAGCTTGGGCTGCAAAACTCAAGTTGGGACTAGGTCACAATTTTATAAATCACATACAATGCATGATTAAAAAGTTTTTAGGGCGGCATGGCAGAAGTCACCGTTTAAGAAAAGAAGGAATAGAAAAGCCTGGAAATGCTAAGTAGGTTACTTCTGGGGAGGTAAATGAAATTAGAATAGAAATTAAAGCAACAGCTCCAGATCATCAAACTGTATTTGAGGACCGAATCTCTATAGGTCTGACCATTTGACAACCAATTCTTTTCTTCTCGTGGACAAAAACCACTTAACAAGCCCCGACTCCCGTCTTTTGAGTGTCTCGAAACTCCTTATAGCCCCAGTAAACCTCAGAGAATGAGCTTTCTAAGGAGGGAAGAGATTGGGGGCTCTCACAGCTGACCACCTAGGACGCGCAGCTAACAAGCGTGACTATGAAATCCAGCACACAGAGCCAGGAAACGTAGGACTCTCTGAAGCCGTCCTAACCGTGTAAGAACTCTGCTATAAACAAGGAATCTAACAAGTCCGTGTATCTGTTGCTACGGAGCTCATCTGCTTCCTGTCACCTAGCGGGACAGGTGTTGAAGCCTAAACTCTCTGGTGTCAAAGGACCTGCAGGTAGAATGCACAGCCCGAGGCATCCGTGACCTGGGCCGGCCTAGGGAGCCTCGGAGCACCCATCCCCCGCTGCAGCCTCCTGCGCGAGCACCCCAAAAGGCGGAAATATTCAAGCAGCAGGCACAGGCAGTACCGGAGCCCTTCGCACAGAGCTTCTTGGCCTCGGGCTCCAACTCCCGGGGACTCCTGCTCCTCTTGTTCCTGGGGCGTAATACAATCTCGGAGGTCTTCTGGGTTTCTGGGCGTTTCTTGGGAGCCATCTCGTCCTCCGTGCGAGAGGGTACTGTGCTCTACGCGGAGATCATGGAGGGAGGATTGAGAGGCCTCTGGGGAGAAACAAGGCGGGGACTACAAATCTGCGGGGCCACAGGTAGCCGAGCTAAGTCAACTTCCCGCCAAACATGCCCAAGGCTTGTTCAAACCAGCTTGGAGCTCCGGCCCCACCCGTCTCGGAGACCCGCCCCTTCCTGGAAGGCGGGGGCGCGGGGAGAGGGCGGGGCGGAGAGGCGGGGCGGAGGGGCGGGGCCAGCCCTCCCGGGAGGGGCGGGAACTGCGCCAGGACCTGTGCCAGCCCGAGTCAGCTGACCTGCCCGGAGCAAAGATGGCCCCCCGCTTTATTTATTTATTTATTTTACTTATTTTAGCGGCAGGATCTGACTCTGTCGCCCAGCCTGGAGTGCAGTGGCGCGATCATAGCTCAGTGCAGACTCCACCTCCTAGGCTCAACAGATCCTCCCACCTCAGCCTCCTAAGTAGATGGGACTACTTCGCCACCACGCCCAGCTAATTTCTCTCTCTCTCTATACACATATATATATACATATATATATATATACACACACACACATA
>NW_022436954.1:16042321-16055049 GCF_009761245.1 Sapajus apella
ATGTATGTATATATACATATATACACATACATATATGTATGTGTGTGTGTGTGTATATATACATACACATATATATATATATATATTTTTTTTTTTTTTTTTTTTAGAAACGAGGTTTCTCTGTGTTATCCAGGCCGGTCTTGAACTCCCCGGCTTAAATGATCATCCAGCCTTGGCCTCCCGACACGAACCCTCTTCAGACTCGGCGCTGCTAGGCCTCTACGAGTCTGGGTAGGAGGTCTGGTACCAGCCAACGCCCTGGCTCCCGCCTTACAATTGGTGATGACGCCCGCTCGGGCTTTGGGATTGGCTGGTCCCTACAGGGTGTAGTTGGGGCGTGGCAGCTTTGTAGAGAGCAACTGCCTTTCCTAAGTTGGAAGCTGGGCTCTATCAGCCGGCCGGCCAGCTCTGCAGTCATATTCTAGAACCTACAGTCCCATGGAATCCAAGCTGCTTCTCTGTGAAGGGAGAATGAGGGAGATTGATTGGAAATCCTTGACTTTTGCCTTTTTTTAATTTCCTTTCCTGGAGACAGGGTCTCTCTCTGTTACCCAGGCTGGAGTACAGTGATGCGATCACAGCTCACTACAGCCATGACCTCACGCTTCACTGATGCTCCCACCTCAGCCTCCCAAGTAACTGCAGACCTGTGTTCCCAAGCCTGACTAATTTTTTATTTTTATTTTTGTAGAGACAGGGTCTTGCTATGTTTCTCACGGTGGTCTGGACCTCCTGGGCTCAAGTGATCCTCAGGCCTCAGCTTCCCAAAGTGCTGGAATTACAGGCATGAGCCACCTTGTCTGGCCCTCACTGCTTTTTTGTTTGTTTGGTGGTTGACTGGTTTTGTTTTGTTTTGAGAGTTTCTCTGTCACCCAGGCTGGAGTGCAGTGGCAGGATCTGGGCTCACTGCAGTCTCTACCTCCTGGGCATTGATCCTCCCATCTCAGCCTCCTAAATAGCTGGGACTATAGGCACACACCACCACACCCGGCTAATTTTTGCATTTTTTCTAGAGACAGGGTCTCCCTATGTTGCCTAGTCTGGTCTAGAACCCCTAGTATCCATCCACCTCAGTCTGCCAAAGTGCTGAGATTACAGTTGTGAGCCACCATATCCAGCCTCCTTACTGCTTTTAACTAAGATTTGCCTAACCTGTTGAGTGTCCACCTAGGAGCAGCCTGAGACCGTGATGGGCCAGTGGGACTTAGAACTCCTATGCCCTGGCTGCAGCCAAAGGCCAAGGCATGAAGGTTCAGAGATGAGTCCACGCTGTCCTGCCTAGCCTGAGAAGAGACAGTTTGGATGCACCCTAGTTTCTGCATAGAGGCGGGGAGGGATTGGGCTTACTCAGATACTGCTGGGCCTTTCCTCTACCCACTAAGCCCCGTGCCTGACGGTTTGTGGGGGGTGGGAGGAGATATACAAAAATTCATTAATGGAGGCTGTCATGTTGGCTCACGCCTGTAATCCTAGCACTTTGGGAGCCCAAGGTAGGTGAATCACTTGAGGCCAGTTGTTCAAGACCAGCTTGGCCAACATGGTGAAACCCCATCTCTACTAAAAATACCACCGGGCACAGTGGCTCATGCCTGTAATCCCAGCACTTTGGGAGCCTGAGGCAGGTGAATCACTTGAGGCCAGGCATTCAAGACCAGCCTGGCCAACATGGTGAAACCCCATCGCTACTAAAAATACCACTGGGCGCAGTGGCTCATGCCTATAATCTCAGCACTTTGGGAAGCTGAAGCAGGCAGATAACTTGAGGTCGGGAGTTTGAGACTAGCCTGACCAACATGGTGAAACCCTGTCTCCACTAAAAATACAAAAATTAGCTGAGGCATGATGGCATGTGTCTGCAATCCCAGCTGTTCAAGAGGCTGAGGCAGAAGAATCACTTGAACCTGGGAGGCGGAGATTGCAGTGAGCTGAGATAGCGCCATTGCACTCCAGCCTGGGTGACAGAGTGAGACTACGTCTCAAATAGACAAACAAACAAAAAAATAATCTTTTAAAAATGCATTAATGGTAGAGCCTGCTCTCAAGGATTTTTCAGACAGATAGGGACAGAAGATATTTCCAAAATAAACTCTTGGTCCAGTGTGGTGGCTCATGCTGATAATCTCAGCACTTTGAGAGGGCAAGGGGGTAGGATTGCTTCAGCCCAGGACTTAGAGACCAGTCTCAGCAATACTGAGACCCCTCTTTAAAAAATATAAATAAATAAAAAATAAAAAAATGCACAACTTAGCTAGGTGTGTTGGCACATGCCTGTAGACCCAGCTACTTGAGAGGCCAAGCCGGGAGGATTGCTTAAGCCCAGAAATTTGGGACTGTAGTGAGCTATGATTGTGCCACTGCACTCCAGCCTGGGTGACAGAGATTTACCCTGTTTCTAAATAAATAAAAAAAAATTAAATAAGCTCTTGCAACAGAATGAATGCTCCAAAAGGGAAATTGGAAGGCCGGTTGCAATGGCTCAAGCTTGTAATCCCAGCACTTTGGGAGGCTGAGGTGGGCAGATCACCTGAGGCCAGAAGTTTTTATATTTATTTATTTATTATTGCATTTTAGGTTTTGGGGTACATGTGCAGAACATGCAAGATTGTTGCATAGGTACACACATGGCAGTGTGATTTGCTGCTGAGGCCAGAAGTTTGACCCACCTGGCCAACATGGTGAAACCCGTCTCTACTAAAAATACAAAAATTAGACAGGCACGGGGCATGCGCCTGTAGTCCCAGCTACTTGAGGGACTGAGGCTTGAGAATCACTTGAACCTGGGAGGTGGAGGTTGCAGTGAGCTGAGATCACATCACTGAACTTCAGCCTGGGCGACAGAGTGAGACTCAAAAAATAAAAAAAATTTAAAAAAAAAAGAAAGAAATGAAAGAAATGGCTTTGCCTGGGAAAGGGGAAAGCTGGGAGCTTCTCCCTTGCTAGCTTAGAGCTGTGTTTTCAGAAGTGTGTTGCAGAAGCAAACTGTTCGCCCCTCTCCCCTACTCAGACCAACTAACATGCCAACTCAACCAACCTGCCCTTCAGCAGGGTGCTCAGTTGTAGGGGATATTGAAGTGTAAGAAATGGACTTTGCGGCCGGGAGCGGTGGCTCATACCTGTAATCCCAGCACTTTGGGAGGCTGAGGCGGGTGGATCACGAGGTCAAGAGATTGAGACCATCCTGGTCAACATGGTGAAACCCCGTCTCTACTAAAAATACAAAACATTAGCTGGGCATGGTGGCACGTGCCTGTAGTCCCAGCTACTTGGGAGGCTGAGGCCGGAGAATTGCTTGAACCCAGGAGGTGGAGGTTGCGGTGAGCCGAGATCGCGCCATTGCACTCCAGCCTCGGTAACAAGAGCGAAACTCCATCTCAAAAAAAAAAAAAAAAAAAAAAATAGAAATAGACTTTGCCTCTAAAAGACAACCTACTGGAAACAGAAGAAAAATACATGTGAAACAAGTAAAACGCATCAATATAGGGACACATTTGAAGACTCACTGTGGTATGCCCACCAAGATTTTTGGTTTTTGATTTTATAGAGACAGGATCTCACTATGTTGCCCAGGCTGGCCTCAAACTCCTGGGCTCTAGCCATCCTCTTGCCTCAGCCTCCCAAATTGCTTTAATTACAGGCATGAACTACCATGTCTGGCCACCAATTAAGGTTTTTAGATACACTCAGGAAAGCTAATTCTATGGAGAAAGTAGTACTGTTATAACAGCCCAAGGGGTTTGTAGAGTCCAGCCCTACAGGGTCCTGTGAGCCCCTCTCCGCAGGTGTGGAGAGGAGAAACTGTGGAAATAAAAGACGCAAGAAACCAAGGAAGAGAAGAGAGTTTGGGCCCAGGGATCCACTGTCAACCAAAACTCGGAGTCTGGCAGTGGCCCCGAGTGCCTGGACACTCTGACTTTTATTGGATACAAAGCAGGGGGCAGGGCAGGTAGGGTGAGATAACGGTGCTCGGTGATAGGGTCAGGTAAATCACGTCTTGGAGATAGGGGCCCAGGTCTTTCAAATAGCCGAGGCAGGGAGAAAACCTAATGCGTCAGCACTTTTCTCATACTTGTCAAGAAAGAACAAAGACATTAAGATTTATGTTACTACTACCGATTCTTATCTTTTGGGAAAAAGAGAAACCAGGTGTAGAAGCGGAGCGTGAGCGTGGACAGAGAACGTGAGCACTGAAGCACAGCATCACATAGAGACAGTTAAGCCCCTGGATGTGTGTGGGTCTACCTGACAGTCGTCAGGTCTACTGCAAGAGCTTGGAGAAGCGGAGTTTTCGCCTAACTTCTTGGAGGTTTTAGAGGTCTCCTTCCCTAGCTGGCTAAACAGCGGGCGCTTTCCCAGCGCTGGGGCTGCCACACAGCCAAGGCGCCCTCCAGCAGCCCTTACGTGGGCGTGACAGAGGGCTTAGAGCATCTTGGCTTTACTTCGTTCACATTGTCACCTCAGTTCCATGCTTCATAACCCGATAATCATTAGTAAACTCAAAAGGTTATATTGAGCATCTATATGTGAATAACTATGTGATTATATATGGTAATATATAGAGGAATAACTAGGTAGCTATATCTCTAATTATTTTCTAGCTCTATATTTATATGGGAACGGGCTGAGGCTTTAGAACCTTGCCTCGGCACTTGTGGGGTCTCCCACGGGGTCTCCCACCCACAGGGGTTCACTTTGCCCACTGCCTAGACAGAGCTGATTCATCCAGACAGGGGAATTGCAATAGAGAAAGAGTAATTCATGCAGAGCCAGCTGTGTGGGATACCGGAGTTTTATTATTACTCAAATCAGTCTCCCCAAGCATTTGGGGAGCAGAGTTTTTGTTGGTGGTGGTGGTGGTGGGTTTTTTTGTTTGTTTTTGTTTTTGAGACAGAGCTTCGCTCTTGTTGCTCAGGCTGGAGTGCAGTGGTGTGATCTCAGCTCACTGTAGCCTCTACCTCCTGGACTCAGGCAGTTTTCCCACCTCAGTGCCCCAAGTAGCTGGAATTACAGGCATGTGCCACCATGTCAGCTAATTTTGTATTTTTAGTAGCGACGGGGTTTCCCCATGTTGGCCAGGCTGGTCTGGAACTCCTAACCTCAGGTGATCTGCCCACCTCGGCCTCCCAAAATGCTAGAATTACAGGTGTGAGCAACTGTGCCTGGCCATTGTCTTTGTTTCGAACTATAAATTATAAACTAAATTTCTCCCCAAAGTTGGTTCAGCCTACACCCAGCAATGAACAAGGACAGCTTGGAGGTTAGAAGCAAGATGGAGCTCGTTAAGTTAGATCTCTTTCACAGTCAGTTATATTTGCAAAGGTGGTTTCTTTGTCTTTGGGAAGGCCTCACAGGGCAGATGGGATTTTGTGCAGTTTGACTTGAAGAAAGTAGGGTATGGCTAGGGAATGGAAAAGAGCATCCTAGGCAAGAAACAACTTGGTAACATTCAGGAGCAGGTGTGAGTTCTGAGAAAGAAAATGAAGCCCTGGCACCTGGTAGTGGGCCCCGTACTATAAGCTAGGCCTTGATGTTCTGCTGAAGTAAACAATTTCGCAATACATCTGCACCAGACAAGACTACTCTGTCTGAACCAAGACAAAAACATCATCATGGTGCAGTGACTCACGCCTGTAATCCCAGAACTTTGGGAGGCCGAGGTGGGCAGATCATGAGGTCAGGAGTTCAAGAACAGCCTGATCAACATGGTGAAACCCTGTCTCTACTAAAAATACAAAAATTAGCCTAGTGTGGTGATGCATGCCTGTAATCCCAGCTACTCAGGAGGCTGAGGCAGGAGAATTGCTTGAACGCAGGAGGCAGAGGTTGCAGTGACCCAAGATTGTGCCACTGCACTCCAGCCTGGGTGACAGAGTGAGACTCTGTCCCACACAAACAAACAAACAAACAAACAAAATCATCACTCATGTTGGAACACAGGCAAAAATATGAACATTGTCCAAAACACAGAAATGGTCAAATATCTCCCTATTTTAGCCAATGTGATTCACTGCAGCTGCTTTGCCAATCAGGACTTTAGTTTTGCTTTTTTCTCCCACCTTATAGATAAGATTTATTAAGTTACAGGGTGCGAGAGGACAAAAAAATTCCCTCTTACCCTCTTTTTTTTTTTAAATTTATTATTATTATTTTTTAAAGACGGGGTTTCACCACATTGGTCAGGCTGGTCTTGAACTCCCGACCTCAGATGATCTGCCCATCTTGGCCTCCAAAGTGCTTGGATTACAGGTGTGAGCCACCATGCCCAGCCGCCTTCTTTCCCTCTTTTTTTTTTTTTTTTTTTTTTTTGAGACGGAGCTTCACTCCTGTTACCCAGGCTGGAGTGCAATGGCGCGATCTCGGCTCACCGCAACCTCCGCCTCCTGGGTTCAGGCAATTCTCCTGCCTCAGCCTCCTGAGTAGCTGGGATTACAGGCATGCACCACCATGCCCAGCTAATTTTTTGTATTTTTAGTAGAGACGGGGTTTCACCATGTTGACCAGGATGGTCTTGATCACTTGACCTCGTGATCCACCCGCCTCGGCCTCCCAAAGTGCTGGGATTACAGGCTTGAGCCACCGCGCCCGGCCTTCTTTCCCTCTTAAGTTCCGTAGCTGAGACTAAGAATTAAACTGGCCAGGTGGGGTGCCTCATGCCTGTAATCCCAGCACTTTGGGAGGCTGAGGGGGGAGGCTTGAGCCTAGAAGTTTGAGACCAGCTAGGCAACGTAGTGAGACCTTATCTCTACAAAAAAAATTTAAATATTAGCTGATGTGGTGGCGCATGCCAGTGGTTCTAGCTACTTGGGAGGCTGAGATGGGAGGATTGTCTGAGCCTGGGAGGCTGAGGCAGCAGTGAGCTGTAATTGTGCCATGGCATTCCAGCCTGGGAGACTGAGACCCTGTCTTAAAAATAAATAAATAAAACCAAAAACCTGATGTAAGACAGATTTATAGGAGAAAGGCATACAAATTTTATTCAATATTTTTGTGTGTACCTGGGAGCCTTCAGAAACAAAATGAAGACCCAAAGAAGCTGTTAGTCTCAAAAGCTTATATACCTTTACCTTTTTACACAAAGAACATCAATTGTGGGCCAGGTACAGTGGCTGCCGCCTGTAATCCCAACCCAAGGTGGGTGGATCACCTGAGGTCAGGGGTTCAAGACCAGCCTGACCAACATGGTGAAACCCCGTATCTACAAAAATACAAAAATTAGCTGGGCATGATAGTGCATGCCTGTAGTCCCAGCTACTCAGGAGGCTGAGGCAGGAGAATCACCTGAACCTGGGAGGCGGAGGGTTCAGTGAGCCAAAATTGCACCCTTGCGCTCCACATTGAGAAAAAGAGGGAGGGCCCCACTCCAAAAAAAAAAAAAAAAAAAAAAAAATCAACAATCAATTGTTCGCACTGGGCATAATGGGGATGTGACAAGACAAAGAGGCTTGAACTAGGGGCAGTAAATGATGAGACAGTGACTAGGAAATAGATGAAGAAAACTAACGGAGGATAAGGCCTATTTTAGCAGGTTGGTTTGTACAGGTCCATTTGGGCATGGGTTCAGTCTCTTTCTTCCTGGTTCAGGGAGGGCACCTTTCTTGCGGGAAATTTTATGACCTATTTTAGGTAGAAAGGGAGAGGTCAGAGATCCTTTCCTGTATCTGCTCTTTCTCATGTGTCTTCAGCTCAATATATAATCAGTATGCTAAAGTGGCATATTTTGGGGTGGCATGCTCTAAACCACTTCAATAACCAATCTTAAGGGCCAAGTGTGGTGGCTTATGCCTGTAATACCTACACTTTGGGAAGCCAAGGCAGGTGCATCACCTGGGGTCAGGAGTTTGAGACCAGCCCAGCCAACATAGCAAAACTCTACTAAAAATACAAAAATTTAGCTGGGCGTGGTGGTGCATGCCTGTAATCCAAGCTACTCGGGAGACTGAGGTGGGAGAATCACTTGAACACAGGAGACAGAGGTTGCGGTGAGCCGAGATCATGCCACCGCACTCCAGCCTGGGCAATAAGAGAGAAACTGTCTTGGTGGCGGGGGGGGGGGGGAGGGGGGGACAACAAAGAAAACAATTATAGTGTTACTCCCACTTCCTGACAGCCTTCAATTTAGAGCAAAGCCCTATTTCTTTGACTCTTCCCCAAATCACCCAATGCAAGTCAAATCCTATAATAAGTTCTTTTACCCTCTTAGACAGATGTCCTATCATTCCCCCGGTACACATTCTCCGTTGCAAAGAGCAATAATGTTTGTCTGGGAACAGTGACATTTCTTGGTAGGATAGGAGATAGCTTGAAGAGATTCTCATATTGAGGATCTGTCCAGAGTTAGAGGGGCTGGCTGGGCACAGTGGCGTGTGCCTATAATCCCTGCTAGTCAGGAGGATGTGGCCCCGAAAATCACTGGAGCCCAGGAGTTTGAGGCCAGCCTGAGCAACATAGTGAGACTTCTCTTACCTCTATTTCTTTTAAAAAACGTAAGAGGTGGCCGGCCGTAGTGGGTCACGCCTGTAATCCCAGGACTTTGGGAGGCTGAGGCAGGCGGATCACCTGAGTTCAGGAGTTCAAGACCAGCCTGGCCAACATGGTGAAACCCTGTCTCTAGTAAAAAGACAAAAGTTAGCTGGGCATGGTGGCGCATGCCTGTAGTCCCAGCTACTTGGGATTCTGAGGCAAGAGAATCACTCAAACCTGGAAGATGGACGTTGCGGTGAGCTGAGATCACACCACTGCACTCCAGTCTGGGTGACAGAGCGAGACTCAGTCTCAAAAAAGAAAAAAAAAAAAGTAAGAGCGGCCAGATAAACAGGGCAGTTGGATGGCAGGCAGGAGAATCATTAATTCTACTGATCTTTAACACCTACTTTCCTCTTCACTATTCCAAAGGGAATGCTCAGCCACGCGTGGTGGCTCACGCCTATAATCCCAGCACTTTGGGAGGCTGAGGCAGGAGGATCACTGGAGCCAGGAGTTCAAGATTGCACTCCATGCTGGGTGACACGGCCAGACTCTTTTTTTTTTTTTTTTTTTTTTTTTTTTTGAGACGGAGGTCTTGCTCTGTTGCCAGGCTGGAGTGCAGTGGTGCAATCTCAGCTCATTGCAACCTCCGCCTCCTGGGTTCAAGCGATTCTTCCGCCTCAGCCTCCCGAGTAGCTGGGACCACAGGCATGTGCCACCATGCCCGGCTATTTTTTTGTATTTTTAGTAGAGACGGGGTTTCATCATGCTGGCCAGGATGGTCTCGATCTCTTGACCTCATGATCCGCCCACCTTGGTCTCCCAAAGTGCTGGGATTACAGGCGTGAGCCACCGCGCTGTCCTAGACTCCTGATTTTTTAAAAAAACAAAACAAGGCAGGGCGCAGTGGCTAATGCTTATAATCCCAGCACTTTAGGAGGCCAAGGAAGGCAGATCATGAAGTCAGGAGGTAGTGATCATTCTGGCCAACACGGTGAAACCCCATCTCTACTAAAAATACAAAAGATTAGCCAGGCGTGGTAGCATTCACCTGTAATCCCAGCTACTTGGGAGGCTGAGGCAGAAGAATCACTTGAACCTGGAAGGCAGAGGTTGCAGCAGTGAGCTGAGATAGCACCACTGCACTCCAGCCTGGGCAACAGAGCAAGGCTCCATCTCAAAAAAATAAATAAATAGCTGGGCATGGTGGCTCACACCTGTAATCCCAGCACTCTGGGAGGCTGAGGCGGGCGGATCACCTGAGGTCGGGAGTTCAAGACCAGCCTGACCAACATGGTGAAATCCCGTCTTTAAAAATAAATAAATAAATAAAAGAAATGCTGAAATGGAAAACACTCTTTGCCTCCAGTGGAGTATGTCACCTAAAACTGGGAGACAAGTAAACCTACAACTACAATAGAATGTGATAAGCTTGCTGAAAAGAGGCATGGAGGGAAGGAGGGGCACAGAAAATGGGCACTTTAAATCAGCTTAGAATGGGGCAAAGAATAAGCGGTGTCAGCTGGGCGTAGTGGCTCACACCTGCAATCCCAGCACTTTGGAAGGCTAAGGCAGGAGGATCACTGGAGGCCAGGAGTTCAAGACCAGCCTGGGCAACATAGCAAGACCACATCTCTATGAAAACAAAAACCAAAAAAATACCAGGGCACGGTGGCTCATGCCTGTAGTTCTAGCTACTTGGGTGGCTGAGATGGAGGGATCACTTGAGTTCAAGGCTGTAGTGAGCTGCGATTGTGCCACTGCACTCCAGCCTGGGCAACAGAGACCCTGACTCAAAAAAAAAAAAAGAAAGAAAGAAAAAGAAAAGTCAGTGTCAAGGAAGTCTTCCCAAAGGTGATACTTAAGCTTGAGAGATTGAGCCAGGGGAGGAGGAGGGCGTTCCAGGCAGCGGGAGAAGGAACTCCTCGGGCAGGGAGGCCCCCGTTCACTATAATGGATTTATGAGCAAGGGAAGTGTCCTGCTTAATGCTACGTTTTCCCAGAATGCATTTTTAGGATTGGAGAGGTTTTCCATGGTGGATAGAAAGAACCATGTGAGGGGTGGGCATGGTGGCTCACTCCCATAATCCCAGCACTTTGGGAGGCCAAAGTGATCCTCCCACCTTGGCCTCTGAAAGTGCTGGAATTACAGGCATGAGCCACCATGCCGGGCCTAATACCAACTTTTTGATGCTGCTAATCTGACAGTGAGGAGGATGGGGCGGCCTTGCTCTGCTTTCTTGCTGTGAAAACACTGTGTCATGAAGTCCCGTTTACAGATGTTTTGCTCCTGTCTGTGACACTACTTTGACATAAGGCATCACAAGACGACTCACTGAAAAGCTGCTGGTGATAGCAAATCAAGGTCTCGTGTTCACACTGGAAGCTGGGCAGACCATGAGCATGACCCTAAATAATGCATCTCTTTGATCTGCAAAACAATATTTGGGTGTTTTCTAGAATGGATAATACAGCACAGTGGAAAGAGCATTGGACTTAGGCTATGGGACCTTGGGTTCATCCTTTCACTTTCCTAGGCTTTAGTTTCCTCATCTTAAAATGAAAGGGGAAGGACTAGATGGTCCCTCAGATCCCTTCTAGTTTGGGGACCTGTGGATTTTATGACTTGCTGTAAAAGCAGCAGAAGTCTTTCAACTCTAGGCTCCCTTGTGGGAAATTTCCATCTAGTAGGAAACATTTTCCTGGTGCAGGCTGACCCACGACTCTGATTCGGTTCAAGTTGTCGGTGGATCCAAATGCTTCGCTGAGTCTGCAAAACCAGCCATAATCCACACAGATGATGTGTGTGAGCTTCCTGCACAGTCACTGCATCCAGTGGTTTGCAAACAGCCTCAAGGATTCTGCAGAACTTGTAGTGAGCTGAAGATTAAATTCCTCCTTGAGGATTGGAAACAGACTGAATACAAGCATCCAGAGTCCTTGCAGCTTGGCATCTCCAATACGTATTTAAATGCCCAAACAGAAGCAAATCCCTGACAGTGCCGAACCAAGGCAGGAGTCCCACACTCTAGCAGCAGCACTCACTGTCAGAAATATAATTTGGGGGCCAGACGTGGTGGCTCACCCTTGTAATCCCCACACTTTAAGAGGCCGAGGTGTGTGGATCACTTGAGGTGAGGGGTTTGAGACCTGCCTGACTAACATAGTGAAACCCTGTCTCCATTAAAAATACAAAAATTAGGCCAGGTGCAGTGGCTCATGCCCGTAATCCCAGCGCTTTGGGAGGCCAAGGTGGGTGGATCACCTGAGGTCAGGAGTTCAAGACCAGCCTGACCAAAACGGTGAAACCATCTACTAAAAATACAAAAATTAGCCAGGCATGGTGGTGCCTGGCTATAGTCCTATAGTCCCAGAAACTGAGGCAAGAGAATTGTTTGAACCTGGGAGGCGGAGGTTGCAGTGAGCCGAGAAAGCACCACTGTACTCCATCCTGGGCGAGAGAGTGAGACTCTACCTAAAAAAAAAAAAACCACCACCACAAAAATTAGCTGGGCATGCAGGCATGTGCCTGTACCCTGTACTCCCAGCTACTCAGGAGGCTGAGACAGAAGAATTGCTTGAACCCAGGAGGCAGAGGTGGCAGTGAGCGGAGATCATGCCACTGTACTCCAGCCTGGGTGACACAGTGAGACTCTGTCTCAAGAGAAAAAAAAGATCACTTGGCTTTGGAATGGTGACCCATCAGAGGGACAGAGTCAACTGTGATGATAAAGAGTGCAACATCCAAAATAAGATGTATTCTAGTCCCCCAAAGTTCTGCATGGAATCCAGAAATCAGGGGACCTCTGGACAAGTACAGGCTGCTCTTTCACAATCATGTAGATGGAACTGTGAGGTTCAGAGAGGGAGGAGACCAGCTAGCCTCATTCTTGTGGTAGGAGCCCCAGTGATGGAAATGCCAGCTGCTGCTTCAGTTAGGGCCCTGTGCTGTTACCCCACCCTAGGGCTGTCCATTGCTAGAAGCTTGGCTGGCTGAGGGCTTGGGGAACCGGCACAGGGCAACTATAAAGCCATCTGGCTGGCTGGACAGGAAGAAACTGCTTAGTCATACACATTGCGCCATCCCCAGATCCCAGACTAGAGATGTTATCCTACATCATTGCGACATCCCCAGATCCCAGACCAAAGATGTTATCCCGGATCACTGGCAGCTATTCCAGGCCAGCATGGCCCTCTGTAGCTCCAACGGTAGGCAAGGGGCAGACAAGGGGTCCTTCAGGCTGGGAGAAGGCTGGCGCCCTGCTCCA
>NW_022436954.1:16055149-16065974 GCF_009761245.1 Sapajus apella
TATATATATATATATATATATATACATATGTGTGTGTGTGTGTATGTGTGTGTGTGTGTGTGTGTGTATATATATAAAATGTGTATGTGTATGTGTAAATATATATATATATATGTATATATATATATAAATTAGGGAGCAATGGAAGTGTCAGACAGCTTTGGAAATACCAAAAGACAAAACAAAACACACACACACACACACACACACACACACACATACACACACACTCAAGCCCTCAACCAGGCATGATGGCACACACCTGCTATCCCAGCACTTTGGGAGGCCAAGGCAGGCAGATTGCTTGAGCTCAGGAGTTTGAGACCAACCTGGGCAGTGTGGTGAAACCCCATCTCTACTAAAAATACAAAAAAAATTAGCTAGGCATGGTGGTGCGTGCCTGTAGTTCCAAGTACTTGGGAGGCTAAGGTGGGAGGATTGATGCCCCAGGAGGTCGAGGCTGCAGTGAGCTGAGATCGAACTACTACACTCCAGCCTGGGTGACAGAAACCTTGTCTAAAAAACAAACAAACAAACAAATCCAAGCCTAACCTCTGTCTGTATACTGTGGGGGATGAGGTACCATCCACACACTAAATCAGTATCATGTCATAAAATACCGCATGTACAGAATGCCAGGGAACGTCTCTAGGCAGCCGGATTTGCACAGCCATCGCGGGAGTGCTGAAATCATATATGTGAAAGTGTTGCGTAAACTGTAAAGTGTTCTGCAAATAGACGTTGTGATATAATCTCCTGGTGACATGTGAGTTACTGACAAGGTCTGATGATGACCGTGAAGAAGACCTTTGCTGTTCTCAGAACTCCTCACTGGTTAGAAAACCGTCTTGGAAAGGACCAGAATCAGAAACCAGGGTTTTAAGTTCTGGTAGATCCTTCCTTTCACTATTCCGATGCCAAGGTCTCTTCCAAAAACAGCAAAAATCCCAAGTGGCAGAAATAAAAATGATTCCATCTGTGTTACAGCTAAGCTGGTTCCCTGTGGGTAGATGGGTCACGTGTGAGCAGGGCTGGGAGAACTATGTTTACATTCTTGCACATTTCCCTCTTCCCAACCTCCTGTGCACTGCCCTGCGTTGGCTCCTGTCCCTATGACAAAAAACTTGCTCAAGAAACCCCAGCTAAGTTTCTCCCTGGGGAGGAAGGTGTCGAGCTGCCTGGGTAGCTGTGGTTCTTATTGGTGAAGCCCATGGCCCGGTGGGGCAGTGTCTTGGTACAAATCCACACGTGTCCTTCTCTGCGCTCCAAACTCTGAGTGAGCATCCCCAAAGACATTTTTTTTTTTTTGAGACAGAGTGCTGCTCTTGTTGCCCAGGTTGGAGTGCAGTCGCGTGACCTCGGCTCACTGCAACCTCCATCTTCCAGGTTCAAGTGATTCTCCTGCCTCAGCCTCCCAAGTAGCTGGGATTACAGGCATGTGTCACCACACCTAGCTAATCTGTATTTTTAGTAGAGACGGGTTTTCTCCATGTTGGTCAGGCTGGTCTCAAGCTCCCAACCTCAGGTGATCCTCCCGACTTGGCCTCCCAAAGTGCTGTTATAACAGGCGTGAGCCACCATGAACAGCTGACATTTTTTTTTTTTTGAGATGGAGTTTCCTCTTGTTGCCTAGCCTGGAGTGCGATGGCGCGATCTCGGCTTACAGCCGTTTTGCTCCTGTCTGCGACACTACTTTGACGTAAGGCATCACAAGGCAACTCACTGAAAAGCCGCTGGTGATAGCAAATGAAGCTCTTGTGTTCACACTGGAAGCTGGGCAGACCATGAGCATGACCCTAAATAATGTGTCTCTTTGATCTGGGAAACAATATTTGGCTTTTCTACAACAGATAATATAGCACAGTGGAAAAAGCATTGGACTTAGGCTATGGGAATTTGAGTTCACTTTTTTTTTTTTTTAACTGGAGATGTCAATGTCTCTACATCTAGGCTTTAGTTTCCTCATCCTAAAATGAAAGCAGAGGGACTAGACGGTCCCTTTATTGGGGTATCTTCTAGAACACCAGGTTCTAGAACTCCACCTCCCAGGTCCAAGCAATTCTCCTGCCTCAGCCTCCCGAGTAGCTGGGACTACAGGCATATACCACCATGTCCAGCTAATTCTGTATTCTTAGTAGAGATGGGGTTTCACCATGCAGGCTGGCCTCAAACTCCTGACCTAAAGTGATCTACCCGCCTCGGCCTTTCAAAGTGCTGGGATTACAGGCATGAGCTACCACGCCCGGCCTCCCCTTCATGACTAGCCCTGTGTCATAAGGACTCAGAATCTGAGGCTTTTGTCATAATTATATGCAGTCTAGAAGACCAAGCCACATTTGGGTTGGCAGCATTTAGGCTGCCGGGCCATCCTGCAAAGAGGCACATTTGTGAAACTGGATGAAGATAAAATAGGAAAGGCTGCCTGCTTTTTAAGCTTGGGAAACATTTTATAAGATTTCCAAGGCTAACAGCTGCGGCCTCCTCTAGCTCCTCTATCTGGTTGACTCCTGTCGCCCAGGCTGGATTGCAGTGGTGCAATCTTACCACTGCACACCAGCCTGGGCGACAGAGCGAGATTTGTCTCAAAAAAAAAAAAAAAAAAAAAAGGTTTGTTTGTTTGAGACAGAGTCTCAGTCTGTCCCCCAGGCTGGAGTGCAGTGTTGTGAGCACGGCTCACAGCAACCTTGAACTCCTGGGCTCAAGGGATCCTCCTACCTCAGCCTCCTGAGTAGCTAAAACTACAGGCGCATGCCGCCACACCCAGCTAACTATTACATTTTTTTGTGGAGACAGGATCTCACTGTGTTGCCTACGCTGGTCTCCAACTCCTGGGCCCAGGCAACCCACGCACCTCAGCTTCCCAGAGTGTCGGGATTATAGGCATGAGCCACTGCGCCAGTCCTAACTAAGGATTTTTAGGTGAGGTGATCATCTGGGATTGTCTATCTAGGCCTTAAATCCAAAGGCAAGTGTCCTAATAAGAGTGAAGCATGGCCAGGCGCGGTGGCTCACACCTGTAATCCTAGCACTTTGGGAGGCTGAGGTGGGTGGATCACCTGAGGTCAGGAGTTCAGGACCAGCCTGGCCATCATGGTGAAACCCCATCTTTAAAAAAAAAAAAAAAAAGGCCGGGCACGGTGGCTCAAGCCTGTAATCCCAGCACTTTGGGAGGCCGAGGCGGGTGGATCACGAGGTCAAGAGATCGAGACCATCCTGGTCAACATGGTGAAACCCCGTCTCTACTAAAAATACAAAAACATTAGCTGGGCATGGTGGTGCATGCCTGTAATCCCAGCTACTCAGGAGGCTGAGGCAGGAGAATTGCCTGAACCCAGGAGGCGGAGGTTGCGGTGAGCCGAGATCGCGCCATTGCACTCCAGCCTGTGTAACAAGAGCGAAACTCTGTCTGAAAAAAAAAAAAAAAAAAAAAAAAGAGTGAAGCACAACGGCCAGGTATGGTGGCTCACACCTGAAATCCCAGCGGCTTGGGAGGCAGAGGCAGAGGCAGGTGGATCACTTGACCTCAGGAGTTTGAGACCAGCCTGGTTAACATCATGAAACTCGTCTCTACTAAAAATACAAAAATTAGCCAGGTGTGGTGACACATGCCTGTAGTCCCAGCTACTCGGGAAGCTAAGGCAGAAGACTCTCTTAAACCCGGGGAGCAGAGGTTGCAGTGAGCCAAGATGGCACCACTGCACACCAGCCTGGGTGACAGAGAGAGACTCCATCTCAAAAAAAAGTGAGGCACACACACCAAAAAGAGTAAGGCAAGCCAGCGTGGTGGCCCATGCCTGATGTCTCAATTACTTGGGAGGCTAAGGTGAGAGGATCTCTTGAGCCCAGGAGTTCGAGACCAGCCTGGGCAACACAGTGAGACTCCATCTCTAAAAACGGAAACAAACAAAAGAGTGAGGCAGTGGGAGGTCAGACAGAAATAGATGCACAGAGGAGAAGATCCTGGGAAGACGGAGGCAGAGACTAGAAAGACGGGCTGTAACCCACGGGGTGCTTAAGACTGCTGGCAGCCACAGAAGTTAGGAGAGCAGCAAGGAAAGACTCAAGACTCAGTGTGGTTGTTCACACCTGAAATCCCAGAGCTTTAGGAGGCTGAGGCTGGAGGATCACTTGAGGCCAGGAAGTTCAAGACCACCCTGGTCAACATCTCCACAAAAACTTAAAAAAAAAAAAAAATTAGCCAGGAATGGCAAGGCATACCTGTAGTCTCAGCTCCTGGGGAGGCTGAAGTAAGAGGATCCCTTGAATTTGAGGCTGCAGTGAGCTATGATCATGCTACTGCACTCCAACCTGGGTGACAGAGCAAGACCCCATATCAAAAAAAAAAAAAAAAAAAAAAAGGTTCTACCCAGAGCCTGGGGAAAGAGTGCGGCCCTGCCAACACTTTAATTTTGGATTTCTGGCCTCCAGAACTGTGAGAGGATACATTTCTGTTGTTTGAAGTCACTCATTTGCAGTAATTGGTTACAACCACCCTGGAAAACAAATACACCTGGTCTCTGCCGTGGTGCTCAGCATTACCGATTGGCCCTCACTTCCCCAGTTCCTAGCTGTGCAAATCTTAGCACTTCTCTGATGTTCAGTTTCCTCCTTTGTAAGGGAAGAGCAAGTCTTCCTCTGTCAGCCAGGTTGCTGTGAGGCTGTGGTGACAGTACTGAGCAGAATGCCAGGTGTACCACAGACACGATTTACCCATGAGCTCTCATCCTCCTCCTTCTCCACCTGGTCCAACCTCACCTCAGGCACAGAGCTCCTCTTCCAAGACTGAGGAACAGGGTTTTTTTCTTTTCTTTTGAGACAGAATTTCGGTCTTGTTGCCCAGGCTGGAGTGCAATGGCGCCATCTCGGCTCACCCGCAACCTCTGCCTCCCAGGTTCAAGTGATTCTTCTGCCTCAGCCTCTCAAGTAGCTGGGATTACAGGCATGCACCACCACACCCGGCTACTTTTTTTTTTTGGGGGGGGGGACGGAGTTTCGCTGTTGTTACCCAGGCTGGAGTGCAATGGCGCTATCTCGGCTCACCGCAACCTCCGCCTCCTGGGTTCAGGCAATTCTCCTGCCTCAGCCTCCTGAGTAGCTGGGATTACAGGCACGCGCCACCATGCCCAGCTAATTTTTTGTATTTTTAGTAGAGATGGGGTTTCTCCATGTTGGTCAGGCTGGTCTCGATCTCTTGACCTCGTGATCCACCCGTCCTGCCCTCCCAAAGTGCTGGGGTTACAGGCATGAACCACTGCGCCCGGCCAGGGTTTCTTTTGTTTTCTTTTTGAGATGAAATCTCACTCTGTCACCAGGCTGGAGTGTAGGGGCGCAGTCTGAGCTCACTGCAATCTCAGCCTCCGGGGTTCAAGCAATTCTCCTGCCTCAGCCTCCTGAATAGCTGGGATTACAGGCATGTGCTACCATGCCCGACTAACTTTTGTATTTTTAGTAGAGACAGGGTTTCACTACATTGGCCAGGATGGTCTTGATCTCTTGACCTTGTGATCCACCCGCCTTGGCCTCCCAAAGTGCTGGGATTATAGGCATGAGCCACTGCGCCTGGCCGAGGAGCAGGGTTTCTATACCTTTTCCTCGGTCTCAGGCTCATTGACGATGTACATATAGAGTAGTCATGGCGCTGCCTTCTTGACAAATCCTCTGAGACGTCTCATCAACATCTCAAACCCAATGTGTCCAAAAATGAACTCTTCTTGATCTTTCCCTCTCTTCTGTCTCCTTCACAGTTTCCTTCATCTCAATAAGTGGTATTTCCAGGTAGCTAAACATCTGGACATCATTTGGCTTTCTTTTTTTTTTTTGAAATGGAGTCCCACTTAGGCTGGAGTGCAGTGGCGCCATCTTCACTCACCGCAACCTCCTCCTCCTCCTGGGTTTAAGCACTTCTGTCTCAGCCTCCCGAGTAGCTGAAATTACAGGCGGGCGCCACCGCGCCCAGCTAATTTTTGTGTTTTTAGTAGAGACGAGTTTTCACCATGTTGGTCGGGCTCGTGTCGAACTCCTGACCTCAGGTGATCTGCCTGCCAGGGCCTCCCAAAGTGCTGGGATTACAGGCGTGAGCCACTGTGCCAGGCCCATTTTAGCTTTCTTTCAATTTATTTTTATTTTTTAGTTTTTCATTTTGAACTACTTTCTTTTG
Organism: Sapajus apella; assembly: GCF_009761245.1. Lineage (NCBI taxonomy): Eukaryota > Metazoa > Chordata > Mammalia > Primates > Cebidae > Sapajus > Sapajus apella. The sequence goes on from NW_022436954.1 coordinate 16,061,307, forward strand.
TTTTTGCCATGTACAAACGCATTTTTATATGAAATGATATAAAATACAGAAAGAGGCACAATGAATGTATGCAGTTAGAAAGCAGGTTGGTGGTTACCCTAGAGAGTAAGGGGGTGATCAGAAAGGAGCATGAAGCTTCTCAGGTGCTTTTCTTCCTGAATTTGAATCCTGGCTCTACCACTTACTAGCTAGAGACTTGGTGAGCTGGTGAGCTATGTGAAAACCTCTCTGCATCAGTTTCTTCATCTGTAAAATAGGGTTAAAAATAGTACCGACCCCATCAGGTTGTCAGAAAATTGCCTGGCATACAATGAGTTCTAGATAATACACAATGAGCTCTATTTGTTATTTTCTCTAGACAGTTATATTCTTAGAATCAGGGATGATGATCAAAAAGGACATTAGATTTACCCATCACATTCCGTATATTTTAAAAAGAACATGTTCACGGCCAGGTGTGGTGGCTCACCCCTGTAATCTCAGCACTTTGGGAAGCCAGGGCGGGTGGATCATGAGGTCAAGAGATCGAAACCAACCTGGCCAACATAGTGAAACTCTGTCTCTACTAAAAATACAAAAACTAGCTGGGTGTGGCGGGGCGCACCTGTCGTCCCAGCTACTCGGGAGGCTGAGGCAGTAGAGGAATTGCTTGAACCCAGTGGGTGGAGGTTGCAGTGAGCTGAGATTGCTCCAATGCACTCCTGGCTGGCAACAGAGTGAGACTCTGTTTCAAAACAACGACAACAACAAAAGAACGTGTTTATATATCAATTATAAATAAAAATTAATTTTGTAATATGAATATTAAGCAAAAGACAAGCACTGCTCTCTAGTCGGATGTGCATCTGAACCTATGATTAGGTTTTATTATACAAATGTAAGTATAATTTTTTTAATAGTAAGCAATTCAAGCCTAGCAAAAATACTACTTCTATTGCTACTCAGTGAGAAAACATTATTTATATATTTAAAAAGGTAAGTTATTTGTACAAGGACACCTACACAGAAAAGTAAACTTAGAATGAGGTTTCTGATAATGAACATTATTGTTTTTCCCTTCTATAGATAGAGAGACGGAATATTCAAGCAGACGATGAACAGAGCACAGATGAAAATAGAACCCTGACCCCAGCTTGGTGGTGATCAGCACAGGGAGATCAGGACGTGGTCAAAAACTGCAGGCTTCCTCATGTTGTTATTGTTCCTACTTTCAACTTGGAACCAGGCAGAAAAAAGCAAACATGCTTCTCTAACCAGTCACTTAGGATGTCCAGCTTCTAGTTGGAAAAAGAACACCATGTTTTTCCTTAACCTCCTAAGTTCGTAGTTGGAGCAGAGTCTGTTGTGGAGTCTGTAAGTCCAAGACCAGGGCTGAGCACATATGCTGTCTGTCGAGGACTTGCTCTCTGCTTTGAAGATGGCACTGATATGGCTCCGATGAGCAGAGGAGCACCAGACCTCTAGTCTCATGAGAACTGGATAAAACGACGCGGACACATTTGGAGTGGTTTTAAGAAGCAGAAAATTTCTTTCTTTTTTCTTTTTCTTTTTTTTTTTAAAGACGAGGTTTCACCATGTTGGCCAGGCTGGTCTTGAACTCCTGACCTCAGGTGATCCGCCCGCCTCGGCCTCTCAAAGTGCTGAGATTACAGACGTGAGCCACCGCGCCCAGCCCGAAGCAGAGAGTTTAATAGGCAAGAAGAGAGAAGGCTGGGAGGCTGGGTGTGGTGGCTCACGCCTGTAATCCAGCACCTTGGGAGGCTGAGGCAGGCAGATCATGAGGTCAGGAGTTCGAGACCAGCCTGGTCAACGTGATGAAAGCCCATCTCTACTAAAAATACAAAAAATCAGCCAGGTGTGGTGATGCGTGTCTGTAATCCCAGCTACTGGGGAGGCTGAGGCTGGAGAATCGCTTGAACCCAGGAGGTAGAGGCAGTGAGCCGAGATCACACCATTGCACTCTAGCCTGGGTGACAGAGCAAAACTACATCTCAAGGAAAAAAAGAAAAAAAAAAAAAAGGAAGACGCTCCCCTGTACAGAGACAGAGGGAGGGGGGCTCTGAAGCCAAGAGAGGAGACCCCTTCATTTTGAAATAATTTCAGACTTACAAAAGAGTGGCAAAAAGTTGTGTGTTTTTTTGTTTTGTTTTTTGTAGAGACAGGGTCTCAATATGTTGCCCAAGCTGGTCTCAAAGTCCTGGACTCAAGTGATCCTTCCAACTCGGCTTCCCAAAGTGCTGGGATTACAGACATGAGCCACCGTGCCCGGCTCCAAAAAAGTTGTAAGGAGTTTCAATATATTCTTCCCTGATTCCCCAAGTGTAATATCATATATGACCATGATACACTGATCAAGATGAGGAAGTTAACCCTGATAACACTATTATCTAATCTACAAGCCTCATGCAAATTCTGCCAAATGCCCAGCCAATGTCCTATTCTGGTCCAGAATCCAATCCAAGATCACATTTCGGGGTCTTTTTGAAAGGCATCTCCCCCTTCCCATTCATCTTCAACACATCAGCAAGTTCCAGTGATTCTTTCCCCAAAATACTTCTTCAATCCATGCACTTTTTTTTTTTTTGAAATGGAGTCTCGCTCTGTCAGGCTGGAGTGCAGTGGTGTGATTTTGGCTCGCTGCAACCTCCGCCTCCTGAGAGATTCTCCGTATATCCCGGCCTCCCGAGTAGCTGGGATTACAGGTGTACACCACCACGCCCAGCGAATTTTTGTATTTTTAGTAGACACAGGTTTTCACTATGTTGGCCAGGCTGGTCTTGAACTCCTCACCTCAGGTGATCCGTCCGCCTCGGCCTCCCAAAGTAGTGGGATTATAGGCATGAGCCACTGTGCCCGGCCCCATGCATTTCTCATACCTCCATGGCTACCACCCTGGAACAAGCCATCTTGTTCATCTTAAGCGGTCATCCTACCCCTGGATGACCGCAGGTACCTCTTAATGTGTTTCCCTGCTTTTTCTTGCTCTCTAATCCATGAGTCAGGCCAGTTTTTGTGTAAGGGCAGTTAGTAAATATTTCAGGCTGTCTAAGCCATATGATTTCTGTTCCAACTACAATAGTAACTCTGCCATTGTGGTATGAAACAGCTAAAGGCAATTTATAAATAAATGAGTGTGGCTGTGTTCCAATCCAACTTTACTTATAGACATTGAAATTTGAATTTCCTATAACCTTTTTGCATCACAAAATAGTCTTATTTTTATTATTTTTTTCTTCCATTTAAAAATGTACAAACTGGCCGGGCGCGGTGGCTCAAGCCTGTAATCCCAGCACTTTGGGAGGCTGAGGCAGGTGGATCACGAGGTCAAGAGATCGAGACCATCCTGGTCAACATGGTGAAACCCCGTCTCTACTAAAAATACAAAACATTAGCTGGGCATGGTGGCACGTGCCTGTAATCCCAGCTACTCAGGAGGCTGAGGCAGGAGAATTGCCTGAACCCAGGAGACGGAGGTTGCGGTGAGCCGAGATCGCACCATTGCACTCCAGCCTGGGTAACAAGAGCGAAACTCCGTCTCAAAAAAAAAAAAAAAAAAAAAAGTACAAACTGGCCCAGCGCAGTGGCTCATGTGTATAATCCCAACACTTTGGGAAGCCGAGGCAGGAGGATCACTTGAGTCCAGGAATTCGAGAGCAGCCTGAGGAACACAGGGAGACCTCATCTCTATAGAAAAAAACCACTCTTAGCTGTAGGCCGTACAGGCCATGGCTTGCTAACGCCTTGCTCTAATCCACTCCACACGCAGCGACCAAAAAGGCCATTCAGTTCACTCCTCCGCTGAAATCGCTCCAAGAGCTCCTCCTGCACTCGGAACAGAACTCACAAAGCCTGGTAGTGTCTGGGTGCTGCCTGCCTCTCCCACCTCATCCTGGGCCTCTCACCCTCTCATTTGCCATGCCCTGCCTCCTCTATCCTTCTGTCCCAGAAGGTCAAGTTCCCACGCAAGGGCCTTTGTGTACATCAGTTCTGCCTGGAATGCCATTCCCCAGGTTCCCTCTTCACCTTCTTAACTTCCATTTGTCTTTTGAGTCTTTTTGGGTGGAGGCTTAAACTCCTTGAATTCACACTCCCACTATCCCCTTCCAGCACACTGTCCTTTTTTTTTTTTTTTTTTTTTTTGAGCTAGAGTCTTGCTCTGTCACCGGGCTGGAGTGCAATGGGGCAATCTTGGCTCATTGTAACCTCTGCCTCCCGGCTTCAATATTCTCCTGCTTCAGCCTCCTGAGTAGCTGGGATTACAGATGCCCGCCACCATGCCCAGCTAATGTTTGTATTTTTAGTAGAGATGGGGCTTCACCATGTTGGCCAGACTGGTCTCCAACTCCTGACCTTGTGATCCACCCATCTCAGCCTCCCAAAGTGCTGGGATTACAGGCATGAGCCACCGTGCCCATCCTTTTTCCTTTTTTTGTTTTCTTTCTTCTTTTTTGAGACAGAGTTTCGCTCCTTACCCAGGCTGGGGTGCAGTGGCGCGATCTCGGCTCACCGCAACCTCCGCCTCCTGGGTTCAGGCAATTCTCCTGCCTCAACCTCCTGAGTAGCTGGGATTACAGGCACGCACCACCATGCCCAGCTGATTTTTTGTAGTTTTAGTAGAGACGGGGTTTCACCATGTTGACCAGGATGGTCTCGATCTCTTGACCTCAT
>NW_022436954.1:16066374-16068570 GCF_009761245.1 Sapajus apella
GGATGGTCTCGATCTCTTGACCTCGTGATCCACCCGCCTCGGCCTCCCAAAGTGCTGGGATTACAGGCTTGAGCCACCGCGCCCGGCCACTTTTTTTTTCTTTTTTTGTCTTAAGATGGAGTCTTGCTCTGTCACCCAGGCTGGGGTACAGTGACATGATCTTGGCTCACTGCAACCTCCACCTCCGGGGTTCAAGCAATTCTCCTGCCTCAGTCTCCTGAGTAGCTGGGACTACAGGCATGTGCCACTAAGCCTGGTTAATTTGTGTATTTTTAGTAGAGACAGGGTTTCACCATGTTCATCAGACAGGCCTTGAACTCTTGACCTCAAGTGATCCACCCGCCTCAGTCTCCCAAAATGCTGGGATTACAGGCGTGAGCTACCACACCTGGCCTACTTGCTTTGAATTGAGGACTGAGCACCCAGCATGATGTTGGACACACAACAGGTGTCCCCTGAAAGCCGACAAAATGAATGGATCTGCCAGGAGGAACTCCTCATTCGCTGGCAAGAAGACCCCAGTGGACCTCAGGGAAGGCCCCAAGTGCACCAGGACAGGTTTCCCGAGCAGGAGCCTCCTGGCCAATAGAGCTGTAACCCAGAGGACACAATGACAACTGCTGGGTGTTTCCTGCCAGTGCTGACCGGCTAAAGAATCTGCCTGGGGCAATGGTGGATTCGCAGAACTACAGGTTCCTCACCTTTTTAGACTATGTAGGGTAACTTTTTTTTTTTCCCCCTAGGGTAGCTTCCTGACCCCGGAGAAGCTTTCTCTATAAGCTGCACTCTGAACCGTGCAATTCATTTTCACCATTGTTCTGCTGCTAACCCACAAACACCCTCCCCCACTGAGGTTAACCACTCTCAATAACTGGGACCAGTCTTTACACCTTTACTGCCTGTGCTCTGAAAAACATAGCAGTGAAATCAGAATACTTTACTCAGCTGCCTGTCAGGAATGCTGGGGGAATGTCCAGAGGCCATGGAGGGAAACTCACAAAGCAGCCTTTGGAGGAGACAGCCCTGCCTGCAGCACTCAGCCGCTCTGGTCTACTCTCCGCAGGGTGGCCGGAGTTATCATTAAAAAAGGGAAATCGCCTGAGTGAGGTGTAATCCCAGCACTTTGAAAGGCCGAGGTGGGCAGATCACAAGGTCAGGAGATCGAGACCATCCTGGCCAACATGGTGAAACCCGTCTCTACTAAAAATACAAAAATTACCTGGGCCTGGTGGTGAATGCCTGTAGTCCTAGCTACTCTGGAGGCTGAGGCAGGAGAATCGCTTGACCTGGGCAGGTGGAGGTTCCAGTGAGCCGGTATCCCGCCACTGCACTCAAGCCTGGCAACAGAGCAAGACTTTGTCTCAAAAAAAAAAAAAAAAAAAAAAGGGTGTGGGGGAAATCTGATCTACTTTCTCCCATGCACACTTCCCACTGCCTATAGGATAGAGTACAAATTTCCTAACCCAGTTTGCAAATCTTCACCATCCAATCCCAACCTATCTTTCCAGCTTCATCTTCCGTCAATCTGCTTCTGTTAACAGAAAGGAGTCCCGATCTAGACCCCAGGAGAGGGTTCTTGGGTATGGTGAAAGAAAGAATTCGAGGCAAATTCATAAAGTGAGAGCAAGTTCATTAAGAAAGTAAAGGAATAAAAAATGGCTACTCTGGTCAGGAACAGTGGCTTATGCCTGTAATCCCAGCACTTTGGGAGGCTGAGGCAGGCAGATCACCTGAGATCAGGAGTTCGAGACCAGCCTGGCCAACATGGCGATACACCATCTCTACAAAAATGCAAAAACTAGCCAGGCTTGGTGGTGCACGCCTATAATCCCAGCTACTTTGGTGGCTGGGGCAGGAGGATTGCTTAAAATGGGAAGGCAGAGGTGGCAGTGAGCCGAGATTGTACCACTGCACTCCAGCCTGGGTGACAGAGTGACACTGTCTCACAAACAAACAAACAAACAAAAAACGGCTACTCCATAGGCAGAGCAGCAGCAAGGGCTGCTCACCTAAGAATACTTATTTATTTCTTGATTATATGTTAAACAAGGGGTAGATTATTCAAGAGTTTTCCAGTCAAGGGGTGGGCAATTCCCAGAACTGTGGGTTTCTCCCCTTTTTAGACTATATAGAGTAACTTCATTTTTTTTTTTTTAATTGTATATATAGGGTAACTTCTTTTTTTTTTTTTTTTTT
>NW_022436954.1:16068670-16076935 GCF_009761245.1 Sapajus apella
AGCCGAGATCGCGCCATTGCACTCCAGCCTGGGTTCAGGCAATTCTCCTGCCTCAGCCTCCTGAGTAGCTGGGATTACAGGCACGCGCCACCATGCCCAGCTAATTTTTTGTATTTTTAGTAGAGACGGGGTTTCACCATGTTGACCAGGATGGTCTCGATCTCTTGACCTTGTGATCCACCCGCCTCGGCCTCCCAAAGTGCTGGGATTACAGGCTCGAGCCACCGAGCCCGGCCCTTAGGGTAACTTCTTGACATTGCCCTGGCAATGGCACTGGTGGGAGTGTCTTTTAGCATGCTAACTCATTAGATTTAGCGTATAATGAGCAGTGAGGACTACCGGAGGTCACATTTCCTCCTGGTTTTGGTGGGTTTTGGCCGGCTTCTTTATCGCATCCTTTTATCAGCGGGACTTTGCATGCCTAACCTCCTGGGAATGCAGCCTAGTAGGTCTGAGCCTCATTTTACCCAACCCCTTATTCAAGCTGGAGTCTCTCTGATTCAAATGCCTCTGATACTTCCACCCCATCATGATCTCATTTTTTTTTTTTTGAAACGGAGTTTCGCTCTTGTTGCCCAGGCTGGAGTGCAGTGGCGTGATCTTGGCTCACCACAGCCTCTGTTCAAGAGATTCTCCTACTCATTCTCCCGAGTAGCTGGGATTACAACAGGCGCCACCACACTCAGCTAATTTTTTGTATTTTTAGTAGAGACGAGGTTTCTCCATGTTGGTCAGGCTGGTCTTGAACTCCCGACCTCAGGTGATCCGCCCGCCTCAGCCTCCCAAAGTGCTGGGATTACAGGCGTGAGCCACCGTGCCCAGCCTATGACATCATTATTCTATATACTGGAGACCTGCACAGTCCAATACAGTAGGCACTACTCACATGTAGTTGTTAATTTTTTTATTTTTTATTTTTGAGACAGGCTCCTACTCTGTTGTTCAGGCTGGAGTGCTGTGGCCCAATTACGGCTCACTGCAGCCTTGACCTCTCAGGCTCAGGTGACCTCAGCCTCCCCGGTAACTGGCACTACAGTTATGTGCCATCACACTCTGCTAATTTTTCTTTTTTTTGAGACAGAGTCTTGGTTTGTCGCCAGGCGCCAGGCTGGAGTACAATGGTGCGATCTTGGCTTACTGCAGTCTCTCCCTCCCGGGTAGCTGGAACTACAGGCACACGCCACCACGCCCAGCTAATTTTTGTATTTTTTTTAGTGGAGATGGGGTTTCACCATGTTGGCCAGGATGGTCTTGATCTCTTGACCTTGTGATCTGCCCACCTTGGCCTCCCAAAGTGCTGGGATTATAGGTGTGAGCCACCGTGCCCAGTCTTTTTTTTTTTTTGGGGGGGGGGGGCTTGCTCTAAAATCCAGGTTGGAGTGCTGTGGCACGATCTCGGCTCACTGCAACCTCTACCTCCTGATTCAAGCAATTCTCCTGCCTCAGTCCTGACCTGAGTAGCTGGGACTCCAGGTACATACCACTATGCCTGGCTAACTTTTGTATTTTTAGTAGAGATGTGGTTTCACCATGTTGGCCAGGCTGGTCTTGAACTCCTGGTCTAAAATGGTTCTCCCGTCTCAGCCTCCCAAAGTGATGGGATTACAGGCATGATCCATTGCACCCAGCCTAAATTTTTAATTAATTTCAAAATTTTTATTTTTTCTTTTTCTTTTCTTTTTTTAATTTTTAAATTAAAATTTTATATTTTCAATAGCCACATTTCAAGTGCTCAGCAGTCTCATGCTACTAATGGTTATCATATTGGTACAACACAGCTATAGAACATTCCCACCATTGCAGAAAATAATTGGAAAGCACTGTTTGAGATACAAAGAGCCACTTACCACCCCTTCAGTTTTTCATTTTAGTTACATAATTTACACACAGGTACATTCTCCATTCTCATCTTTTTTCTCTCTCTCTCTCTTTTTTTCCTCCATTCTCTTCTTAAACCTTTTTTTTTTTTTTTCTTTTTTTTGAGACGGAGTCTTGCTCTGTCACCCAGGGTGGAGTGCAGTGGTGTGATCTCGGCTCACTGCAACCTCCGCCTCCCGGGTTCAAGCAATTCTCCTGCCTCAGCCTTCCAAGTAGCTGGGACTACAGGCATACGCCACCATGCCCAGCTGATTTTTGTATTTTTAGTAGAGATGGAGTTTCACTATGTTGGCCAGGCTTGTCTTGAACTCCTGACCTCAGGTGATTCTCTACCTTGTTCTTGAGTTTTTGGAGAGTAAACCACAGCATGAATGAACTTTAGGTTATTCAACTATTGCCTTCATGATGAACATGTGTTTCCAGTTCTCCCTGTTGCAAACAGTACTATATGCAAACATCCTTGTACCTCTTTCTGCATTTGCACTCATTTGTCCAGGGTAAATACCAAAAAGTAGAATTGCTAGGTCACAAAGTCATATGGTAACACCCCTGGGGCTTGGCACACCCTGAAGCTCCCGCCTAGAATGCCTGTCCACATGACTAATTCCTACTCATCAAGACCAATCAGTGTTATGTCCTGTGAAAGATTATCCCTTCTGCCTGAATACTTACTATCTGCATTGCATCATTACTGTACACTTGGGGCTCTGCCTTTTGTTTTTGAGACGGAGTCTCACTGTGTTGCCCAGCCTGGAGTGCAATGGTGTGATCTCCACTCACTGCAACCTCCGCCTCCCAGGTTCAAGAGATTCTCCTGCCTCAGCCTCCTGAGTAGCTGGGACTACAGGCACCTGCCACTGCGCCCAGCTGATTTTTTCTATTTTTAGTAGAGACGAGGTTTCACCGTGTTAGCCAGGATGGTCTTGATTTCCTGACCCCGTGATCTGCCTGCCTTGGCCTCCCAAAGTGTTGGGATTACCGGTGTGAGCCACTGTGCCAGCCGGGGCTCTGCCTTATTTAACTTTGTATCCCCAACATTCCTAGCATAGGGCTTAGCATGGAGTAAAAATTCAAATGTTTTCTTGGCTGGATGAATGAATGCATAAATAAACAAATGAAGGCACAGTGGTTAGGACATTCCAGAAACTCAAGGTGAGTCCGTGAGGGGCATGGACCAATCTGCCATTGGTACACTGAGCCAAATGCCTTGCTAGATTTGTCTTTTTTTTTTTTTTTGAGACAAAAAGTCTCCCTCGTCTGGGCTGAAGTGCAGTGGCATGATCCAGCTCACTGCAACCTCAGCCTCTCCAGTTCAAGCAATTCTCCTGTCTCAGTCTCACAAGTAGTTGGAACTACAGACACCCGCCACTATGCCAGCTAATTTTTTTGTGTGTTTTTAGTAGAGATGGGGTTTCCCCATATTGGTCGGGCTGGTCTTGAACTCCTGACTTCAGGTGATCCACCTGCCTCTGCCTCCCAAAGTGCTGGGATTACAGGTGTGAGCCACCACACCCAGCCTTAGATTTCTGTCTTTATGCAGCCCTCTATCCATGGACATCTCTTGCACTCAGGGTTGGGGACAGCAAGGATGGAGCAGTATGGATGTTAAGGGCTCTGGCTGTAGAGCACAGAATTGGAGCCCTGGGGGCATCATTAGCTTGGAGCTGGGTTTCCAAGGGCGTGTCTGTGTACTTTCACCTTAGAACCCTATGCTCTGGGTTTTATTTTGTTTTTTTCCCCTACAGTACCTTAGGGGCAGTTAAGATCAGCTGCAACATTTCTGCTTTCCGCTCCCAGACTTGAGCCCAAGGCAAGCCAGATGTTTTCCACTCCACATCGCTTCTCCTTGTGGTCTGATGAACAGCCCTATCTTCTGAGTCTCTCTATGGCCTGGCTTTCCCACATCCCACAGCCTGGCTGCCAACTTTATTTTTAATGAGGCTTTAATAGGTAGTTCCTGTAATTAATTTCAATCTTGTGTTTTCACACTCCAGTCTAGGTGCCTAAAGGCCTTCAGGCGCTAGTGGGATGTTAAGTGATTTTAAAGAATAAAAAACACTGTGGCTGTCATTTGCCATTTTCCCAGCTCCTATGATCTGCAGTTGTTGTTAAAATCATTAATTAGCTGGGGCTCATGGCTCAGTGGAAGGTCAGCCGGGTCACCTGTCATGTTTTACAGAAGTAGAGAGATAAGGAGGGGGGGACTTCTCCAAGCCCTAAGCGAGAGTGGGTGTTTAAACTGGTTTCAGAAACCACATCCCAGGTTTCAGATTCACTATTCAGGTATGATTTGCCAAACACGGCCAGAATCCTCAGGCCAAAGGTGGCGCGCCTTGGGTGCCCCACAGGTGTCTTGCGGAGGCAGCTTTACCCTCCCATTAGCACTGCCCAGCAAGTGAGCCCTCACCGGTAAAATTACCCCCATTCATTTTCTCCAAGCCCCTTTTCCATTTTGTGAGCGGATTCAACTGCGTAAAGAACGCGACAGTGATTCCTCCTGGATTTAGAAACAACGTAATTTTGCTATTTTTAAAGCTGCCGTTTAAAACTCCGCGCGCACTCACACACTCCTCAGGGAGCTGGGAGTGGGAGGAATTGGACGAGCGCAGCGAGTCGCCTCGGCTTCCCAGGGCGCAGCGCCGCGTCCCTGGGGGCGCACTTCTCGGAGAGCGCCGGGGATCTCCGACCCGCGGCCGGGACCCTCTGCATCCCGGGCGTCCGACCCCGTTGGCCCGCGCTCCCCCTAGTCTCCCAGGCTCGGGGGCACTGCCGCTGTGTCACCGGGCCCAGGAGAGAGCGGGAGGGGCGGAGAGGCAGAGCAGGTGGAGATTAGGTCAGCTTCGGAACATTCTTGGACCGCTCCAGTGGATATAAATAACAGACGGGCTGGCTCTGCAAAATATCCCCCTCAGGGGGAAGCGGGGAGAGGGGAGAGGGAAGGAATTTATTTAGCGTGGGGTGGCATCGTGGCGATCTGGAAAAATCTACTAGACTGATAAAGGCGGTGAAGGGGCGAAGGGATTTAAAAATGAATCGCGGTGCAAAATCTGGAAATAAGAACTCGGAGGGGGAGGAGCTTACATCTTTTTGTCCCACTCCCACTGCGTGTTCGTCTCAGGCCTTAGAAAGCGCCTCAGATTAGCAGGGGAACTGTGGAAGGGTAGGGCAGGGCTTTGGAGTCCCGGCCCTGCCGGGACTAGAGGGAGATCTTGGGCACGCCGCTGAAAAGCCCCCGAGCCTCAGTTTTTGCATCTGTATAATGGGAATCCCAGTGCTTATAAGGGGTGATTGTGAGCCTCGCTTGAGCCAATTTCTAAGCAAGCTATGCTCAGCCAAAAATGTAAGGCAGTGTACCCCGGCCCTGCTCCAGGGCTGCCCATGCCGGCCCGGTCCCTTCTTGCTCGTTCCGGTCTCCCAGGTTCTGCAATGGTCGGGGAGGGGCAAAGCCGAAATCTGGCTCCCTGAGGCCCAGGGGCGCAACCCTGGGAAGCCTGCCCAGGCGCTCTACACACGGGAGTGGAGAACTCCCGGCTCGCGACCCAAGAGCCGCTGGTCGATGCGCTGCCTGCCGCCCCGCAGCCCCGCCGCGTGGGGTAGAGGCAGCGGTGGCCAGGAGAGGGCGGGGCCGGGGGCCGGGGGCCGGGCTTCCCGGGGGAGGGCCCGGCGCGCTCCGGGAGGCGGCCGCGCGGGCCCGGGAGCAGCAGGACTCGGGCTGGAGCGTGGCCGGACCCCCGCCCGCCGAGGTGCCCCAGGAGGACGCGGTGAGTGCCCTGGAGGGGACGCGCGGGGACGCGGCGGCGGGTGCCGTGGCTCAAGCCCGCCCTCTCCTGCCCCGGCTCCTGAAGTTTGCAGTGGAGCCGACTCCAGCCCCAGGAGCCCCTGGCCACCCCGCTCTGCGTGCCGACGGGAAGGGCCGCAGCCGCGCCGAGGGGCCGTCCTATCTGCTGCGCCGCGGGCTCCGCAATTCTGCAGGCCGCCCGGGGGAGGGGGTGCCAGCGCTGGAGCTGAGCCATCTCCAGGGCCCCTCGAGGGCCCCATCCGCCCGCCTCGCGCCCGTCCCGGGGCCCGAGAGGGGCCTCGCTCCCTGGCGACCCCTCGCGCTCTGCAGCAAGCACGGATTCCTGGGTCCTCTGCCCGGGGCTACCAACTGGAGTCCACGGCGAGGCCGGCCCAGGCAGGGGGCGTCCCCTCCCCGTGGCGATGACGGTGGCCCCACCCCCGCCAAGACCAAGTTCAACAAGTTTGGCCAAGAAGTCCTACAGTTTAGGTGGCTAGGCCTGGCCCTGCCGCTCCGCGTGGCTCCACCGGCTCAGAGTTCTGCAGCTCCGGGCGGCAAGGGGTTCTGTCGAGGGGCGCGGTCCATAAGGGTTGAGGCCAGAGGCGCGCAGCCCCTGGGCTCCGAGCACCGGAGTGAAGGCTGGGGTTCGGAGTGCGTCATCAGGGAGCAGGCACCCCGGCCGGCAGGTCGGGTTTCCAAAAGTGCCCCTTTGTTATGCCCCTCCCTGGCCCTGCCTCCTCCCCCTTTCGCTGCGCCACCCCCTCCCCCAGCCTCCTGACCTCCAGCCTGGCTCTGGCTACCGATTCCAGCCCCTCTAGCCTCGCTGCCCCTCTCCGGACCAGCCGACTGCCTCTCCCCGCTATGTCCTCAAATCCTAGGGCTGCGGGCCGACGCGGGCTGGTGGGGGGCGACTCCGGGGGAAGAAGCCCTTGGGCGCAGCCTGTGACTCAGGACGCAGGGATGGGCGGGGCGGGATGGCTGAGCTCCCTCCCAAGGGCAAGCCACTAGCTTCTAGAAGGGGTCGGGGCTGGTCTGGGTCGGGTACCTTCAGGCCTCAGGTAGGGAGAGTGGGTCTTCCCTGAATCAGGGACTCCTACCTTGGCCCGTGCAGCTGCAAGGAGACCCTGCCAGGCCCAGGAAGACCTCTCAGACTGTAGGTGCTGGCTCCCGGGACTCGGAAGATTGCATTACCTACTTTCTGAGCTCTGGCCTTTGATGGGGTGTGTTCTGGGGACTGATTTGGGTCTCTGCTGAGCTCAGGAGGCACAGGGTGCGAACCTCCTCAACAGGGGCTAAAGTGCAAGGCTCCCCCCAACACACACAGTGAGGTCAGGCTGGGGCTGTGGAGCCTGGCTGCACCCGGGGCTTGGGCCTGTGTTTGCTCTTGGAGGCCGGAGGGAGCTGTGCCAGCCTGGTACACACAGCTTGCTCTGTTCTGGGGCCAGAGAGAGGGAAGGGGTGGGGGGCAGCTCTCTGGGGAGCAGGGAGCTCGGAGGCTGGAGCAGGCAGGGGGCCCCAGGCCCCTGAGGCTGGACTGGGATGGCTCCAGAACCCTGAAATTCATGACTGCAGCTCTCTTTCTTGCCATCGCCCTGTCAGGTCCTCTCTGGGCCGGCAGGACAGACTCCAGGGGGAACCAAGTGTGGGGCCCCTGGTGGGCACCTTCATTGCCTGGGTCTCTGCGGAGCACCTAGCTCTGCCTCCTGGTAGCGTGGGGGGAAGCTCGCCTGCACCGAGCGTTCCCACAGCTGCTGAAGCCTGCAGCTTTCCTGGGCTCCAGGTGGATGCTTGTTTTCTCACTTAATTATTGCTGATTCCAGCGAGAGGGGACACACAAATCAGAATCCCAGAAGCCTCTGTCCGTGAGTGGAGACAGACACTGTCCTGTCAGCCACAACCCATGGGTTATACGCCCCGACTGAGGGGTCACCTGGGGCTATGGGAGCAAGGATAAAGGAACAGGGAAAGTGGCTGAGAAGATGTCTCAATTGGAGGTCTGAAGGAGCAGAGGTTCATGAGTTTGGAGGAAGGGCTGTGACAGAACCCTGCTTTGGGGACAGAGGTCACACACTGTCCTCCTGGGTCTGGCTGTGTCCCTTGGGCCTGCTCAGAAAGGAAGCGATTTCCTTGTAGGGTCTGTGAGTCAATCCATGCTGGGAACAGCTGAGACCTTGCCCAAAGGCAGGAGGAGAGCAGCCACATGCCACTGTGTCCTCGAGTCTCTGGGGTGGTGGCTCTGGGGTTGGAATTGGCCTCCCCTCCTCTGTGATTCTGGGGAAGTTTTTTTTTTTTTTTTTTTTTTTTGAACAGTCTCACTCTGTTGCCCAGGCAGTGGCACAATCTCAGCTCACTGCAATCTCTGCCTCCCAGGTTCAAGTGATACTTCTGCCTTAGTCTCCCAAATATCTGGGACTACAGGTGACTGCCACCATGCCTGGCTAGTTTTTATGTTTTTTAGTAGAGACAGGGTTTCTCCATGTTGGCCAGGATGGTCTTGAACTCCTGACCTCAAGTGATCCACCCACCTCAGCCTCCCAAAATGCTGGGATTACAGGCATAAGCCATTGCACCCAGACTGGGGAACTTTTTTTTTTTTTTTTTTTTTTTTT
>NW_022436954.1:16077035-16132771 GCF_009761245.1 Sapajus apella
CCTGTAGTCCCAGCTAATTTTTGTATTTTTAGTAGAGACGAGGTTTCACCATGTTAGCCAGGATGGTCTCGATCTCTTGAGTTTGTGATCTGCCTGCCTCGGCCTCCCCAAGTGTTGGGATTACAGGTGTAAGCCACTGTGCCCAGCTGGGAACGTTCTTATAGCTGGCCATTGCTTCTCACTTCCCCATGATACCCCGGATGCCAGGCCTTTGGAGGGCAGGCCCAGGTTGTGTGTCCCTCACAGAGCCCTGCGGGCCCTCAGTGGATGTGTGGAGTGAGATGAGTATCTTCCTGTGACTGCAGTGCCCCTCGTATTTCTGGTGTGTTGCTTGGTTTGAGTTTCACACCGGCCCTGGCATAGCAGCAGAGCACATGGAGGAGTTTCCATCTTGGAGCTGGGGCCTCCTTAGGAGGGGACAGTTACATGTGCTTGTTCAGGCTTCCTGGCCAAGACAGAACCCAGGCCTCTTGGCTCCCTTCGTGCCCTCTTCAGCACAAGGAGCTACTGGGATGTGGCCAGGCACCCTCTGACTTGGCCTCTTGGGTAATAGGGGCATCTTGTCACTCAAGGAAAGGCAACAGAGCCCCTGATGGGGGCAGGAGTCCTCTTCTCTCATCAGCAGTTGGGGGAGTGGGGCCCTCTGCCCACCGCCCACCCCCGCCTGCCATTTAATCCTCAGCTGGATTGTGTGACCCGCTTGGCATTCTCCTCTCTGGAATCTGGCACTTCTGACAGCAGTTGCTATATTGGGGGTGCCGGGCACCGCCCTGGACGCTCTAGGCCCCCACCCTCACCCCCGCTCTGCTCTCCTTCAAGGCAGAGTCACAGTGGCAGCGTTGAGAGTTGGACACCCGGGTCCCTGAAGTGATCTCTAGGCCCCAGGTATGTGGGGGTTCAGGGGGGAAGGGCAGAGCCGTGAGAGGAAGAGCTTTGAGGCTCCATCCTCGCCCAACCTGGTTCTTCTTGGGGACTTCAGCGCTCTGCCTGCTAAGTCCTAGCTCTGAAGGCTTCTTGGTGGTGGGGATGGCGGTGGGACGAGGCGCAGGGATAGAGAGGGTCTTTTCCTATCCCCAAAAGCACATGTCTAGCTTTCCCGCTTACCCCTCTGCCCCCCCACAGCCCAAAATCTGCCACCATTCCGTGCTGCGGGGACACCATGGCTCCAGAAGAGGACGCTGGAGGGGAGGCCTTAGGGGGCAGTTTCTGGGAGGTGAGCAGCTGGGCTCAGCTACTTGTCTAGGGGAGGAACCCCACCGACATCCCCAGCCCAAGATGGGGTTTCTCCCTGGTGACAGCACCCTTCTCCTGCATGCCCAGGCTGGCAACTACAGGCGCACGGTGCAGCGGGTGGAGGACGGGCACCGGCTGTGCGGGGATCTGGTCAGCTGCTTCCAGGAGCGTGCCCGCATCGAGAAGGCCTACGCCCAGCAGTTGGCCGACTGGGCCCGAAAGTGGAGGGGCACTGTGGAGAAGGGTGAGCCAGGCCCTCGCAGGGGGCAGAGGGCAGCCGAGTGCAGGACTGTCGGGGCAGCTTCTTTGGCCCGTCTTGTGGGAAGTTTGAAGCCTCCATGTCCACCCTCCCTTAGAAAGGGGAGATCCTCCTGGTCATCCTTGTGGCTGTGGGCTTAGAGTTTACGAAGGCTGCTCATGAGTTACTTCCACAGTTCTAACAATCCTGCCAAGATGGTCCTGTTTTGCCCATTTTCTTACTTTTTTTTTTTTTGAGATGGAGTTTTGCTCTTGTCGCCCAGGCTGGAGTGCAGTCACGTGATGTCGGCTCACTGCAACCTCCACCTCTCAAATCAAAGTGATTCTCCTGCTTCAGCCTCCCAAGTAGCTGGGATTACAGGCACCTGCCACCATGCCCAGCTAATTTTGTATTTTTAGTAGAGATGGGGTTTCACCATGTTGTCCAGGCTGGTCTCAAACTCCTGACCTCAGGTCTTGGCCTCCCAAAGTGCTGGGATGAGCCTCCACGCCTGGCCTTCTTTCCTTTCTTTATTATTTATTAGTTTTTAGACAGGGTCTCACTCTGTCATCCAGGCTGGAGTGCAGTGGTACAATCCCTGGCTCACTGCAACCTCCATCTCCCAGGCTCAAGTGATCTTCCCGCCTCGGTCTCCTGAATAGCTGGGACCACAGGCATGCACCACCATACTTGGCTAATTTTTGCATTTTTTGTAGAGATGGGGACTTGCTATGTTGCTCAGGCTGGTTTTGAACCCCTGGGCTCAAGCGATCCTCTCTCCTTGGCCTCCCAAAGTGCTGGGATTACAGGCGTGAGCCACCACACCTGGCCTGTTTTGTGTATTTTCTAGAGGAGAAACTGGAAGTTCAGAGAGGCTAAAGGACTTGCCTAATGGCACCCAGCTAGGAAGTGCTGAAGGTTGAGCCCGGGCACTCTGACTGGGAGCCTGGACCTTTCCACTCCGCACGCGGTCTTCCTCGAGGGCACACACAGGCTCCTCCTTTGAGGCCATAGGATGTAGTGTTTATGCAGCAGATGGGTTTGAATTTCAGTTCCTCCTGTAGCCGTAATGCTTTGGCAAGTTCGCTTCTCTGGGCCTCAGTGTTTTGCCTGTTCAGTGTTGACAATGTCACTGTCCTCACGGTGGTGGCTGAGACAAGGATTCATAAGCCCAGCTGACAGGGTTGTCATTCACCTTTGCACCCCATGTCTCCATACCTCATGCCCAGCGAGAGGGGCAGTGTTCATTTTGGGTGGTACCCAGGCCTGGCCCAAGCCCTGTCCCTCCCCGCAGGCCCCCAGTATGGCACACTGGAGAAGGCCTGGCACGCCTTCTTCACGGCGGCCGAGCGGCTGAGCGCGATGCACCTGGAGGTGCGGGAGAAGCTGCAAGGGCAGGACAGTGAGCGGGTGCGCGCCTGGCAGCGGGGGGCCTTCCACCGGCCTGTGCTGGGCGGCTTCCGTGAGAGCCGGGCAGCGGAGGATGGCTTCCGCAAGGCCCAGAAGCCGTGGCTGAAGAGGCTGAAAGAGGTGAGGCTCGGTGGGAGAGGTATTCGAGGCAGGCTCCTTCCTGGTCTGCAAGGGCTCGAGGGGGCCAGGGCGTGGCATCCAGGGTCCAGAGTGGTCCTTGTGCATGCCAGGTTGAAGCTTCCAAGAAGAGCTACCACGCATCCCGGAAGGATGAGAAGACATCCCAGACGAGGGAGAGCCACGCGAAGGCAGACAGCGCCGTCTCCCAGGAGCAGCTGCGCAAACTGCAGGAACGGGTGGAACGCTGTGCCAAGGAGGCCGAGAAGGTACAGGCTGCAGGTCCCAGGCCTGGTCCCTGCCCAGGGCACGGCTTCCTGAATGAATCTTGCTCCTCGAAAACCTTGTCCAGTCCCCAGCACTCTTATTACCCTAATCCCCACCTGCCACCCTCTCTCCAGATAATCATTTAAAGGAGGAACCTGACAAAAGGTGATGCCTTACCTAGGGAAGGAAATGGAGTTTCAGGCATTGGGATGACTTCAGCAGTCGAGAACTTCCAGCTCTTTTCCTTGCGCAATGTCCTGTATTGCCTGCTCTGCCCGAAGTGTCCTTTCCTGCAGCTCTGCATATGCAAATCCTCCGCATCCTGAGATGCTGCACAGTTTCCACCTCCTCCAGGAAGCCTTTTCTGATTTCTCCCATTCTTTTCTGTAGGTTGACCTAATTTCACTCTCCACCAGACTTTTTTTTTTTTTTTTTTTTTTGAAACAGAGTCTTTCTCTGCCACCCAGGCTGGAGTGCAGTTGCACAATCTCCGCTCACTGCAACCTTTTTGCCTCCCAGGTTCAAGTGATTCCCCTGCCTCAGCTTCCTGAGTAGCTGGGACTACTACAGGCATGTGCTACCACACCCAGCTAATTTTTTGTATTTTAGTAGAGACAGCGTTTCACCATGTTGGCCAGGATGGTCTTGATCACCTGACCTCGTGATCTGCATGCCTCGGCCTCCCAAAGTACTGGTATTACAGGTGGTAGACTTTTATTTATTTATTATTTTTAACTCTGTGTGAAATATGAGGTGGACTTTTTTCTTCTTTTTTTTTTTTTTTGAGATGGAGTTTCACGTTGTTACCCAGGCTGGAGTGTAATGGCGTGATCTCGGCTCACCGCAACCTCTGCCTCCAGGGTTCAGGCAATTCTCCTGCCTCAGCATCCCGAGTAGCTGGGATTACAGGCATGCGCCACCATGCCCAGCTAATGTTTTGTATTTTTAGTAGAGACGGGATTTCACCATGTTGACCAGGATGGTCTCGATCTCTTGACCTCGTGATCCACCCGCCTCGGCCTCCCAAAGTGCTGGGATTACAGGCTTGAGCCACCGCGCCCGGCGAGGTGGACTTTTTTCTTTTGAGATGGAGCCTTGCTCTGTAGCCCAGTGCAGTGGCGCGATCTCAACTCACTGCAACCTCTGCCTCTGGGTTCCAGTTCAAGCAATTCTGCCTCAGCCTCCTAAGTGGCTGGGATTACAGGCGCACGCCACCATACCCAGCTAACTTTTGTATTTTTAGTAGAGACGGGGTTTCACCATTTTGGCCAGGCTGGTCTTGAACTGACCTCATGATCCACCCACCTTGGCCTCCCAAAGTGCTAGGATTACAGGAGTGAGCCATACCAGATGCTTTTATCTGTTGTGTCTGATGTCACCTCCCTTGTTAGGCTGCTGGGGTCCTTGAGGGCAGGAACTGGGTCTTAGGACTGATGGCCCCTCGTGGCTAGCCCTGGGTTTAGCAGCCCATGGCAGTGTCTGGTAAATACTAGTGAAGTCCAGAGTGGAAGAAGGTCTGGTCCTCACCAGGCCCCTCCTCCCCCACCCAGACAAAAGCTCAGTACGAGCAGACGCTTGCAGAACTGCATCGCTACACTCCACGCTACATGGAGGACATGGAGCAGGCCTTCGAGACCTGCCAGGCCGCTGAGCGCCAGCGGCTTCTTTTCTTCAAGGATATGCTGCTCACCTTACACCAGCACCTCGACCTTTCCAGCAGTGAGAAGTATGGGCTGCCTGGTGGGCATGGAGATCTGGGGTAGTGCTGGGTCCCCTCCGTCTCCCCCAGGCTCTGGCTGAGACTGGGGGATGTGGGGTCCAGGACTTCCTAGACTGAGGGAATGCCTTGGGCCATAGGTTCCATGAACTGCACCGCAACTTGCACGAGAGCATCGAGGCAGCCAGTGACGAAGAGGATCTGCGCTGGTGGCGCAGCACCCACGGGCCGGGCATGGCCATGAACTGGCCACAGTTTGAGGCACGTGTTCCAGGCGGGGTGGGGCTGGGAGGTGGGATGGGGTCCCACTCGGCTCAGCCAGGGCTAGGGATGAAGTGAAGGTAGTCTGGATGGGCCTGGCTGTGCCCAAGCAGCATCCCCGCCTGACTGTAAGTGCTGTCCCCATAGGAGTGGTCCTTGGACACACAGAGGACAATCAGCCGGAAAGAGAAGGGTGGCCGGAGCCCTGATGAGGTTACCCTGACCAGCATCGTGTCCACAAGGGATTGCACCGCACCCCCACCCCAGTCCCTGGGGTCCCCCGGGTGAGAGCCAGGAGCGTGGCTGTGGCAAAGAAACAGCTCTGCCTCCCGCCTTCCTTTCCTTTCTCCTTGGTTTCATTCCCTTCACACCTGAAATGGGTTGAAAATTGGTGCTAGGGACCTGAGGGCCAACTTAGGAGTTGTAATGATAGCGGTTCTCATGGTGGTTTAGATTTGCCAGGCATTGCCCGAGTTTCCTCTCCCTTATGCCTTAAATCGGCATTGTGTGGCAGGGATTGCCTCTTTGCTTACAGCCCCGCATGGCGAGGTAGAGCTAGAATCTTTCAGCACCTCACCTGCCTCTCCCAGGTGCCTCTGGGGGTGGGGAGGCCTTTGCCCTAATCCCAGTGAGATCTTCAGCCCTGTGTTGCTTGCACTCTGAGCTGCTCCCTTTGCCTCCCCTCTCCAGCACGGGGCAGGATGAGGAGTGGTCAGATGAAGAGAGTCCCCGGAAGGCTGCCACCGGGGTGCGGGTGCGGGCACTCTATGACTACGCGGGGCAGGAAGCTGATGAGCTGAGCTTCCGAGCAGGTACCCTGGGACCCCTTTCCTGTTCCCTTCCAGGCTTCGGTCTCTGCCTTACCCCACTGAGCGGGGTGTGGGAAAGGGAAGCCACCTACCCACTTCTCAAGCGCCAGTCCTCTGGCCCTTCAGCTGTTCTGGGTACAGCCAGACAGCTGGGGCCCCGTGGCTGCATTCGGGATCTGGGGTGGGGCAGCTTGCTGACTTTGACCTACCTATGCCTGAGCCCTGTCTGGGCTCTGGGACCACACGATCCCCCTCAGTGCTTGACTCAGTTGCAGGAACGGGCTGGGCCAGGGCCACTGTCAGTGACCAATCCCCCTTCCCCCAGGGGAGGAGCTGCTGAAAATGAGCGAGGAGGATGAGCAGGGCTGGTGCCAGGGCCAGCTGCAGAGCGGCCGCATTGGCCTGTACCCTGCCAATTACGTGGAGTGTGTGGGCGCCTGAGTGCCCTGAAAGCCCCTCGGCGACGTTTTCACACCCTGGGGCAGAGCCCGGCTTCTCCTGGACAGCTGGACCCTCAGGGCCCTCAACCATCGCTCCCCTGCTGCTCCTCTGTCCCTTGAGGGAGGAAATCCTGGGACCCAGGGAGGGAAAGGGCCTGTCTAGAAAGGGACTGGTAGGGAAGGGCCAACTGAGTCTTGGATGAGGGCAAGATGCGAGGTCAGAGGTGACAGAATGATTCAGGGGTGCCTGGGCCTCCCTAGGAGCTGTGGACCCAGTTCCTGACCTCTGCTTTGGGGTTCCTGGAGTGGGCTTGGGGTGAGTGTAGTTCCGGCCTAGCAACACCCTCTTTTGTGGCTTGTTCTAGCGTGTATTAAAACTTGACAAAAAAAAACACTGTCGGGCTCATGTGCATCTTTTTGATAGGACACCGTGCCAGGCCTCCAGAGGGCATCTGGAGAGAGGCCTAGCGTCTGTTATGGGGCCGGGGTTGGAAAAGGGTTTGCCTGCGTGGTACCTGCCCTGGAACTTTGAGATCCTAATCTGGAGTGGAAGGGACTCATTGTTTGGCTTGCTGTGAGCCGAGAACAGCAGGAGGCTGGGCGAGAGGCCAGCCAGTGCGTCTGCCCGTTCAGGCCGGAGGAACGAGGAGTGTTTGGGCAGACTGCTACTCCTTATTCACCGATCTGTAATTGGCTGGAGTAGGGGGTCCCCACCTGAAGCCTCCCGCCGCTCGCGCCGCGCGGGGGCGACTCCACCTGGGAGTCCCGGCGTCGGGGCGGCGCGCGCGAGGAGGTTTGGGCCGGCCCGCGCGCGGTCGCTCCTCCCCGGCTGCGGATTGGCCCGGCACGGCGTTGATTCTTGCGGCCGTGGCTGACGTCGCCGCCCCCATCCCGCCTGCTGCCCATTGGTCCAGATTGTGCCCCAGTCACTCCACCCCTCGGTTGGCCGAGGCACTGGCGAGCCCGCCCTCCCCGCCGTGGATTGGCCTGCGGCGGGACCCGTCGGTCGCGGTTGTGTCTGGGAAGGAGAGAAAATGGCGGCGGAACCGAGCAAGACCGAAATCCAGACCCTTTTTAAGAGGCTTCGCGCAGTTCCAACCAACAAGGTGCGTGAGCAGGGGGCGCGCGGAGTCTCTCGTTCCCCTGGGGCCTGAGGGAGGGAGAAGGGCGGAGGTGGGCTGTTTTCCTGGGTTGTCGGCGCCCGGCCTTTACTCGGGGCCCCTAACCATTCGCTCATCGCCTCCTCCACCCAGGCGTGTTTCGATTGCGGCGCCAAGAATCCGAGTTGGGCCAGCATCACGTATGGCGTTTTCTTGTGCATTGACTGCTCTGGGGTGCACCGCTCTCTCGGCGTCCATCTGAGCTTCATCAGGTGGGGTCTCCGCGCGGTTGCTGTGTTTCCACCTGGCCCGCCAGGGCTGTGTGGACAGCAAGAGTGAGTGGCTGTCTCGACTTGGACCGCTGTGAATTCGGTGTTCGGAAGCCTCAGGGCCGAGGGTCCGGTAGCCTCCTGCTGAAGGGAACCACCTGTGTGGGCCGCTTGGCACATAGGCGGTCGTCTTCGCCTCTGGGTCAAAACTCTCTTTTTTTGACGGTCAAATTTGAGACTCTGAGCGTTAGTTGCGGGGAAAGGGAGGCATTGACCTTGTTGTTGCTGTTACGTTGTTGGCCCAGTATGACTCTAGTGAGAATGTGACCATCCCTTAGGGGAAAGCCAAATCCAGGCGTGTATGCCTGAGAATGTGACCTCCTTTCGGATCTGGGGACATAATTAGTACTCTTTGGAGTGGATGAATGAAGAGCAAAGACAGGGTAGTGTGGAGGAAATGGGGTGATGGCTGATTGTTTCCTGGGTGCCTAGAGCAGCCTGAGGCCAAATGACAGGTATCGGGTGGCCAGGGAAACCCCTCTCCTGGTATCTGCTGGTGGGTGAGACGCAGCCCTTGTACACAGGTCCACAGAGTTGGATTCCAACTGGAACTGGTTCCAGCTGAGATGTATGCAGGTCGGCGGAAATGCCAATGCGGTAAAGCTCCTTCTACCTCCCCCACCTTCTGTTCTTCTGCCTGGGTACTAACTTTGCACAACTCCCTAAGGGGCCCTCTCAGTTTCCCTGTTCAGAGGCTTCTCTGTTTTGTAACACCACTGTACGCTATTTTTTAAAAACTTCGAAACTGGTCACAGTTTCTCTTAAATGGGTTTCAAATTCCAATTAAACTGGGCAGGTGTTCTTGGGGAAAAGCCACAGGAGTTGGAGCCTTCACAGTCATTGTGTCTTGTGGGCCTGTCCTGGACCAAGGATGGGGAGACTGGGAATGGCATGCTGTCCTCAGGCCAGGTGCAGTGAGGGCTGGATGTCAGTCATATCAGAGGATGGCATGCTGCAAGTTGTTTTTTTGCAGGAATTCGAGGAACTTTACCTCGAAAAACTGGTGTCAATAGGACGTATCATCCTGTAAAGATGATAATAACTCAGCTGTGGTAAGGGGATGCCTCCTACAGTCAACACGTTTCCTTCTTGAGAATCACCTGTAGCACGTGCTGCTCTCTTTGCTTTCCAGACAGCTTTTTTCCGCCAACATGGATGCACGGCCAATGATGCCAACACCAAATACAATAGCCGAGCTGCCCAGATGTACCGGGAGAAGATCCGGCAGCTGGGGAGTGCGGCCCTGGCTAGGCACGGCACTGATGTAAGTGCCTGTTCTTGGAGCTGGGGCAGGAGGGTGAGCAGGAATATTCAGAGCCCTGTGTTTCAGGGGTGCCTTCTCCTTTCTAGCTTTGGATAGACAACATGAGTAGTGCTGTTCCTAGTCACTCCCCGGAAAAGAAGGACTCTGATTTCTTCACAGAACACACTCAAGTGAGTGCCCACAAGGAATGTTTTTCCCAGTTCTTGACAGTTTATTTACCAAGGTCGGGGCCTTCTGTGATCATGGCCATAGATGCCATTTGCTTTGGTGTGATGTCTC
Organism: Sapajus apella; assembly: GCF_009761245.1. Lineage (NCBI taxonomy): Eukaryota > Metazoa > Chordata > Mammalia > Primates > Cebidae > Sapajus > Sapajus apella. Next base: position 16,086,500 of record NW_022436954.1, read on the forward strand.
GGACACTATATCTGGAGTCCACTGCTCCTGCTGGGTAGGCCCAGGTGTTTTCTCCTCCATAAATGGGGGTGCAGTATAGCCCTCCTTAGAAATAGCTTCCTATAAATAAGCTGGGCAGGTGGGGAAGAGGAGCAGCTTCTTGAAGATTCAAGAGGTGTCTGGGGCCCCAAAAACGTTTTCCTGGATTCTTCCCCTATAAGAAAGGCACTGTGCTGGGGGTCAGTGAAAGGACTCCCTCCTCCCCGCCCCACCCCTTTGAGGAGGGTTTCTTCCTTATTGGCACTGGGTGCTGAAGTTTGACTCTGATGTTCTCTACTCAGCTTTTCTCTGATGGTGGTCAAGTTAACCTGTCAAAACCTCAGTTTCTAAAATGGAGACGTAGCTCCCTCGAAGGGGTTATTGTGATAATTAAATGTATTTGTATGTGAGGAGCCTTTGGATGTGCGCCTGCCTAGGTGGTGGCAGTTAACCATTTTTAAGTTAGGGGAATGGGCTCTGGCTTTAATAGTAAAGGGCTTGGGGTGGGGTTGCTTGTTTCCTGCTTTCTTCCACGGTGAGTAGATCTCGTTTGAGATCACAGTTGCTACTCTCCAGTCCCTTTCCTCGTGGGCTTGGAGTACGATCTCTTGCCCACAAGGTGCTTGTAGGTCTTGATGCTCCCTGACAGCAGGAGCGGCTCACCAAAACTTCTGTGATCTGGCCTCCTTTTCAGCCCCCTTCCTGGGATGCACCAGCCACTGAGCCTTCAGGGACCCAGCAGTCAGCGTCGTCTGCAGAAAGCAGTGGCCTGGCACGTGAGTTCAGCCCAGATTCCAACCAGGTGCCCTGGTCCTAGGAAAGGAGTTGGGGTTTGTAAGGGCATATCTGGCCGTGAGAATAGGAGTAGGGTCCTCCTGTATCTTTGGGGGGGCCGGGATTCATTTTAATCCTGGGAGGAAGTGGTAGATACTCCTTTTCTCTTTTGGTGGCAAGCTGAGGAAAGCCACTGACTCTTGTCCCATCACTTCTCTCGAGGGGAGGTTGCAGGAAGCTAGGAGCTTCATCTCTAACTCCTACCATTGCATCCACAGAGCCAGAGCATGGCCCCAACACAGACCTGCTTGGCACCTCACCCAAAGCCTCACTGGGTCAGTATGCCAGTGGGCGGGCATGGGGTGGCTGGGAAAGGGTGGACCTCAAATGTTCTTTTCAGAGCTCCTCCTGCCTGGCTGTGTGGACAGAGGCCACAGGAGACTGAGCATCCGTCTGACCTCTCTGGAGTGGGGACTATGATTAAAATGGTGGCTGCAACGCTGATTTTAGAGCCAAGCCATTTGAATTGATAAATCTGGGTGGGCCGGTATATAAGGCCTGGGGTCAGCCTCTGAGTGTGGGGCTGGGTCTAGCCAAAGTGCTGGGGAGGCCAGCATGAGACTGGACACCTGTCCCTGGGCCGTGAGGTAGGGCTGGCTTGTCTGGCCCATTTCCTGGGGTGGAGGGACAGCTCTGAGCTGCTGATAGCTGCAGGTGACATTGTCCCTTCTCAGCCAGCCCCCAGCCTATCCTTTAACTCTTTTCTACATTTTCCTTAGTGTCCTTCAGCCTTGGTTCAGGGTGAACAGTCCATTTGCTGACCTCAGTTTGTTCTGTTGACTCTTGGGGGTTGGGGCTGGAATGCAGCAGAGTGACTGTCAGACTGATCCATGAGAAGGCTGGCATAGCTTGGTGAAGCAGGGCTTCATAGAGATCGCTGGGCCTAGGAGCTCTTTGGCGGCTCTGGGGTGGGCGTCTTGTTAGCCACAAGTCTGTTTCTCCTCCAGAGTCCATGTATCTGTCAGCTAAAGGGACCCTTCCTGCCGGAGGTAACTGACAGCTGCTTGGGGACCCTGGGCCCTGCCCACAGCTTCCTGCCTTAGGAGCTGAGCCTGGTGCTCACCGTCTCGCCCCTGCCTTGCAGTTTTTGTTTTTGTTCAGGGGCTTTGAGCGTCTCTGGTGCTTCAGGTCTAGGTTTCTGTCTCACTGCTGGGCGCCAGCAAATACCCCAGCCACGTCTGTCTTTGGCTTGGACACCGCTGGTTGGAGCTGGTGGTGGCAGCTTTGCCTTCCCCTGCCTGAATTTGTTCTTAGGGGCTCTTGCCATGAAGCTGCATGGTGTGGACTGAGCTGCTGCCTCTGAGCTGCCTTTGTCTTAGCTCATACCCACCCACTTTCTCACGCAGAACTGAAAAGCTCCATCATTGGCAAGAAGAAGCCAGCAGCAGCTAAGAAAGGGGTAGGTGGGGAGAGGGGTTAGGAGCTGGGCGCAGACTACCTGGGCTTGTCCCTTGACCTTACCACTTTACCAGCTATATGACTTTGGTAAAGGCACTGTGCTTCTCCGAATTGAAGATTGCTATCTTCAAGGGCTGCTGGGAGGGGCCCGTGAGATGGAGCACATCTAGTGCTTAGCGGAGTGCTTGGCACATACTTGGCCCTGTCAGCATTAACTACCGTCCTCAGGCCTGGGCTCTGCCGGAGCTGTGTGAGCCACCCACGCCCAGCTCCAGCGGAGCACTGTTCTCTTGGACATGCTGGTTGGGCTTCTATTTTTTACCCTAAACTTTAAGAAGGGCCTTTTCCTTGTGGGTGTGGCTAGAGTGCCTGAGCCTGGGAGGGATTGGAGGAGAGCGAGATTGGCAAAGCGCCTTACCTGATTCTCTTCCCAGCTGGGTGCCAAGAAAGGCCTAGGGGCCCAGAAGGTGAGCAGCCAGAGCTTCAATGAGATTGAACGGCAGGCCCAGGTGGCAGAGAAGCTCCGAGAGCAGCAGGCAGCCGATGCCAAGAAGCAGGCGGAGGAGTCCATGTGAGTGTTTGCTGCTGGAGCCTCAGGCTCGTGTGGGGCTTGTGGGGTGGGTAGGTTGGGCAGGTCAGGATGGGTGGTGGCTGCTGACACCTTTGTTCTCTCTAAGGGTCGCCTCCATGCGTCTGGCCTATCAGGAGCTCCAGATTGATCGTAAGAAAGAGGAAAAGAAGCTACAGAATCTGGAAGGGAAGAAGCGAGAGCAGGCAGAGAGGCTGGGCATGGGCTTGGTATCTCGAAGGTGAGGCTCAGCTCTGGGTGTGGCAGGGAAGTACCATTGTTTTCTGGGAACAGAAAATGCGGGGCCTTCCCAGCATTTTGGGATTCTAGGCTTACTGTTTCTCCAAGTCTGAGTAGACGACTTGGCTTATTGTCCTAAAGTACCTAATAACAGTGCTTGGCATAGTAGATATGTGCTCAGTAAGTTGAATGAGTGAATAGGTATGTGAGTGAAACACAGGGTCAGGTGTTATTTCAGTATCTTCAAGAGACTAGGGTGGTTTTTCTTAAACGCACTTTGAATCGTGGGATGGTCTATTTTTCAAGACCTCCCTGAGAATTGCGGTGCATCTAATATCATCCTTAATTCCTGTCTAGAGATGCCATTTGTGCTACCTGTAATACTCTAAAATATCCGCTCACATTTCAGATGCCCTCAGTGTGGGCGGAATCCCTCCTATTTGAGAACCACTGGGTTTGCTGTGGTTTTCTCTCTTTTTCTTTTGAGACAAGTTCTTGCTTCTGTTGCCTAGGCTAGAGTGCAAAGGTGTGATCTCGGCTCACTGCAACTTCTGCCTTCTGGGCTCAGGTGATCCTTCTGCCTCAGCCTTCCGAATAGCTGGGACCACAGCCAGGAGCCACCATGCCCAGCTAATTTTTGTATTTTTTTGTAGAGACAGGGTTTTGCCATGTTACCCAGCCCGGTCTTGAACTCCGGGCTTAAGCGATCTACCTGCCTTGGCCTCCCAAAGTGCTGGGATTACAGGTGTGAGCCACCGTGCCTGGCTGCTATGAGTTTTTTTTGTTTTTTTGTTTTTGTTTTTGAGACGAAGTCAGGCTCTGTCACCCAGGCTGGAGTGCAATGGCATGATCTCGGCTCACTGCAACCTCCACCCCACTGGTTCAAGCGACTCTCCTGCCTCAGCCTCCTGAGTAGCTAATTATAAGTGCCCGCCACCACACCTGGCTAATTTTCATATTTTTAGTAGAGACAGGGTTTCGCCATGTTGGACAGGCTGGTCTCGAACTCCTGACTTCAAGTGATCTGCCTTCCTCAGCCTCCCAGAATGTTGGGATTACAGGCGTGAGCCACCGCACCTGGCTGAGCCAGTAGTATTTTATTTCCTTTTATTCTGTGTGCTGCTAGTATAATCCATAGTTAATCAGCAAAACTTTTTTTTTTTTTTTTTTTTTTGAGACGAAGTCTTTGTCATCCAGGCCAGAGTTCAGTGGTGCCATCTCGGCTCACTGCAGCTTCTGCCTCCTGGGTTCAAGAGATACTCCTGCCTCAGCCTCTCAAGTAGCTGTGATTACAGGCACGTGTCACCATGCCCAGCTAATTTTTATATTTTAGTAGAGATCGGATTTCGCCGTGTTGGCCAGGCTGGTCTAAAACTGCCAGCTTCAAATGATCTGCCTGTCTTGGCCTCCCATAGTGCTGGGATTACAGACAGGTGTGAGCTACTGCCCAGCCAAAGTATAAAATTTTAACTTGAAAGGATGTTGGGACTCCTTCCTTTTCCTGCTTCAGTCACATAGGGATGACTGGGTTGAGGGATGACTGGCTGGGTTAAGGGGTGACTGGGTTGGGGTGACTGGCTGGGTTGAGGGGTGACTGGGTTAAGGGGTGACTGGCTGGGTTAAGGGGTAACTGGATTAAGGGGTGACTGGGTTAAGCGGTGACTGGATTAAGGGGTGACTGGGTTAAGGGGTGACTGGGTTAAGGGGTGACTGCCTGGGTTAAGGGGTGACTGACTGGGTTAAGAGGTGACTGGATTAAGGGGTGACTGGCCGGGTTAAGGGGTGACTGGCTGGGTTAAGGATGACTAACTGGGTTGAGGTATATGAACAGTTTTTCATCAGTGCAACAGAATTGTTTTTTTTTTTTTTTTTTTTTTTTTTTTTTTGAGATGGAGTTTCACTCTCGTTACCCAGGCTGGAGTACAATGGCGCAATCTCGGCTCACCGCAACCTCCGCCTCCTGGGTTCAGGCAATTCTCCTGCCTCAGCCTCCTGAGTAGCTGGGATTACAGGCATGCACCACCATGCCCAGCTGATTTTTTGTATTTTTAGTAGAGACGGGGTTTCACCATGTTGACCAGGATGGTCTCTATCTCTTGACCTCGTGATCCACCCACCTCGGCCTCCCAAAGTGCTGGGATTACAGGCGTTAGCCACCGCGCCCGGCCAGAATTGTTTACTTAAACCCAGCTCACCCTATTTAAAGCCCTGTTGCAAAATATTTATTCATTGTGGTTCTTAAAAAGAGATATTCTTAAATGAATTTATTTAAATCAAGTTAATCCTTAAAGTGTCCTTGCGGAGCCTGACAGAGGAGAGAGAGGCATCAAGAGTTGTACTGCCTGCCAACCCTAGACACCTTTTCTTTGAGAAATCAGACAGCAATTCTAGGTCTTAGTGCATAAGGCCAGCTTTGTGCTTTGAGATACCTTTTTTTTTTTTTTTTTTTAAATAGTAGGATGATGAAGAACTTATCCTTTGATGTAGTCATGCTCATTTCCCTGGTTCTGGGGCATTTTTCTGGGGCATTTTTTCATTCTTTGCTGTGTGCATCTGTCTAAGTGAAGGATGGGGTTCGTGGTGCACAAGGCAGGGAGTTGAGGACAGAGAACACTGGCATCGGGTGCACATTATTAAAATTAAAACATGGGCCAGGCACGGTGGCAGATGCCTGTAATCCTAGCACTTTGGGAGGCCAAGGCGAGTGGATTGTCGGAGCTCAGGAGTTTGAGACCAGCCTGGGCAATGCAGCCAAACCCTGTCTCTACTAAAAAAAACACAAAAAATTAGCTGAGTAGGGTAACGTGCACCTGTAGTCCCAGCTACTCAGGAGGCTGAAGCATGAGAACTGCTTGAACCTGGGAGGCAGTGGTTGCAGTGAGCTGAGATCATGCCACTGGACCCCAGCCTGGGCGACAGAGTGAGAATCTATCTCAAAAAAAAGCAAATAAAATTATAACAGGCAAACTGTTACTGGCTAGGGAACTCCTATGTTGAATAAACAAACCTGATATATAAAGAATTCTGAGGTGTGCTTCACAGGTCATCACACACAGCTTCTGGCCTTCTGCTGGGGTCTGGCCTAGCCCTGTGCTCGGGTAAGGACAGAAGGCTCTGGGTGATGCCCCGTGAAGGAGAACCCAGCAGCTGGGCGTTCTTTTGTGCGGTGATGGTAACGCTTATCCACTGGTCTCATGGCTGGCTCTGCTTTGCTGCACAGCTCTGTCTCCCACTCCGTGCTGTCTGAGATGCAGGTGATCGAGCAGGAAACCCCAGTGAATGCAAAATCTTCTCGCTCGCAGCTGGACTTGTTTGACGATGTTGGTACTTTCGCCTCTGGACCCCCCAAGTAAGGCTGTTGTTGAGCTGTAAACTTGGCTGCTGTGTTCCTCGTCGGGCTTCTCTGAGCCTAACTCTACTGTCTCCCTAGGTACAAGGACAACCCCTTTTCCTTAGGAGAAAGCTTTGGTTCCCGCTGGGATACAGATGCTACCTGGGGTATGGACAGGGTAGAGAAGGAACCAGAAGTGACCATCTCAAGCATCCGGCCTATTTCAGAAAGGTAGTGCGGACTTTTTTTTTTTTTTAAACAAGCTGAAGTTAGAGAAGTCTAAGGCAGCACTGTCTAGTAGAACTTTCTGTGATGGTGGAAATGTTTTCGGTTTATCTGTATTGTTCAGTATGGTAGCCACTACTGTGTGGCTGTGAGCCCTTAAAAGGTGGTTGGTGCAACTGAGGAACTGAATTTCTAATGTAATTCAATTTCTGATCAATGCAAATAGGCACATGTGGCTGGTGCCTGCCTCATCAGACACTGCAGCAATCAGGGGTTTGGTTTGAGCTGTGCTTTGTCGTCACAGAGGGCCTGGCAGCTCTGTTGCTTGGGGTCCTTTTCTCTGGCAGGAGGGGCCTGATTTTATGCTTCAGTCCTGACTTCCTTTCAAGGGTTTTATGTCTCCAGCTCTCTTCTTACTAATTTTTTGAAAACCCTACTCCATCTTAATCTGGGATCTGTTTAGTTGACAAATATATCTGTGAGTTATCCACTTATAAAAGGGGAATGTAACTACTTCACAGTGTCTCCAGAAATACCTGGCCCAGTGTCCACAAAATCAGCACTAGATGAGAGTGACCATCTCCCTTTTCACACCAGGATGCTTCTGAGAGTAAAGGAGGCAGTTTGTTAGTCATGGTTATGACGAATAGGTATAAAGCCAGGCAGACCGACACATGCTCACTGTAGCACCAGGCAAGTTGTCACTAGGCGTAGGGTAGCGGCAGTTGTGTGGGCTCTTGAATGCTGGTGAAGCTGTAGTGCTGTGGGGCAGGAGCCTAGGCAGCTGCAGACTGTTTTGCACCCTGCCTAGTGCAGGTTTCTAAGCTCTCTGGGTCTTGGCCTCAGTGTGGAGAAGGGAGGCTCCTCACTAGGGGAGAGGGCCTGAGTCACAGAGCCACAGACAGAATGGGACCCTGTAACCCATCTCCAAAAGGCCACTGGTGCTTCCTTTGATCTCTGTCCTCTGCCTCCCCTGATGGTAATGAGAGGGGCCTGAGATGTTCCCCATCTTTCCTTCAGGGCCACAAACCGGAGGGAGGTGGAGAGCCGGAGCACAGGCCTCGAGTCTAGTGAGGCGCGTCAGAAATTTGCAGGAGCCAAAGCCATCTCATCTGACATGTTCTTTGGGCGGGAGGTGGATGCGGAGGTAAGTGGGGTTGTCTGCCCTGGGGCCGAGGCAGTGGGCAGAAACATGAGCTTTCTCCCTGCCACTGCTTTAGGCTTTATAGCACCAGGCCTGGCCTGTGTGGGTCCTTGGGTTCTTGGCCCCAAGATACCCAGGCCTGGCTTTTTCCTTACCACAGTATGAGGCTAGGTCTCGGCTGCAGCAGCTCTCAGGCAGCAGTGCCATCAGCTCTTCAGACCTCTTTGGGGACATGGATGGAGCTCATGGAGCAGGTAGGGCCCTGGTGGGGTGGCAGGCACCAAGCAATGCCTGGGAGCAGGGTGGGAGGGCCCTCCTGTGACTGGGAAGAGCTTCCTGTTGGGCTTGGGGTCACCCTGCTCTTGCTTTTACAGGAAGTGTATCTCTGGGGAATGTGCTGCCTACAGCGGACATTGCCCAGTTTAAGCAGGGTGTCAAGTCTGTGGCTGGGAAGATGGCTGTGCTGGCCAATGGTGTGATGAATTCCTTGCAGGTGAGGCTGGGGTGAGGCCTAATGAGGAGTGCTGGGAGGTTCACCCTTCGCCACCACATGGAGACATTACTACTGCGCAGCCCCTCTGAGCCTTAGAGCATTTTCAGCCGAGGAATCCCAGCACTAGGAGGCTGAGATGGGTGGATCACCTGAGGCCAGGAATGCGAGACCAGCCTGACAACATGGGGAAATCCCATCTCTACTAAAAATACAAAATTAGCTGGACGTGGTGGCGGGCACCTGAAATCGCAGCTACTCGGGAGGCTGAGGCAGGAGAATTGCTTGAACCTGTAGGTGGAGGTTGCAGTGAGCCAAGATGAGACCACTGCACTCCAGCCTGGGCAACAAGAGTGAAACTCTCTCTCAAAAAAAAAAAAAAAGAGTCTAGAGAGGCATTTTTTTTTCTTGGAGGGCAGCTTCCTTCCTTTCAGCTCTATGCCAGGGCCAGGCCTCTCCAGGATGCTGCTGCGTCTGTCACGCTCTTCCCCAGCCTTGTTACCTGTTCGGCTTTCTCTTCCCTTCCCAGCTGCTTTGAGGTCGGGCAGGGCTTCCCCCTTGCTGGGTGCCTGAGTGGCCCCTGCCCCAGCTCTCACCGTGGACTGCCGCCTCATCGGCTGTCCAGCCCCTGCCTCCCCAGACTGGCCATGGGGTGCGTGCTGGGGCAGGCAGTGTGTGTGCCGGGAAGCTGCTGCAATTTAGAGCCTCTGACTTTGGTTCTCTTCCCTCACTCTCAGGATCGCTACGGTTCCTACTGATCCGAGCTCTGTGACTCAGGCGTACGGTGGTGACAGCAGCAAGAACTCCACAGATCCCAGGCCGCGGATGCTTGCCTTGTGAAAGCTGGGGAGGATTTGTTACTTTGTATGTGTGGTGTGTGCGTGGGGTAGCCTATGAGGCCACCTGTGAGGGGAATGGTCAGTACCAGCCCTTGACCTCTGCCTGTGGACTGAGCCCCTTATTGCCCCCACACACAAACCGTGTGTTCGCCTCTTGTCCTTCTGTCCTGCCCCCACAGCTGCTGCTCACTTGTCCTGCCACACTGGGAGAGGGGTTCCCCCAGGATGGCTTATTCTGGGTCCAGCCTTTCCACAAGTAGGGAAAGCGGAAGGTAGAAGGCTTTTGTGCTGGCTCTAGGGTTCTTCTAGCTCAAGGGCTTGGGCCTCCATCTTCCGGAACTGGAGGAGGCCTGGAAGGAGTTCACTGTAGACCCGTCCTCTGGGGAAAGAGGCTGCGGACTTGTTGCTGCTGCCGTCAGCGGCCTCTTCTGGGTGCCAGGAGAGGGTGAGGGAGGGGAAGGACTTTTGGGCTTTACTAAGGGCTGGGAACTTTACCTGGTACCTAAAGGTTTCATTCAGGATCAGACTGGAGGCCTGAGTGGTCTCCCGTCTCACCACCACTTTCTGCGGTAAGCACTTGGAAGATGACTTCCAGGAGTCTCAGGGTCCTTCTGTACCATCTACTGTGGGCCACAGGACCCTCTGTGACATTCTGTGTCCCTTCTTCCCCTGGTTGGTGGCCACAGAGGGTCTAGTCTGCTGTTTGTCAACTCTGGATGCAGTGAGCTGATGCTGGCCAGGGAAGCAGACGGTGTGAGGGGCAGAGGCAGGCTCCCAGGGCTCAGCTCCTTCCTCTGCATCATTCTGGGCTTGGGGGCCTGGACGGCACCGCCAGTGACAGCTTGTGGGCCTCACCCTCTGGGAGCTGAGCCACGCGCTGTGTCATTCTTGGTGCCACCTTCCCCTTTTGCGCCGGCAGTCTCGGCCCAGCCCCCACCTTTGGGTTGTAGGTTGGGCTCCCAAGCAACACAGACTACTCCTCCCCCTTGCCCCACCCCCAGAGGGACATGACTTTCTTTCTGGACTGTTTGTATTGAAGCGAAGTGGTGTCAAAATAAAGCCCCTGCAGGGCCTGGCTCCCTGTTGGTCTGAGTGAAGCAGTGTCCTCTGGGTCCTGCCTCCCTGCACAGGGCTGGCCCCTGGCCTCACTCTCGGGGCTCCCACTGGTAATGGTAGGGCGTCAGTACCGAAGCTGAGGGCACTCTCTCCGGGGCCTCCTGCTTCTCTCTTCTCTGAAAGCCAAAGGCCCCTGGCTCCTTGGCTCTGTGCTGCCGTGAGGTCCGGTGCAGCCTCGACCTCACCACCCTGTGGCACGCAGAGGAAAGAGCTGGCATTAGTTGGCCCTTTAACTCACTGGCTGGGGGCGGGCAAGCAACCTCAGCAGTCCTGCCCCTTGTCACAGCAGTAGGCTTGATTGGTGGGTTTCAATGGAGCTTATTTAAGGCTGGGTATGGTGGCTCACACCTGTCATCCCAGCGCTTTGGGGGGCAAGGCGGGTGGATCACTTGAGGCCAGGAATTCAAAACCAGCCTGGCCAACATAGCGAAACCCCATTTATACTGAAAGTACCAAAATTAGCCAGGCATGGTGGCACATGCCTGTAATCCCAGCTACTTGAGAGGCTGAAGCATGAGAGTCGCTTGAACCCGGAAGGCGGAGTTTGCAGTGAGCCCAGATCATGCCACTGTACTCCAGCCTGGGTGACAGAGTGAGACTCAAAAAAAAAAAAAAAAAAAAAAAAAAGTGTGTGTGTGTGTATGTACATACGTAAACCCAGACTTTAATGGGACCCTTTAAATTCAGGAAGAAAAGATGTATTTGTGTGTAAACCCTTAGCTTGGCCACTCCTTTCCCTCGGGGCTTCTTAAACCTCTGCCACCTAAAGAACCCTTAAGGTAGTTACCACTGGGCTGGGAAGTGGATGATTGGAAAGAATGGGTAGAAGGAAACCTACACTCTGCAAATGTTAAGCCAGGTATTTGCAGAATGTAGGTTTGGGACCCAAACAGCTTTGTAATGTGCATTGTCAATAGGTGTCACTGAGTCTGAGGACACCAGGATTTGAGAACCGTCTCTTATGTGCTGTAGGTCACTGTGGGCCTAGAGAGCTCATCACACAGCCTGAGCTTTTTTTTAAAGAAAGGGTCTCATACTGTCACTCAGGCTGGAGTGCAGTGGCATGATCACGGCTTACTGCAGCCTCAACCTCCTGGGCTCAAGTGATCCTCCTACCTTGGCCTCCCAAGCAGCTGGGACTATAGGTGCAAGCTACCATGCCTACGTAATTTTTTGTTTAGTAGAGATAGGGTCTCTCTATGTTGCCCAGGGTGGGCTTGAACTCCTGGGCTCAAGCAGTCGGCCCACCTTGGCCTCCCAAAGTGTTGGGATTACAGGCAATGAGCCACCACACCCTGGAGCTTCTTAGGGGCTGGAATGCTCATTCTTGGCCTCCGCCCTGCAGGGGTTTGGGAGGCAGTTCTTGTAATGATCCATTCTGGGTAGGGATGGGGCCAGGGCAATGTGTATGCCTAATAGTGGTGACATCCACCTTCAGGGGAGGTAGCCCTGTTCTGCTTGGGCCTCTGGGTGGGTTTGGCTTTCCGGCCCCCCCCCCCCGCCCCACCGAAGACCTCAATCCAAAGAAGTTGAAGACCACTTGTCCTTACCTGCCTCCCGTCCTGGCTGGGATGTGTCTACCCCAGGCTTGTGTCTTTCACGGCTGCGTGCCACTGCCCTAACCCCAAGCAGGTGCTTGGCAGGTGTTGACTGAAACTCTGGCTCAAAGGCTATGCAGTATTAACCCTTTGTGGCCACAGTCTTTAAAGTTATGGGAACCTGGCCTTGAACTCTCTGAACTTGTTTCCTAAAGGCCATTGCAGCTGTGAGCACCTCTCTTCTGGAAGGCTGCTGTTGGGAGAAGCTAGGCCCCACTGCCCATTATCTGAGGCAGGTCCCGCGCCTGAGTGGGCCACTGGCCCCTACCTCCTCGTCCTGCCAGAAAAGCACTGGAGATCCAAACTCCCCTTTTCCCTTCTCCCCCCAACCTGGGAGCTTTAGACTCACCACTTACCAGACACGAGGGAGTTTATTCGTTTCACATTTAGCTATTAGACACAAAGGGGACTTGAAGCAGTTTTTGCAAGTGAAATTGCCTTGCCCACCCTTCTCCGTCCTACCAAGGCTAGTGACTGTTCTCCAGTAGAAGGCCACAGCGGCCATGTCCTCCTGGTACTTGTGTCGCAGGTGTCACCCTTGATGGTGCAAGGCCCTGCGTGGCTATATGGGTTCTCCCCTTAATGGAGTGGCTGTGAGGAGATGAACCTTATCAGGGGACCGGCAGAGGCTGGCTCAGAAGAGACTGCTCTTCTTAAGAGGTTAGCAGGACTAACAGGCTACGGCCGAGTCCCCTTCCTAGTGAAAAGGTGGCTTCAGCACAATCTGTCAGCCTGGGGCCTGAGTGGAGTTCACAGGCTGACAGGACCAGGGAGAGCAGGCAGTTCACCTTCCGGGCCATGGGCTGGGCTGCTCATCAGAGCCCCTCTGGCCGGTCTTGGGGCTGTTATTCGCCTTGTCAGCAGCAGAGGGCAGCACAGCAAAGTGCTGGAGAGGAGGCTGGGTGGGTGTGCCAAGGGCTGGGTGGGAGCAGGTACAGGGTGTTGCGGGCAGGACCCTTCAGACTCCTCAAGTCTCCGACTCGTCTGTCTCTTCGGTGGAGCCATCACTCTCTCCATCCACTTTTCGGGAATGATGGAGGGGTCTCCAAGGGGAGCCAACCCGGGGAGGGGTCCGGGAAGGTAGGCAACTGGCCTCTGGACTGGCTGTGACTGAGTTGACCAGGCCTGGGACCTGGGCCAGCCTGAAGAAGGGAAGAAGCCTGGAGGGCAGCGAGAGTCCTGTCCAGAGAGCAGGACCTCCATGCTCACTCTTACACTAGGGGAACCCCTGGGCTGCAGCCCCCAAAAGACTCAGAGAGAGGGACATCTCAGGCCTCTGCTGGCCCCCACACCCTTCCCTGGCTGATGCAGGACGTTATAGACAAGTGCTGTTGGCCCCATATGGGGCACAGCCGTGTCCGACCCGTCTGGCCCCCACAAGGGGGCAGCATCTTCCCACTTGACACTTACAGCCGTTCCAGCTCCTCGTCCATGGCTGGGTCATGCATCAGATCCCCCTTGTCAGGCAAAGCTCCTAGGAGATCATTGGGAGCACAGTAGTTAATCTGATGGCCCCTCAGCCAGGTGACAGATGCCACCAGGCCCCTCACCTTCACGGCTGCCTGTCCTGCTGACCGTGGGAGGGCTGATCTAAAGATCTGAGGACTGCTAGAGGGGCCAAAGAACAGTCGCAGAGCAGGAAGGTCCTGGTTGCTGCTTGATACATTTATTGAATCCTAATGCCTACTTTCCCCTCCTGGGGCAGAGACCACAGCCAAGGAGACATCCCCAAACAAACGTGATCCTCTTTTAAGGCCAGGTGGTGGTTGTGACCTGGTGCAACAATCAAGGTGACCCCACTTTGGAGACAGATGGTAAAAAAAAAAAAAAAAAATGCTGCCTCTGCTCCTCCAAGGAGAATCTCAGGGGCAAGAGAAGGCTGGGTCAGGACCAGAATCACCCACCTGGCATAGGCCAGTTTCCAGTTTGACCAAATCTTTTTCAGATGCCTCCTGGCCCCTCTTGCACTGTTTGTGTTTTGCAAACTACATCCTATGGGACCCACTCATCTGGGGGGCGCCCTGGGGACTAAGGGAACAGGGCTGACCTTCTCCATGACTGGTCTCAACCAGTGTGTCTTCAGATTTCTATTTCATAGCTGAAGATGCAGGTGAGGCCCGAGATCACATCCTTCTTTCTGTCTCCCATTCCACCCAGCCATCCAACGTTAGTGCTCAGTAAAAGTGGCTAAATGAGGCCAGATGTGGCTCATGCCTGAAATCCCAGCACTTTGGGAGGCTGAGTGGATCACCTGAGGTCAGGTGTTCAAGACCAGCCTGACCAACATGGAGAAACCCCATATTTAATAAAAAAATATAAAAAATTATCTGGGAGTGGTGGTGGGCGCTTGTAATCTCAGCTACTCGGGAGGCTGAGGCAGGAGAGTCACTTGAACCCAGGAGGTGGAGGTTGCAGTGAGCAGAGGTCAAGCCATTGCACTCCGGCCTGGGTGACAGAGTGAGACTACATCTCAAAAAAAAAAAAAAAAGTGGTTTAATGAGGGAGAGGGAGAGTGCCTTTTTTTTTTTTTTTTTTTTTTTTTTAGACAAGTCTTGTCACCCAGGCTGGAGTGTGATTATGGCTGACTTGGCTCACTGCAGCCTTGACCTCCCAGGCCCAAATAATCTTCCCACCTCAGCCTCCTGAGTAGCTGAGGCCAGTGGTATGTGCTACCACACCCAGCTAATTTTTCTTAAAGAGATGTGAGTTCTCCCTATATTGCTTAGGCTGGTCGTGAACTCTGGGGCTCAAGTGATTCTCTTGCCTCAACTTCCCAAAATGCTGGGATTATGGTGGAGCCACCATGTCTAGCTATTAGTGTCCTATTTATTTATTTATTTGAGACAGAGTCTCGCTCTGTTCCCCGGGCTTGAGTGCAGTGGCACAATCTTGGCACACTGCAACTTCTACCTCCTGGGTTCAAGTGATTATCCTACCTCAGCCTCCCAAGTAGCTGGGACTATAGCCGCCCGCCACCACGGCAGGCTAATTTTTGTATTTTTAGTAGAGATGGGGCTTCACCATATTGGCCAGGCTGCTCTTGAACTCCTGACCTTGTGATCCACCCACCTCGGCCTCCCAAAGTGCTGGGATTACAGGCATGAGCCACTGTGCCTGGCCATGTCCTTTTTATGTTTGTTTATTTAAAAATGGAGTTTCGCTCTTGTTGCCCAGGCTGGAGTGTGACCTCGGCTCACCACCACCTCTGCCTCCCGGGTTCAAGTGATTCTCCTGTGTCAGCCTCCCAAGTAGCTGGGATTACAGACATGCGCCACCACGCCCAGCTCATTTTGTATCTTTAGTAGAGATGGGGTTTCTCCACTTTGGTCAGGCTAGTCTCAAACTCCCGGCCTTAGGTGATCTGCTCGCCTTGGCCTCCCAAAGTGCTGGGATTACAGACATGAGCCACCGTGCCTGGCCAGTGTCCTTTTTTGAGATGGAGTCTCACACTGTCACCCAAGCTGGAGTGCAATGGCACAATCTTGGCTCACTGCAACCTCTGCCTCACAGATTCAAGCAATTCTCTTGCCTTAGCCTCCCAAATAGCTGGTATTACAGGTGCCTGCCACCATGCCCAGTTAATTTTTTGTATTTTTAGTAGAGATGGGGTTTCACTATGTTGGCCAGGATGGTCTGGAACTCCTGACCTTGTGATCTGCCCGCCTCAGCCTCCCAAAGTGCTAGGATTACAGGCATGAGCCACCACGCACGGTTGGCAGTGTCCTTTTTAAAGGCCCTTAGAAAAAGGGGATGAGGTTAGTCCAAGCTGTGACCCAGTTGCTAGTTGGCTTTTCCTTCTCCTTCCTAGTGGCGGCGGTTGGTGGGAAGGAAGGGTGGCTGTAAGCAGGAGTATGAAAGAGTACGGGGGCAGAGCCCACCCACCTCCCTCTTACTCTTGATTCCGGACTCTTTTGCCTCCTTTTTTTTCTTTTATGAGACAGAGTCTTGCTCTGTCGTCCAGAATGGGGTGCAATGGCACAATCTCCACTCACTGCAACTGCTGCCTCCCGGGCTCAAGCAATTCTTGTGCCTCAGCCTCCGGAGTAGCTGGGATTACAGGTGAGTGCCACCACGCCCAGCTAATTTTAGTATTTTTAGTAGCAATGGGGTTTCACCATGTTGGCCAGGATGGTCTTGAACTCCTGACCTCAGGTGATCCGCCTGCCTCGGCCTCTGAAAGCACTGGGATTACAGGTGTGAGCCATTGTGCATGGCCTGTCTTTTGCCTCCTTTCTAGCCCTAGTCCAGCAGGTGACCTCGGCTACCCATCTCAGTTAGTTGAGGGCTCCCCAGACTTGTGCATGCCTCAAGCACCAACTCAGAATAATGAGGCTGCGAGTGACATGCAGTTCAGCCCGGTGGGGTTTGTGTTTGTGTACCCCACAGCATCCCCTGGCTGACTGTGTACTGCGTAAGATAAAAAATGTAAAGCATCCAGCTCAGTACTTAGCCTGCTGTGGTTGGCATTTAGTGAATGTTAACTTTCCTTCCCTCGATCCCATTCCCTCAACTGGCAGGAGGAAGGAGGATGCCATGTATCTTCTTTGAGACTCAGGCACCTGGGATCCCAAGCACAGCAGGAGGATCTCTTGAGACACAAAAAAATAACGTCTTGCTGGGCGCAACGGCTCCCAACTGTAATCCCAGCACTTTGGGAGGCCAAGGTGAGGGGATCCCTCGAGCCCAGGGGTTTGAAACCAGCCTGGGCAGCATGGCAAAACCAACTCTACAGAAAACACATTTTCCTGAATGGTGGCGCATGTCTGTAGTTCCAGCTACTAGGTAGGCTGAGGTGGGAGCATCACTTGAGCCCAGGAGGTCGAGGCTGCAGTGAGCTGAGATTGCACCACAGCACTCTAGCCTGGGCGACAAGGTGAGACTGTCCCAAAAACAGAAACAAAACTCCTTAAACTCTAGTAGGATGGAGGCTTGCTGGCTCTTCCCTTAGGATAGCAGTGGCTGTGGGAGGGGAACAGGAGGGCGGGCAGAGAAGGCTCAGTGAGAAAAACAGCCGGCAGGAACAACTGCCGCCGCAAGCTACCCGCATTGTTTTTCCTCCCTTTCAGATTAATCAGATTTCTTTTTTTCAGCTTGGAAAAAAGGTCTCCCGAGACACACCTCTGCCCTGTTTGTAAATGGGATTCAGGTCTCTTTGATATATAATCTCTAGCACCACTGAGTAAACAGTCTTGTGTCTACCCTACCTGCAGGCCGCTCCCCAGAGCAGGGCTGGGGACTCTCAGGAGGGGCTGGGCGCGGCGCCTCTGCTGTGGGGAGGCAGCTTCATGCTGGGGCAGGGCCACAGGCAGGGAAGGCTGTCCCCTACCACGGGAATGTGTCAGAGCCGTGTTTTGTCATGCGTGTTCCCGCTCCCTGGGACTGGGTCTGGCCCTGGGAAGTCAAGGCTGAGACGGTGATGCCCCTTCCCCATGGAGCCATGCAGCCAACAGAGACCAGCTGCTCCGTGTGCTGTGTGGCAGGAGAGGCTGACCGCTGCTGATTCTGGCTTACCGAGGGCTTGGTTGATTCCATGGTGCTTGGAGAGAGCCATGAGGAATCCATAGAAGGTCAATCTCTGGACGTTGCTCAGGACCTCTTTGACAAGTGCTGGGGGTGGGCAGCTAAGGATAGATGCAAGATTCAGAGACTAGCCAGGCTCAGGGCAACCTCTGCATCCACACTTCCAGGCTCACGAGGATACCTACAGCCAAGCCAGGGGCCTGTCTTGGGAGCCCCAAGGTCCCAAGGGATCAGGCCCTCACTGTGGTCAGGAGGGACCGGCATGTTCACTAATGGATGCTCTCACCAGTGGGGCAGGAGTGGGGGTAACTCGGGGAAATGTCTACAGGAAACCAAACCTGCTGCTCGGTTCCGAAGGGTACACACAGGGCAGATTACCCATCTCTCTGTGTAGGAAAGTTTTATACAAGGAGTGCTCTTTCCTGCTCTCTAAACTGTTAAGGCCAGTCTGTCACCCAGTAAACTGGTCATCCACACTGGTCTTGCACAGGTGAAAGCAGTCCTTTGGAAGTGAGCCACTTGGGAGCCTTTCAGTCAACAACTGGTTGGGGGCAAATGGCACGGCTGCATTATGACTGGCAAGGGCCCTACAGGCCCTGGGCCGGGCACAGCATCTTGCAGAGCTCTGTTTCGCCGCAGCAGTCTGAGGTCCCTGGGGTTGGGGGCCGCGTGCCCACTCCTCACCTGTACTTGTGCCGGTCACACAGGTTTTCCAGACACTGGCAGAACAGCGACGCCTCCACACCCTCCAGCATGCTGGCCTCACCCAAGGCAGGTCGCTGGCGGTGCTGCCCGCTGGACGTGGGCACGATCACTGTGTTAGGATTCTTGCCCGACAGCAGGTCCTGATAGATGGCGGCCACACTGTCCAGGAATTCTGGAACCACAGGGGTGGGGGACAGCTCAGGCAGGGAGGACACATTCTGTCCCTTCTCTGTGTCCTCCCTTCTCTGCCAGCTCAGTCCCACAGCAGCCTCGGGGCTCAGGGCGTGGTGTCCTGAGAGCAGAGGTCCTCAAGCTTGTTTGACAGCACACTGATGAGAGACGACACTAATCTGGGTTCTGGCTCAAATATCCCACCCTCTGCCCAGTGCTTCCTGGACCAGGTGAGACCCACCACTGCACTTTCATAGCACCTTAGGCTTTTTTTCTGGCACTTAGCCGGCGGGGGGTAGTTTTCTGTGTCATCACTTATGATGACATCTAATCTGTCTCCTTGCTGGAATGCACAAAGGCGGGGGTCAAGCCTTGTGGGCCTCTCCTGGCCTAGCACTGTGCTTGGCACCTATTACAGCCATAAATATTTTCTGGAGGAGTGAACATGTGTGTGCTCCTGCTGGTAAGCCCCATTGTGTGCGGCCACCTGCCTCGCTACCTCAAGAAAGTGTGTTGGAATAGCAGCAAGGAACAGAGAAAGCCGCAAGCTGCCGATGAACCAGTCATCTGAAATGGTTTTGACATTTTGTAGTTGAGCCATTGTTAGAACCGCTGACTTATGGCCCAGCTCGTCTCTAACACACACTGCTGCGCAGTGTCAGTGATGCCCCCGGCCCAGTGTAGTGGCTGTCCCATTCCTCTGGGACCGCTGCAAGAAGAGGGCTGGGAAGGCAGTGAAGGGAAGATGTTCTCCCAGACATGGCTGCTCCTTCTCTAGGGCCCAAGAGCTCTGGAGAAATGGGAAATGACGGGTGCTGCCAGGAGCAGGTGTCGACACCCCGGGCCCCAGCCCCTGCCTACACAGCCCTTGGGCTGCCATCAAGTAAACAGAATGTGGGGTCCAAGTGAGGCCAGGGCTGGCTGGGGCCACCAGTTGGCAGGAAGGCCACCTCTAGGCTCAAAGGACAGCCTTCTGTTTACTGGAAGAGCCCGTTCCAAACAAGTTTGTTTATGAACACAGTCAGCAGGTTGTAAACCAGCATCCTATTTATGTATCTGTGTGTGAGCTGGTGTATACTTATATTTGTTTTTCTATATTCCATCTGATTCCAGAGAAGACTTAAGGGTGCAGGTGGTGTGAATCGGGGAGCAGGGTGGGAGTGTGACAAAGGACTGGTGTGTGCTTTTTTAAAGCTGTGGGGTGGAGGAGAATGTGCACTCAAATGCACGATCGACTGCCAAGGGAGAGACCCTTGAAGGCAGTAAAACAGCAGCAAGGCTGAGAACCCCGGCTTTGGAGTCAGCTTTCAGGTCTGGTCTCTACCACCTATGAGCTGCACGACTTTGGCTACCTACTTCTGTAAGCTTATCCTGAAAGGATGATCTCTCAAAGTTCTTAAGATTAAAGTCAGTGCTGCACCTGGGACAGTTTTCAGTAAGCAGTGAATGCTGTGGATGCAGTGGACGTTGTTAATGTCATTATCACTTAAACTGATTTGTTGTGTTGCTGACTGAAAGCACCGGGGTTTTCAGTGTCTTCAGGAGGCTGAGGAAGTCAGCTCTGCTGACTGAATCTTGTGACCACCACGGAACGCTAGGCATCCTGTTAGCGACCTGCAGTGAAGCACACCCCCAAGGGCAGTGGGGAAGAGAAACGTGTGTGCCAGGCACACAGATGGGGAGGGCAGCAGGGTGGGTCAGGGAGATGTGGTCCTATGCGGAGCCACATGGGGCCTGGGGCACTCTCACCTGAGTAGTAAAACTGGATCTGGAAGGCAAAAAGGAAATCTGAAAAAGACATCAAGCAGTCCATGGCATCGTCCATGAGCACAATCCTGAAGGGGAAAGAGAGAATCTGAGAGAATGGGGTGGTGGTGGGGCGGTTTAAGGAGGGGAGGGAGAGAGGGGGAGGGAGGAAGGGAAAAGTGAGGGGGGAGAGAGGGCAAGCTGTTCCTGCCCCCCCCACCCTACCCCCAGTCTCCCCAGGGCAGCAGGACATTTAGGAGAGGGCTCCCAAAAGCATGCACCTCCTAGTCACCTCACTGCTCCATCAATTGGACTCTGCCACCAAACTGAGCCGACCACACTGTACCCCGAGCAGGCACCCGGTACAGTCTCAGCGGCACCAGCTAGCGGATAGAGCACGGGGAGGGGGCGGTGAGGAGAGGGTGCAATTGTAATGCAGCCAAGGTTTCTTTTCATATACTTAAGCAGTAAATCCTTTCATTCTGCCGTGAGGACCATTTAGTTCAGAATAAATACAGCTGATCAGAAAAGGCAAAAAGAACAGCCAAGGGGTTTAAAGGGTCTTGGCAAGTGGTACTGAGATTTAATAAGCTCCCAAAGGGCCAGAACAGCAACAGACACCTCCACCCTGGGACACAGATGGCAGACAAGGGGAGAGAGAAAGACCTACTGGGGAATCTGTGCTTGTGAGGGTCAAAACCACACTCATCCTGTACTGCCACGGCGGCCCCGCCCCTCCTCGCTGTCCACCTTAACAGGCTGCTAGCCCCATGGTTTCCGTGTCTCTAGTCCCTTCCACTGAGGACCCGCCTCACAGGAAGAAAGCCATCTGACTTGGAAAGGGATCAGACCAAGGCCCTGCTCATCCTCTGCTCAGGCCCGGAAAGGAGCCCCTGCCGCGCTCCACCACATGCCAGGCAGGTACCAATCACTGGCTGGGGTGGAGTTGGCCCCCAGCTTCTTTCTGATCGGGCCCTTTTGGCTTTATCTTTACTGTTTTTTAAAAATATTTTTTGGCCGGACGCAGTGGCTCATGCCTGTAATCCCAGCACTTTTGGAGGCCGGGGCAGGCAGATGATGAGGTCAGGAAGTTGAGCACATCCTGGCTAACACGGTGAAACCCCATCTCTACTAAAAATACAAAAATTAGCCGGGTGTGGTGGTGTGTGCCTGTAATCCCAGCTACTCAGGAGGCTTAGGCAGGAGAATCACTTGAACTCAGGAGGCAGAGGTTGCAGTGAGCCGAGATCACGCCACTGCACTCCAGCCTGGGCAACAGAACGAGACCCTGTCAAAAAAAAAAAAAAATGGTTTTTTTTGGGGGCTCTCCTTTCTTGTATTTTTCTAAATCTCTCTCCACTTCCCTGGGTCAGAGGTTCCCCAGACTGGCAACTGGATCAGCTCCAGAGAAAGCCAAGATTGCTCACTGCTGGGAAGGGGACTTCAAAGAGCCTGTGACGCTGTGCAGCCACTCCCCTGGCCTTCGAGCTGGCTGGAGACAGTGGTTCCTGCCTGTCTTTATTGTAGTGCCATTTCCTGAGTACCCTACCTCATGGCAGGCTGTTAAGGTCTTACATCTTATCTCGCCACAATCCTGCAGGTGGGTCTTATTATTTCCATTCTACACGTGAAGAGTCTGAGGCTCAGAGAGGTCAACCTGCCAAAGTCACACACATAGGTGGGGCGCCTGCTGGACGCCACAGGACGGGCACCTTCCAGGAGGCCACACTGCCTCTTTGAAAATGAAGATACACAGCAGAAACACTAACATTTTATCTCCTAGTTTCTGTGGCTAATTTATTTTCTTTCTTGTTACCTACATGTTAGGTACCTCTTGGAGAGAAAGACTGCTGCCTCCACTAACCAGAATTCAACACTAAAATTCCAGCAGGAAAAAATTCAAGGCTGAGGGCGGGAAGAAGCAATGCCGCTGAGGGCCACAAGAGAGTGCCCTGGTCCCTCCATCAGTAGTTCCCGGACTAAGAGCAGTGCCAAAGGCCAAGTGCTTACCCTACCTTTGCTAACTCAAGGAAAATCCAGGCAAGCAAAACATCTGCCTTCCCATCCGGATGGCAGAATCTGTTTTGACATCTGGATTGGGGGAGCAGGGATATGGCAGAGAGTGGGCAGCTAGAGAGGACCAGGGTTAGCAAAGACACCCAAACTGCAGAGGAAGAGCAAGCTCTCCCAGGAGCGCCCAGGGAGCGAGGGCCGCCAGCTTCTCAAAGCGTTTCCTTCACAGGCTCAGCAGGGCAGGCAAAAGCTCTGCAGATGAGAAGCCACTGACTTTCCCTTCTTGCCCTGCTCTTGGGACAGCTGAGAACCCCAATAGTCTAAAGTTAATTATGACAGAACAGCACTGGACTGCGAATATCCCCAGCAGGAAACACCAGGGAAGCCCAAACCTTTCCCCACGTTCCCTGGCTTCTCAGTTTATCATCAATTGACGCAGCACTCTCACTCTTATAGCAGTAACTTCAGATTTTCATTTATTTATCGCCATTTGTTTACACTGTGATATAATGAAACACCATAAAAGGCACCCTTTAAAAGTGTACAATTCAGGTTTTTTGTTTTTGAGACAGAGTCTCACCCTGTGGCCCAGGCTGGAGTGCAGTGATATGATCTCACTCACCGCAACCTCCACCTCCCGGGTTCAAGTGATTCTCCTGCCTCAGCCTCCTGGGTAGCTGGGACTACAGGTGTGCGCCACCATGCCCAGCTAATTTTTGTATTTTTAGTGAGACGGGGTTTCAACATGTTGGTCAGGCTGGTCTCAAACTCCTGACCTCGTGATCTGCCCACCTCAGCCTCCCAAAGTGCTGGGATTACAGGTGTGAGCCACTGCGCCTGGCCACCAGTTGTTTTTAGTTTATTCACAAAGTAGTGCCACCATCATCACTGTCTAATTGCAGAAATTACCTCCCTTTGCAATTCTCACCAATAGGCCTTCCCCGGATCCAGGACCTGCCTCCCAGCCTCCGTGGAGGCCTTAATGCTGAGTGCCATGAGCACCTTCCTCTTTCAGCCACAGATGGGACTAGAAGCTGCAAAGAGTGCACACCCTTCCAGCCTCAGAACGGGTCTGCAGCTTTCTGCTAGGGGCCATCTTGACCTTGAACATCAGCAGTCCCTTTGGAGACCGGCCATTGTGGGAGAGGGAGCGTACACCGTGGGAGGGTAGGGGTGTCTGTCAGAGCAGGGCAGCCCAGCAGGTGCCTTGTAATATGGGTAGCAATAGAGGCAGGTACCTTTTTTTTTTTTTTTTTGAGTCTTGCTCTGTTGCCTAGGCCAGGGTGCAGTGGTGCGATCTCAACTCACTACAACCTCTGCCTCCCAGGTTCAGGTGATTCTCCTGCCTTAGCCTCCCGAGCAGCTGGGATTACAGGTGCCTGCCAGCATGTCT
Source organism: Sapajus apella (assembly GCF_009761245.1). Lineage (NCBI taxonomy): Eukaryota > Metazoa > Chordata > Mammalia > Primates > Cebidae > Sapajus > Sapajus apella. The sequence continues at coordinate 16,109,849 of NW_022436954.1, forward strand.
GGCTACTTTTTGTATTTTCAGTAGAGACGGGTTTCATGTTGGCCACCATGTTGGCCAGGCTGGTCTCGAACTCCTGAAGTCAAGTGATCCACCATAGAGGCAGGAACCTTTCTTGAGTACCCTACCTCATGGCAGGGTATTAAGTCATTTGACTACATTAATTAAATTTTATCCAACAACAGTCCTACAGGTGGGTCTTAATGTTGTTTCCATTCTACGGGTGAAGAGTCTGAGGCTCAGAGACTGGGGGGCTAAAACGTATGCCTGGCAGAAGGGAGCAGGGGGCAAGGGAAGGGGATCAGACAGAGGTGGGGGCTGGCTTTCTGAGGGACATGTGGCTGGACTCCAGCAGCATGTGTATGAAGGACTGAGGGGGCCGGGTGCGGTGGCTCACAGCTGTAATCCCAGCACTTTGGGAGGCTGAGGCAGGTGGCTCACAAGGTCAGGAGTTCGAAACCAGCCTGACCAACACGGTGAAACCCCATCTCACTAAAAATACAAAAATTAGCTGGGTGTGGTGGCAGGTGCCTGTAATCCCAGCTGCTTGGGAGGCTGAGGCAGGAGAATGGCTTGAATCTGGTAGGTGGAGGTTTCAGTGAGCCGAGATCACGCCATTGCACTCCAGCCTGGGCAACAAGAGTGAAACTCCATCTCAAAAAAATAAAAAAAATAAAAATAAAGGACTGAGGGATTTTTCTCAACTGCAAGCAGTGAGACTGGCTGCCTTTTCAAAAGCCAACTGGATCTGAACTTGTGTTAGCAGCAGCACCAGCTATGACTCTCCTCAACCAGAAACCCGGGCCATTCTAGACATCCTGGAAACTCCCCACTCCTCTGCCCCAAGCCAATCAACCAGTCACCAAGTCCTGTCAATGCTATTGCTGAAATTTCTCTTGAATCCATCTACTTCTTTCCATGTCCGCAGCCGCCAGCCTGCCCGCAGCCGCCAGCCCTCTCTTCTTGACGGCGGCATGACCTCCTACCCAGTTTCCCTGCAGCTACTCTCGCCTTCTTCTAATTGAGTATCCATGCTGTGGTCAGAATGACTTTCCTAAAATGTGAATGTGATCATTTTACTATTGTGTTGAAAACCCTTCACAGAGGCCGGGCACAGTGGCTCACGCCTGTAATCCCAGCTACTCGAGAGGCTGAGGCTGGAAAATCACTTGAACCTGGGAAGTGGCTGTCAGTGAGCCAGGATTGCACCACTGCACCCCAGTCTGGGTGACAGAGTGAGACTCCGTGTAAAACAAACAAAATCCTTTAAGCCTTCCCACAGGACACGGTCCCTGATTTGGATCCGGCCCGTGAGCCTGCTCCATCTGCCCCCTGCCTCCCTCCACTCCTCCACTGCATTCTGGCCACAGTGGTCCTTCCGTCCTTCTGAAATTGTTCTTCCTCATGCCCTCCAGACAAGTCTGTCCCTCTGCCCATAATGGTCCCTGCCCTCCATGCCTCCTCCTTACCTACCAATATCTCCATATTCTTCAGGCTGAAGCCTCCACAGCACCTCTCGGGGGAGATGGAAGAGAACAGCACCTAACCGACTAGAATGGCCCACTACTGGCTTCTGCAGCTCTCAGCAATCTCCTCACACTGTTGTCTTTTTCCTGAGAACATAAGATCTACCAAGTGACACCTCTGTCTCCCTGCTTGTGGCTTGACTCTAGTATGGTGCCTGGCACATAGTAGGCAGTCAGTGTCTGTTGAACGAAGAAATGCATGAACAAATGAGCTAGAGAAGCACCGTCCCCTTTTCCTCCTGCCAGGTGACACCTGGAGTAGTTTCTTAATCCCTGTCATAAAGATACTTAGCGAAAATCTTTATGGAGAATGCAGGCATTTAGAGGGATGAAGCAACTCGGCGAAGGTTACAGGCTAGGAGCAAAAGAGCTATCATTCAAATACGATTACTTTCAGGTCTGGACAGTCCGTTTAAGGGGAGTAAACTAGCATCCCAGAGAAGAGGGTCGGGCTGGTGGAGAGTCTAAAAACCATGATATTGGACAAATTACTGCATTTAGATCCTTTTGCTTAGAAGCGAAGACTAGGGAGGAAGTGAGGGCTAAAACCCAAGTCTCGAAGGGCCGCCTCTGTGGGGGGAATTCACGGGGCTCTAGAGTTTGGCTCTCGAGACTTTTTCTAGCTGCGTTGTTCTAGGATTGTGGCTGATTTGTAATGGAATGAGATGTGTGTTGCCAGAAATGTTCAGGCAGAAGCTTGAAGGCTCATACTTCCCAAGGGTGGACAGAACTAACAGCTTCTCCTGTTAGTGCTAAGTCTAGTGTGGGGAGAGTCTGATGTTCAGAGGTATGGCTGCAGAAGATTCTGAAGGATTGACTGAAAGGTGTTTTTAATCACACCATATGCTGTGCTGTCCATCTGCAAACAGATGCTGAGACCCATGAAAGTTCTAGGCACCTGGGACCTTCCCTGCTGTAGAATCTTTCTAGCTGTGGAATCTCGGCAGAACCGTGGGCAAAGGCAGGCAGGAAGCTCCTGGTTAGTCTTTGCCTTTGCCTGCAACCCTTCTATCCCCATAGACAGCTCCTTCCTCCTGAATGCAAGCTCATCGCCACTCCCAGAGGGCTCAGGAAAGACTCTTCTTGGAGAGGTCATCCCATGTGCTATTTTCCAGTTGCTGGCAGTTGGCTCAGCACCCCTTCCTGCCAGAGGCTTTCTGCTAACGTACCAGCTGCCCTGACACCTGGGGGGGCCTGGCTGCCCTGCTTTGAAGTGGAGCCAGCAGGGAGCTGCTGCCAGTGAGAGTCTGCATACATCTATTGGATCATGAGGGGATCCTTGCTGGCCTTGCCTCAGGGCTAGAGGGAGGAACTGGGGAGAGGAGAGGCACTTGGGTTCAAGCTGCGCTGAGCAGAACCATGTGTGGGGCGGAGCCTAGGACGGGCAACCAGAGTGGCGACAGAGCACTTGGCCGATCTGAGGGCTGGCCACGCTCTCCCTCCCCTGCTGACTTCCAGCAGCTGAGATGGGCAGACTGGCTGGGAGTTCTGAGGGTGCCAAGGAAGCAAGAGCTTCCAGCGTGGACCTACCGACTTGCCAACTTCCTATTCACCCCTAATGAGGCTCAGTTTCCCTGGTCTAGTGGCATGGGCTGCACCCGTTTTCCTGAAGTTCTGGATTAGCTGACCCCAGGATCAAGTCCCAGTTCCACCACTCACTGGCCAAGTGTCCATTTCCCTCTGAGCCCCAGCTTCCTCCTCTGTGAAGAGGAAATTATCATAGTTCCTGTCTCCCAGGATTCTTGAGGAGCATTAGCATGATGGTGTTATATGTGTTCGTTTCTAACAGGCACTCAGAGTAAGTGCTGGCTGTAATCAGTATGTTCTGTCTGCTTTAAAGTGCTGGGAGAGCCCAAAAGGGCAAATAAGAATAGAGCACAGAGGAAGTGCGTGCTGTCAGCGTCCACCAGGCAGGGGTCTCAGGTGGAAACCAGCCATCTAGCTCCCACTTTACTTTTGGGGGAAGCCAGCCCTCAGCCAGGGCCAGAAAGAAGAGCCACTTTCCATCGACTTCTTTGAGGAGGTCACATGACCAGCGCCATTCATGGGGTGGCTGAAGTGTGTCCCCAAGGCTGTTTGGGCTCATAGTGCACCTCTGTGGTTTTTGTGTGAATGTCAGGGCCATGAGAGAGAGGCAGCGATGACACGATGTCTGGTTACCTTTTCCAGGTGGGAGGACAAAGGCTGCCGTGAAGGTGTCCTGGGACGTTTCCTGAGGGTCGCTCCTCTCGTGGGCTGGGTTGGAGGCCATGCTGCACAGGCTGCCTCTAGCCCAGGCCCTTGAAAGTGGCGTGGGATGTCCAGGTCACTGCTCTGCCCTGGCTCCAGCCTGCACCTCCCCCAAACCCTACTTGCCCTGAAATGCCTAAGACGCTTGATCCAGAGGGTGTGGGAAACACTGTGATGATGATAATAGTTAATATTCATTAAGGACTTACTCTGTCAGCACTACACACCTGTAAGTTCATTTTCTGCTCATATTAATCCTATGAGGTCAGTTCAGCGAATATCTTTATGGAGAACACGGACATTCAGAGGAATTAAGAAACCTAACACAGCTGACAAACTAGGAGCGAAAGAGCAGTGATTCCAATACAGGCCTCTCTGACGCTAATCACAGTTCCGAGACCACCTGCAGCCACTTCTGGTGAGGAAGTGTGGGCTCTGCACGGTCTCGTGACAGTGAAGCGTTCCTGCTGCTGCCCCTTCCCTTCTCCCCGCCTGGGTGTTTGTTAGAACTGCCCCAGAAGGCCTGGAAGCTTAGGCTCCGGGTGCTGCTGCTTCCCTGCAGACAGCCTGAGGCCTCACGACTCTGGAACCTCCCAGGAAGCCTGGCAGCTAGGGGTGAACTGGTCCACAGACCTTAGAATAAAGACCCAATGTATGGCCTGTAAAAGCCTCTTTCCCTCCCTCTGCCCTCAAATACCTCAAATCCAGGCCTGCTGGCTTCTCTGGTCCCTCCGGGCCGTTACTGGTGAGAGCCTAGCTGCTTCTTCACACTGCTTACTTTCCCTGACATGCTTTTTGCTCTCACTGCTCTCTACCTAATCCCCCCATCAATTTTGATTTAAAGGAAATGTTTAAAACCTCAGAAAACTACAGAGAATAATGTAACAAACACCTGTGTCCCCACTAGCAAATTTTATCAGACCATAATGTCTTACGTGTCCTTGCTTTCGTTTTTAAAAGCTTTGTCAAATGTAGCATTACAGTTCCCATCTGAGCCACCTGCGCATCTCGCCCTCCTCCTGTCCTCTACCTTCCTTCCCTGGGAATCACCAGGCTTTACTAAAACTTGAGGGTCTAGCGTTTCTCTGCTTTTTTTTTTTTTTTGACATGGAATCTCACTCTGTTGCCCAGGCCACAGTGCAGTGGCACCCTCTTGGCTCACTGCAACCTCTGCCTCCCAGATTCAAGCTATTCTCCTGCCTCAGCTTCCCGATAGCTGGGATTACAGGCGCGCGTCACCATGCCCAGCTAATTTTTTTGTATTTTTAGTAGAGACCGGGTTTCACCTTGTTGGTCAGGCTCATCTCAAACTCCTGACCCCGTGATACACCCGCCTTAGCCTTCCAACGTGCTGGGATTACAGGTGTGAGCCACCGCGCCTGGCTCCTCTGTGTGACTTTATAATGAACTCATGCAAATATCTACGTTCTTAAAACATTATATAGCTTTGTTTTGCTTTATTTCAAACTCTATGTGTCATTCTGTAACTTTGATATTTTGAGATTCATCAGGATTGATGCATATCTAGCTGTTCATTTTAGCTGCTGGATAGAATTCCACACCTATGGCACGAATATGCCACACTTTATTCTTTACTTCGGCAGAGGGACACGCAGATGGTTCCAGTGGTAGCTATTACAAACAATACCGCATGTTTCCTTATTCCCAGAAGGAGCTCTTGAACTTTTAATTTGCCTAAATTATTGGAGAGTAATTGTCATAATTTACACTCCCACCCACAGTTTATGAGGGTTCCCACTGTTTCACATCTTCAGCAATATTTGTATTATGAGACTTTAACATTTTTGCCAATTTGATAGGTACGAAGTGGTGTCTCCATTTGACTGGCAGTTTCCTTATTACGGGTGAGTATGGGCATGAAAATATGCCCAAAGGTTTCTTACTAGTTAATGTTCTTCTGTGCATTGCCTCTTTATGTCTGGACTATTTTTCTACTGAGATCCTTAATCTTTTTCTTACTGATTTGTAGGAATTCTTTTTTTTTTTGAGACGGAGTTTTGCTTTTGTTGCCAAGGCTGGAGTGCAGTGGCGCGGTCTTGGCTCACCGCAACCTCCACCTCCTGGGTTCAAGCGATTTTCCTGCCTCAGCCTCCTGAGTAGCTGGAATTACAGGTGCCACCACCATGCCTGGCTAATTTATTTTTGTATTTTTAGTAGAGATGAGGTTTCACCATATTGGCCATGCTGGTCTCGAGCTCCTAACCTCAGGTGATCCACCTGGCTCGGCCTCACAAAGTGCTGGGGTTATAGGCGTAAGCCACTGCGCCTGGCCAATTTGTAGGAATTCTTTTTTTTTTTTTTTGAGACGGAGTTTCATCCTTGTTACCCAGGCTGGAGTGCAATGGTGTGATCTTGGCTCACTGCAACCTCCGCCTCCTGGGTTCAGGCAATTCTCCTGCCTCAACCTCTTGAGTAGCTGGGATTATAGGCACGCGCCACCACGCCCAGCTAATGTTTTGTATTTTTAGTAGAGACGGGGTTTCACCATGTTGGCCAGGATGGTCTCGATCTCTTGACCTTGTGATCCACCCGCCTCGGCCTCCCAAAGTGCTGGGATTACAGGCTTGAGCCACCGTGCCCGGCAGGTGGAATTCTTTATAAAAATGTCTTACCTGGGTGTGGTGGTGTGCACCTGTAGTCCCAGCTGTTTGGGAGGCTGAGGCAGAAAATTGCCTGAGCCTGGGAGTTTGTGTCCAGCCCGGGAACACAGCAAGACTCCATCTTAAAATAAAATAAAATAATTTATAGGAAGTTGAGGCAGGAGGATTGGTTGAGGCCAGGAGTCCAAGACCAGCCTGAGCAAAATAGCAAGATCCCTGCCCTCATCTCTACAAAATAAAAAATTAGCTGGGCTTGGTAGCATGTGCCTATGGTCCTAGCTACTCATAAGGCTGAGGTGGAAAGATCACTTGAGCCCAGGAGTTTGAGGCTGTGGTGAGCTATGAATGCACCACTGCGCTCCAGCCTGGGTGACACAGCAAGACCCCATCTCAAAAAATAATAACAATAAAATTTTTAAAATACTTTTTTTTTGGCGGGGACAGAGTCTTGCTATATCACCCAGGCTGGACTGCAATGAATGGCACAATCTCGGCTCACTGCAACCTCTGCCTTCCTGGTTCAAGCAATTCTTTTGCCTCAGCCTCCCGAGTAGCAGGGATTACAGGTGCACACCACCATGCCTGGCTAATTTTTGTATTTTTAGTAGAGACAGGGTTTCACCATGTTGGTCAGGCTGGTCTCAAACTCCTGACCTCAAGTGATTCACCTGCCTCGGCCTCCCAAAGTGCTGGGATTATAGGCCTGAGTCACTGCACCCCACCCCACCACTTTTTGAACCACCCTTTCCCAATTGTTCTGCATTATTACCATTTTATATGTCAAGGTTTTGTAAGTATGTGCACGTGTTCTGTCCTGTCCAGCATGATCCACTTGTCTAATCCTTACTCTAGTACCATACAGTCTTAATTATGGTGGCCTTTAATCTTGACGGTTTTGATATCTCCTGGGATAAATTAATCTCTTACTAATCCTTCAGGTCCTGGATTCGACATCTCTTTCTTGTGTTTTTCTTTTCTTTGAGACAGAATCTTGCCCTTGTTGCCCAGGCTGGCAATGGCATGATCTTGGCTCACTGCAACCTCTGCCTTCCAGGTTCAAGCAATTCTCCTGCTTAGCCTCCCTAGTAGCTGGGATTACAGGCGCCTGCCACCACACTCAGCTAATTTTTTTTGTATTTTTAGTAGAGATGGGGTTTTGTCTTGTTGGCCAGGCTGGTCTTGAACTCCTGACCTCGTGATCCACCCACCTCTGCCTCCCAAAGTGCTGGGGTGAGCCACCGTGCCCGGCCTCAACATCTCTTTCTTATGGAAGAACCTTCCATGATGCCCCAGATTAGGTTGGTCCTCCTGTTTCTAGGTTTTTAGGGCACTTAGTTTCATCTGTTTAATGTCTGCTGTTCCATCAGTTTGTAAGTTCCTCCAGGGCTGGGGCAACATCTACTCCCATAGTCCCTCCATCAAGCACAATGGTTGACACATAACAGGCATTCGATATATATGTCGTGAACGAAAGAATGGGAAAAGAAAAGACAGTCTGATGGGGAGACATTGTGGGTACAGTGGTATAGGCAGGTATCTGCAGAAGGGTTTGTAGAGGAGAGGCAGAAAGCTGTATCCTCAGGGCATAGCGTGAGGTCTGGCAGGTACCAGACACTACACAGTAAACACCTGAAAACTGAATATAGGAATGAAACATCACTCCCCATTCAGTAAGTTATGATTTTTAAAAATAGGTAATTTTTTGAGGGCCACGTCACAGGTGTTTTATGTGGATTATCTCATTAAATCCTTAAAATGACTCTATCAGATAGGTAGTATAAAATGAGGAAATTGAGGCTTAGACCAATTACATTACTTGATCAAGGTCACAAGCCAGTGAGTAAAGGAAATGGAATCTGAATCCAGGGCTGTCTGGCCCCAGTGCCTGAGTCCTTTGCCACTGGGCTACACTGGGGCTTTGTGACACAGGGATCACCTGAAAAGCAACTCTCTAGAATGGGGGTGAGTAGTTACGTCTAAAACCAGATTCCTTAGGAGCTTATATGTTTTGAAGCACCATATGTATTCATAACATAATCATGATAACAGAGCTTTTTCTATTAAACATATAATACTCATTAGGGGTGCTGGCCTTCAGTGAGGGAGAAGTTAAATAGTGTTTCCAATGAGAAAAGAGAAGGGAATGTAACTCCTTTAAATCTGGCCAGTTCTAAGATGTCAGAATAAGAATGGCAGGCAATACTTTATTTTATTTTTTTGGTCTGAGATGGAGTCTCATTCTGTCACCCAGGCTGGGGTCTAATGATACAATCTTGGCTCACTGCAACCTCCGCCTCCCATGTTCAAATGATTCTCCCACCTCAGCCTTCTGAGTAGCTGGGATTACAGGCATACACCACCATGCCCTGCTTTTCTTGGATTTTTAGTAGAGACGGGGTTTCACCAAGTTGACCAGGCTGGTCTTGATCTCCTGGCCTCAAGTGATCCGCCCACCCCCGCCTAAGCCTCCGAAAGTGCTGGGATTACAGGTGTGAGCCACCACACCTGGCCAGAATAAGAATGGCAGGCAATATGGCCAAGCGTGGTGGCTGAGGCCTGTAATCTCAGCACTTTGGGAGGCTGAGGTGGTCGGATCATGAGGTCAAGAGATCAAGACCATACTGGCCAACATGGTGAAACCCCATCTCTACTAAAGATGCAAAAATTAGCTGGGTGTGGTGGCGCATGACTGCAGTCCCAGCTACTTGGAAGGCTGAGGGGGGGAGAATCGCTTGAACCCAGGAGGCAGAGGTTGCAGTGAGCCGAGACTACACCACTGTATTCTGGCCTGGCGACAGAGCGAGACTCCATCTCAAAAAAAAAAAAAAAAAAGGCTGGGTGCGGTGGCTCACACCTGTAATCCCAGCACTTTGGGAGGCCGAGGCGGGTGGATCATGAGGTCAAGAGATCGAGACCATCCTGGTCAACATGGTGAAACCCCGTCTCTACTAAAACTACAAAAAATTAGCTGGGCATGGTGGCGCGTGCCTGTAATCCCAGCTACTCAGGAGGCTGAGGCAGGAGAATTGCCTGAACCCAGGAGGCGGAGGCTGCGGTGAGCCGAGATCGCGCCATTGCACTCCAGCCTGGGTAACAAGAGCGAAACTCCGTCTCAAAAAAAAAAAAAGAATGGCAGGCAGTACTTTAAATCAGTAGTTCGCATCGTATGTTTCCCAGACTATCGGCATCACTCGGGAACTTTTTAGAAATACAAATTTTTGAGCCTGCCCTAAGTCTAGTGAACTCTGGGGCTGTGGTCCGGCCATGTGTGGGTTAACAAGCTCTGCAGGTGACTCTGATGCATGCTCAAGTCTGAGAACCAGTGCTTTAAATCTTCACCCTTGGAGCAGAGCTTCCCAACTCTGTGTCACTTGGGCCTCAAATGACTTACAGGTGTGATGGTCCCCTTGGCGCAGCTGAAAGGAGGCCAGAGCCTGTGGGCCAATCACAAGCAGTCTTGTCTTTACTGGACATTTTTGTTATATATTATTTTCTGATTGCCGTGAAGTGCAAAAAGGCCAGGAAGCATTGCCTTTGGAAATCCAGAAACTTCTCATTTATTTTTTAAATATCTGGCACTATTAATACCAACATTATTGTAACAACAAGAGATTATTCCTGGGCAGGCATGGTGGCTCATGCCTGCAATCCCAGTATTTTGGGAGGCTGAGTCGGGCAGATCACTTGAGGTCAGGAGTTTGAGACCAGCCTGGCCAACATGGTGAAACCCCATCTCTACTACAAATACAAAAAATTAGCTGGGCATGGTGGTGCATGCCTGTAATCCCAGCTACTGGGGAGGCTGAGGCACGAGAATCGCTTGAACCTAGGTGGCAGAGGTTACAGTGAGCTTAGATCACGTCACTGAACTCCAGCCTGGGCAACAGAGCAAGACTTTTTCTAAAAAAAAAAAAAAAAAAAGTTATGATTTAATGTCTACAACATGCCAAGCAATTTACATGGCTTTGTTGGTGTTACTAAAATCTTATACCCTATGAGTTAGTCATTATTATCATCCTCATTTTACAGATATAAACACAGGGCTCAGACAAATTAAGAGATCTCCTCAGGGTCATCTAGTTAATGGGCACAGGTGGAATGTACACTCAAGCTCTCTGATGCTATGGGGCCTGTGTTCTCCTAGGTCAAGTTTAATATTACTTCTAACAATTATGACAAGTTAACTCTGTGCCAGCCACTGTTTTAAGCACATCATACACTTTTCTTTCAATCATTACAACTATTACCATTCCCATTTTACAAATGAGGAAACTGAGGCTCAAAGAAATTAAATACCTTTCTCAAGGGCACAGCTCGTATGCTATGGAACCCAGGATTTGAGCTCAAGAAGTCTGGCTCCAATTACACGCTCTTAACCATCAGGAAAGCTTCCAGTCCATGGAGGATGGAAAGCGAGCGATGCTGTGGTGATCACGTAAGGATAAAGCTACTCCAACTTCTGCAGGGACATGCGAGGTGGAGGGATCTCTGGGTTGGCTGCTGTCATGGAGTCTGTTTGCTTTTTCTTTTCCTGTGTTTCCAGCTCACACCTGCTGCCCCAGGGCCTGGCCATGATGCCTGCAGCACATAAGGCAGGCGTATGTGGAGATGCCATGCCCTGAACAGGCTCCGGTGTACAGCTGCCTGTGGATTACATTCTTTTACGCATACATCATCACAGACTGGAGCCTCCTTCTGCAGCCTGTCCCCAGACCTCAGGGTCCTAAATAAAGTAAGCCTGGCAGTGAGATGGGAGAGGGCAGTTCCTCTTCTAGCAATAGTAACCGCTTTGAAGTCTCAACCACCCCCATTTGCGATTCTGGCCCGATGCATAGGTGTGTGTATGGAAGCTGAGATCTTGACCTTCAGGACAAAATGAGAGTAGCTTACAAAATCAGGGGACACTTTCTGGGATACATACAAGTTTTCTACGTACACACCAGCTGGAGTAGAGAGGGGAAAGCATGGCATTGAGGAGATGAGGTTGACAGAAGCTTGATGCTCATCCACGGGGAGAAAACAAACCTCTCCTAATTCTGAATTCATCTAACTGCAGCCAGTGGGTTACCCTGGGCCCTTCTGTTGTTACTGCCATTCCCATAATTCCCTCACACTGCTATTGACATGGATTGGCTTCGATGCTTCCTCCTCCTCAGACAGAAAGGTCTGAGGTTTCTGTCAAACAGCAGGCCTCTAGGTGAGGACTGGGTAAGTTTCCAGCCACAAATAGAGGAATACCATTCCAGAAGCATCTTGGTATCCGTAACTGTACAATTCTACATTGCTATTGAGAATTTTTGGTTCTTACAGGGTTCTAGCACCTATACTCAAATCTTGTGGTGCCTCCATGTATCAGATTGGAGGGGTCTGCAGAGAGCTGGGGCAAACACAAAGCCGTGGCTGTGGGGAGCTGGGATGCGCATCCAAGGCTCACTTTCGTGAGCTCCTTCACATCACAGGATGGGAAAAGAGGTCAGTGGCCATTCTGGAGTGATCGATCAAAACCAAAGTCGTATGCACAGACTGGTGGCAGCCAGCGACCAGTACCTAAGCAATCCCCTTCTAAATCAAGTTCTTTGAGAGGCAGGAACGATATCTTATTCGTGACTGTATCCCCAGAATACTTCCTGGCACAGAATCAGCACTCAAGAAGCATTTGGTGAATGAAGTACTGACACACACAGCAACATGGATAGACCCTGAAAACACTGTGCTGTTAGGTTGGAGCAAAAGTAATTGCGGTTTTGAAAATAACGGCAAAAACCACAATTACTTTTGCATGAACCTAATAAATGAAACTAGTCACAAAAGATCACTTTTTTTTTTTTTTTTTTTTGGAGATGGAGTCTTGCTCCGTTGCCCAGGCTGGAGTGCAGCGGCGTGATCTCGGCTCACTACAACTTTCACCTCCTGGCTTCAAGAGACTCTCCTGCCTCAGCCTCCCAAGCAGCTGGGATTACAGATGTGCACCACCATCCTGGCTAATTTTTGTATTTTTAGTAGAGATGGCGTTTCACCATGTTGGCCAGGTTGGTTTTGAAATCCTGACCTCAAATGATCTGCCTGCTTCAGCCTCCCAAAGTGCTAGCATTACTGGCATGAGCCACCGCGCCCGGCCAAGAACACATATACAATTCTACTTATTTGATTTCTTCTTCTTCTTTTTCTTCAAAGACAAAGTCTCACTCTGTCACTCAGGCTAGAGTACAGTGGCACAATCTCAGCTTACTACAACCTCTGCATCCCCAGGCTCAAGCAAGCCTCCTACCTCAGCCTCCCAAGTAGCTGGGACCACAGACACATGCCACCACGCCTGGCTGGTTTTGTATTTTTGGTAGAGATGGGGTTTTACCATGTTGCCTTGGCTGATCTGGAACTCCTGCGCTCAAGCAATCCTCCCCACTTGGCCTCGCCAAGTGCTGGGATTGCAGGCGTAAGCCACTGTGCCTGGCATCAATTCTACTTATTTGAAATGGCCAGTGGCTAAATCTATAGAGAGAGAAAGTAGATGAGAGGTTGCCTAGGGTTGGGGAAGATGGAGGAGGGGGGACTGAAGAGTAATGGCTAAGGGGTGTAGGATTTCTTTTTAGGTAATGAAAATGTTCTAAAATGGACTGTGGCAATGGATGCACAACTCTAGAAATATACTAAAAGCCATTGAATTTTATACTTTAAATGAGTGAAGTATATAGTATATAAATTGTATCCCAAAAAGCTGTTAAAAAGAAATATTTGATGAATAAACAAATGAACAAATGAATATAGGATACAGTTGCTGACTGTTGTTCTTAGAGTTTCTTAGAATCGTGGACTATTAGAATCCTGTAAACTGCCAGACAAGGAGTATTCACTCACACATTCATTCATGTGTTGATTCATTCAGCAGACATTTATGGAGTGTCTGGCGTGTATCTAGGTACTATGCTAAGTGACAGTGATTAAGCAGCATACAAGATTACTATGGATTCTGCTTGCCCTCTTGGGACATACACTCTCACACTTATGGTTCCTTTTCTTTATTTAGAAATTCTCTAATTGTTGTCATACCTGACCTTCATTCTTAAGTTCAGTCTTTAAGGATGCTGAGTTTCCCTCCCCAGATTTTGGGGCTGAAACTTCCTTAAAATGATCTGAGCCCAGCTGGGCGCTGTGGCTCACGCTTGTAATCCCAGTGCACTTTGGGAGGCTGAGGTGGGCAGATCATTTGAGGTCAGGAGTTTGAGACTAGCCTGGGCAAAATGGTGAAACCCTACCCATCTCTACTAAAAATACAAAAAAAAAAATTAGCTGGGCATTGTGTGCGCACCTGTAACCCCAGCTACTCAGAAGGCTGAGGCAGGAGAATCACTTGAACCCGGGGGGAGGGGGCAGAGGTTGCAGTCAGCTGAGATCACACCACTGCACTCCAGCCTGGGTGACACAGTGAGACACTGTCTCAAAAATAAATAAATAAATAAAAAGATTTGAGCCCAAAGGGGAACTATCATGGAAATTTTAAGCTAACTCCACTTGGCTGCTTTTAAATTACAAGAGATAATCTCCCATACTTTTTAAATTTTTCAGTGAAGAAAAAATCCCAATCTCCTTTGGATAGCAGATAAATCAAAATGATAAAACCCGAACTGCAGCTTTTACCAGTGGCAGCTGCTATAGGGAAAGAAAAGTATCCACTGAATAATGAGGCGAAAAACCTACAAAATTTGGAGTGTGTGATCACTAAACAGATTTTGCACATGACCAGCAAAATTAGGTCATGAGCTGTGAGCTGCAAAACACCCTGTCCCACCGTGGGGCTGGTGACTGTCGCTGGGAGGAATAAAGTTCCCATCTTCAAAGTCAGCGGAGGAGTTGGTTGGCACGTTTCAAAAGGAGTGAGGTGATTCTTGGCGCAGCGCAGCCAACGCAGCTTTGTTTTCAATGGGTCAAACCACAAAGCAGAAATGACAGCATGACACAGGGAGGTGGGAGACTCTGAATCTCCTCGTGTTCCCGATCCCTGTCTCTGGATTCAGGCTGACCGAGGTTCCAGTCCCGCCTCTGCTACTTATAAGCTATCAGTATATTCGCGTGACGTTGTTACCCTCTCTGAGCCTCAGTTTCCACCTCAGTGAAGTGAGAAGTAATAGCCTTCCTTCAACTGGGCTTCATTACTTTCATGCCTTTTTTTTTTTTTTTTTTTGAGATGGAGTCTCACTCTGTCCCCCATGCTGGAGTGCAGTGGCACAATCTCAGCTCACTGCAACACCTACCTCCCAGGTTCAAGTGATTCTCCTGCCTCAGCCTCCCAAATAGCTGGTACTACAGGTGCCCACCACCACGCTGGGTTAACTTTTGTATTTTTAGCAGAGATGAGGTTTCACCATGTTGGCCAGGCTGGTCTCCAACTCCTGACCTCAGGTGATCCACCCACCTCAGCCTCCCAGTGTTGGGATTACAGGCGTGAGCCACTGCCCGGCCACTTTCACACCTCTCTTGTCTCCAACCACAACCCTCTTCATCACAAGTCACTGCCAACCTTTGCCCCTTCTTTCCTCAGAATATACCCTAGGGTGTGGGGGTGTGTGTGTGTGTGTGTGTGTGTGTGTGTGTGTGTGTGTGTTGTTTGCCTAATTCTCTCACCACCCTCCAACTCTGTCTTCAGAGCCTAAGGCTTCCCACAGAAACCACAAAGGATCATTTTAAAGGGAAGTAACAGTTTTTACAAGGATTAGGTGAGACAGTTAAGGTAAACACATTTAAATAGAACAATGAAGGTAAATGCATTCCATACGATTTAGGGAAGGTAGGCATTCTTCAATAAACATGATTTTTGCTACATGTCCACTTGCAACCCTAGCTCAGGTTTTTGGTTTTTTTTTTCCTTTTTCTTTTTTTTTTTTGAGATGGAGTCTCGCTCTGTCATCCAGGCTGGAGTGCAGTGGTGCGATCTTGGCTTACTGCAACCTCTGCTTCCCAGCTTCAAACGATTCTCTTCCCTCAGCCTCCTGAGTAGCTGGGACTACAGGTATATGCCACCATGCCTGGCTAATTTTTTGTATTTTTAGTAGAGATGGAGTTTCACCATGCATGCCAGACTGGTCTTGAATACCTGACCTCAGGTGATCTGCTTGCCTTGGCCTCCCAAAGTGCTGAGATTACAGGTGTAAGCCACCATGCCTGGCCTAGCTCAGGTTTTGAGTTAAGTAAGTAAAAGTTAACTGAGGCATAGTCCAGCTACCTCATGTGGTTAAAAATTGTGAATGACACTGAAACCCAACACAGAAATTAGGGGCTTCTAACTATTTCTGCCAAGTCCTGGCCCTGGACTCATCTTGAAAAGCTTCTGCTGACATAAATAATATACTTTGCCCTTCCCTCAACTGGGGCTTTATCACCTTCGTGCCCTTCCAGTCTCCAACCTCAACCCTGTTCATCACAAGTCACTGCCAACCCTTGCCCCCTGATATGGTTAGGCTTTGTGTCCCCACCTAAATCTCATCCTGAATTGTAATCCCCAGGTGTTGAGAGGGCGACCTGATGGGAGGTGATTGGATCACATGGGCGGTTTCCCCCACGCTGTTCTTGTGATACTGAGTGAGTTCTCGAGATCTGACGGTTTTATAAGCACCTGGCATTGCCCCTGCCTGCTCTTCTCTCTCCTGCCACCATGTGAAGAAGCCCTTGCTTCCCCTTTGCCTTCCACCATGATTGTATGTTTCCTGAGACCATGCAGAACTGTGAGTCAATTAAACCTCTTTTCTTTATAAATTACCCAGTCTTGGGTAGTATTTTTACAGTACCGTGAAAACACACAAATACAGCCCCTCTTTTCTCAGAATATCCTCTAGGCTGTGTGTGTGTGTGTGTGTGTGTGTGTGTGTGTGTGTGTGTGTGTAGGGGTCGCACTTTTCTGCCTCTTCATCTCACCCCCCTCCAACTCTATCTTCAGACCCTGAGGCTCCCCACAGCAACCACAAAGACTCATTTCGCTTCCTTTTGGAAATGCAGAATGTATTTTGTTTTGGGGCAAATCCCAAATAGACCCCTCTACCATGCCAGTTTCTTCCCTAAGTGCTCCTTTTTCATGTGTATACACTTTAGGTTTCTCTAAGAAGCAGCGGCCACACAGAGCTGAGTTGGTTTCAAGGGTCCAGGAGACGTACCTGGCTGCTTTCTGGGTGAGCTCCAGCGGGAAATCGGGGCACAGTAATTGCAGCAAACAGTGATATTCTTTCGTAGTCAGCAAATCTGAAGTGGAAATGGGAGGAACACATTAGGTCTCTGCATTTCAAGTCACTGTTCTGTTTTTGTTCATTTCATGAGATTCAGACCTGGTCTTGGCAGAGCTGCTCTTTTAAAGGCGAGTCAGTGTTAAGGGTATGCTAGTCTCTAACCTCCAGGTGTGAGATTTTCAGATCAATATTCCTACAAAGCGTTTCCTGGGTGGGAGGCACCCAGTTACAACATTTTGACCAACGGAGCTTCCCTGGTATGAAAACTGGTCGGGTGAAGACAGCAAACGAGAGACGCACCTTTATCAACCTTCTTTAGTTTGGTTTTCTTTGTATATAAAAATCTGGAAGAACAAGTCATTTCAAAGCCGTTGAAATCTGCTGAAATTCTCTGGCATGGTGACATTTACCACCACATTCCCAAAGACCATCCACAGATATCTGGAAGTAGTACCAAGGCAAACACTCTTGCCGTATGTGGAGGAGGAGCATAGCATAGAAACCCACAGACCTCATCACTCTGTCATCCAGCACTGCAGCAGGCGGGCTTCTCTTTGATGCCTGCAGCAAATCTAGTCATCCTATTATAGGAAGCCAAGACAAAGGTCCAAGATATACAGTCAAGGCAACCAAATGATTCCTGATACACAGAAGCAGTGCTTTGGGAGAGGTGGGCCAGGATGAGACTCTGTGGCCCAGCAGATAACCCAGAGAGGCGAATCTCAGAGAGATTTATAGGATCCCGAGGGAGAAGAAATACACTGATGCTTAAAAGTAATTTTGTTGCTGCACGTACTGAGGGCAAAAGATTTCAGATCAGCCAAGGAGTAAGAACGTGCAAGTATTACCACATACCAAGGCATTTCAAATAAGAACCCAGTAACACTAAAGTGAGAGCAATCCACCCCGAAGCCTGTCTAATTGGGAGGAGGATGAGTGAGAGGAGGGAAACCAGAGGGCATGGCTACATTTGGGGAATGGAGATGATGATCATAGGCACTTGGCTTCACTGGACCTAAGTTAACCCAAAGCCACAGGAATCCAGACCTCCTGCCCCTGCTAGTTCGGTTGATGCTTTTCCAAGACAAAAACCCCAAATCTCCAGGGAAAGGCCTGGGTTCCTAGTACTTTTTCATTAAAGCTCAATTCAAGGTGGGGACAGAGAGTTTGACTAACCACACTGCCGAAGTCAGGAACACCAAAGGAACAGACTCAGCGTCAATATAGGTCAAAGGATCAAGATGGCTTTTGTGGCACTTTCCTCTTCCCACTCGCCTGACCTCGGGCACAGCCTGGCAGGAGGTCTTGTTCTTCAAGGGAGGGAGTCATCGCCATTCGTGGTCTCAGACTTGGGGTGAGGATAAAGGCAAAGGGAAGGGAGACACGCCACTGAATCTAATGTGTTCCCACTTTATTCTCACTCCAGAACTCCCCATGCAGAGAGAGGGGTGATTTCTGGCAGGGAGCAAATAAAGGAAGTTCTATCTTTGAATCATCAGTGCTTTTCTAGGTTAACTTTGGTGGATGGATCTGATAGCATTCTTAGGGAGAGTCAAAGTGTTTCATAGGAACTTACATTTATCCCCCAAATTACCTACAAAATATCCTTGGGAAGATAACAGAATGAAGGAAAATGAAAAAACGAGAGAGTTAATTAAGAAAGACAATGCTGGGCCGGGCGCGGTGGCTCAAGCCTGTAATCCCAGCACTTTGGGAGGCTGAGGCGGGTGGATCACGAGGTCAAGAGATCGAGACCATCCTGGTCAACATGGTGAAACCCCGTCTCTACTAAAAATACAAAACATTAGCTGGGCATGGTGGCGCGTGCCTGTAATCTCAGATACTCAGGAGGCTGAGGCAGGAGAATTGCCTGAACCCAGGAGGCGGAGGTTGCGGTGAGCCGAGATCGCAGCATTGCACTCCAGCCTGGGTAACAAGAGCGAAACTCCGTCCCAAAAAAAAAAAGAAAAAAAAAAAAAAAAAAAGACAATGCTAGGATTCAACATTAGCTTCCTGGTTTCTACACCCTAGTCCCTCTTCAGGTTCTGGATGTTATTCTTACTCATGTACTTCAAATATTTACTTCCAAGGCACGATAATGATTTACAAACATCACTGTGTGCTTCACTAATGCAACAAAAGCTCTTAAAAATACTAAAAACAGAATACATCCTGCTCACCACTTCTGGAACTTGACTCTTCTAAATGTTAAGTGCGGACAGCATTCAGATAGAGATTAATAAAAATGCAGGCAAATAAACTTTTAATTGTGGAGAAGTAGTCTATTGGTCATTGTTATTATTATGCTTCCACGCAGACTCTGTGTTGGTGGTGTGGACAGAGGAGTTCTAATTCTACTGAAGTAGTGATCAGATAACATCAAGGCCCGATGATTTCTACTACTTTGAGACACTCCTCAGCTGCCGTACAGTGGGTGTTGAGAGAACTATGAGCAGTAAGACTTGTTTCAAAATCAGAACACTGAGGAGCATATGGGAGCCCGTTCCCTCCCTGCTCCATAGGGTAGGGTTCAACTCTTGACTCTGCAATTACCAAGTATGTAACCTTGGGCAAACTGCTTAATCTCTCCATGTCTCCGTTTCTCATCCGTAAAATGCAAATGATACCGACACTTTTCAGGGTTAAAGTCAAGTGTAAAAGAGACGATGTCTATAAAGTACTGAGCAGAATGTTTAGAACTTAGTACATTAAACAATGGGAGTTGTTTTGGTTCTGTTTTCAAATCCTGAGGGTGAGCAGAGGAGAAGAAAGGAGGAAGGTATTTGTTGCTGAGTGTTTTTTATTAAAAAAAAATTTTTTTTTTTTTTTTTTGAGATGGAGTTTTTTGAGATCTTGGCTCACCACAAGCTCCGCCTCCCGGGTTCAAGCGATTCTTTGGCCTCAGCCTCCCGAGTAGCTGGGATTACGGGCATGCGCCCCCATACCCAGCTAAAATTTTAATTAATAGATTAATTTTGAGATGGGGGCCTCACTCTGTAACCCAGGCTGGAGTACAGTGGCATGATCATAGCTCACTGCAGTCTTGAACTCCTAAGCTCAAGCGATCCTCCTGCCTCAGCCTCCCAAGTAGCTGGGACTACAAGCACATGCCACCATGCCCCGCCCATGTTAAAAATGTTTGTAGAGACAGGGTCTCATGCCATCACCCAGGCTATTCTGGAACTTCCTGCCTCAGCCTCCCAAAGTGCTGGGATTACAGGCATGAGCCTCGCTGTTGCTGAGTCTGAACATTACACACCTAAAAGTGTTCTGCTTTGAAAATTCTCTGTCAGGTTGCCTAAGCTAAATCCAACACTCTCCTGCAGTGGCCACTCACTTCCTGTTCCCATGTGCCTGCTCTGTTCCAGGCTCCACATTATGATGAACAAGCCAGCAGTCCCCTAGCTTCTGCAGCCAGCATTCGGGCACCAGTTCACCCCAATGCCCCTACTTTGGGCTCTTTGGCACTTAGAATCGTCCAAGATCTCAAAGGCCCTTCTCACAGCCCTGTGTACTCCAGCAATAACTGTGATGAGAGGGAGTAGTCATGGAGAACTGTGCTTAGCTCTTGAATTAACTCACTTAGGCCAAGCGCAGTGGCTCATGCCTATAATCCCAGCTCTTTGGGAGGCCGAGGCAGGTGGATCACCTGAGGTTAGGAGTTCGAGACCAGCCTGGCAACGTGGTAAAACCCCATCTCTACTAAAAATACAAAAATTATCCCAGCAGGTGGCAGGTACCTGCAATCCTAACTACTTAGGAGGCAGGAGAATCGCTTGAACTCAGGAGGTAGAGGTCGCAGTGAGTTGAGACCACGCCACTGCATTCTAGCCAGGGTAACAGAGCAAGAATCGATCTCAAAAAAAAAAAAAAAATTACATAGCCTTCACAGCAACAACCTTACGAAGCAGGCTCCATTATTCCCAGTCCCATTTGACAGATGAGGGTGAGGAAGTTTAGAGAGATGAAATAAGCTGGTGAGCAAGGAGGGGAGGGTCCAGGGTAGGGGACAGGAAGGGGACCTGTCTTCCCTGAGCAAGATCTCAGGCTGGGAAGGAGGGAAGGGAGGCTGATGGCAGCAGGAATTTATTAATGATAACACGGCTAACATTTATTGAGCACTTCCTCTCGGGGAGGCACTGTTCTAAGGGGTTTACATATGTTACCTCACTAATCTTCACTACTATTATCCTCATTTCACAGACACAAAAACTCAGATTGTGCACACTTATGAGGCAGAACTGGAATTCAAACCCAGGCAGTCTGGCTCCAAAGCCTACCCAGCTAACACCTTCAGCACCTTGATCTTATCAGCTATAATGTGTGAGGCTTAAGAGCTTGTTTTCCCCTCTAAACTAACTGCAGGAACTAAATAGCTGCAGGTGAACTGGATCAAGGAGACAATTCAAGTGAATTGGGATTTTCCGTGTAAGAAATTGAGTCTAAAAGGTTCAAATTACTGTCAACAGGTTAGACTGAAGCTGCAGCACAGCAGCCTCAGACCAGAGGACATGGGCTGGGGGACACTTGTGCTGGTGGCCACATCGCCGTCTCTCATCCCCACTCACCTGCCAGCCACTGTTCTACCTGGCAGGTGCAGGGGAGGTATTGTGTATCAATAGACATCTCCTCTAAAGGAATACCCCCCACAATGAGAAGGGAAACAGCCAGGAGGTCTTGTGAGTTCAAAGGCAAAGACATAATAAGGCTTTGGTGTAAGATCAAAATCAGTACACTCTCCACAAATTTGTGTGTCTCCTTTTGCGGGTGGTCAGACCTGCTAAACTTTCTTCTTCTAAGCCTTGGACCAGTCTCCCAAATTGTGTGGCTGGCTCCAGACCAGAGGGTTTTTACACCCTTGATTTTATCTTCTCCAGAGGCAGCACAGCATAGCATTGTGGCTAATAGCATGGACTTTGGAGTTAGACTGCTTGGGTCCAAATCTTAGCTTTGCCACTGACTTCAAGTTACTTGACCTTTAAGCGCTCCATGCCTCAGTTTCCCCATCTATGAAATGACAGTATGAACATCGCAGAGTTGTTGTGAGTTAATGTAAAGTGCTTAGAACAGTGTCTGATCCATCATAAGGGCCATCTGTTAGTACTTGCTATTATTATTTCAGAAATAAAGAAACTAGGGCTCAGTGAGGTATAATAATTTTCTCAAGGAAACAGCTAGGAAGAGGGCTGAGGTTCAGACCTAGGCCCAGCACAGGCTCTGAAGGTCCTGCAAGTTCCACCCTAGCAGGTGGGATCCAGCTGCTCTGTGAAGGACTTAACTTCTGATGATAGGATTATTCACACCAGGTGACTGGCAGACTGTATATCAATGTTAAACACACAGGTGCCCTTCAGAAAGGCCACTTTAAACAGTATGGGGTAGTTGGACAGGGCAGTTGTATTACTGCAGAACTCTGGCTTTGCAATCAGATGACCTGGCTTCAAAACCTAGCTCCACTACTTGCCACCAGCATGACTAGACAAGTTGTACAACTTCGCTGCTTGGTTTCCTTGCCTTAAAAGTGTGAATAACTACAGTACCTACCTAATGGAATTGAAAAAGATCAAAAGAGGTATATAAGATACTTTTCTGAAAAAAGTTAGCGAAGTGTCAATAAGAGGTAGCATTATTTTATAATTATTAACTGATTAAAACTTGAAGTCCTGAAATTAAGGAATCTTTGAATTTAGCTAACGCAACCAGCACAGGCTGGGCATGATGGCTCATGCCTGTAATCCCAGCACTTTGAGAGGCTGAGGCAGACGGATCACCAGGTCAGGAGTTCGAGACCAGCCTGATCAACATGGTGAAACCCCGTCTCTATTTAAAAAAAAAAAAAAAAAGCAACCAGCACAATGCTTGGTGCATTGCAGTAAACATCTGTTGAAGGAATGAATGAATAAAAATATGCCTCACATAGTGACCCAAATAAAAATTCATAGGGACAAAGTTCTGGTCACTGTGTGAACACAGAGCTAGGGCACAAGGAGGCATTTCTGCAAACTTACAGGGGTATGAGGAGAAGCCAGGAGCTGAAAAGTGTGAAAAAAGGAAAAGACCCTACATCCTAGGTACTGTAACTCTCGGTAAACACGATAAACCATGGCAGGTGCACTATACTTGATGGGCTTGTTGGCCTTCTCACCAAGTGCTCATCAATCAGCTTGAATATTTCTTTACATAAGAATGTATCACAAATCTATCTTTCTTTCTTTCTTTCTTTCTTTCTTTCTTTCTTTCTTTCTTTCTTTCTTTCTTCTTTCTTTCTCTCTCTCTCTCTTTCTTTCTTTTTCTTTCCCTCTCTCTCTCTCCCTCCCTCCGTCCCTCTCTCTCTCTCTT
>NW_022436954.1:16132871-16136624 GCF_009761245.1 Sapajus apella
GTGTGATCTCAGCACGCTGCAACCTCTGCCTCCTGGGTTCAAACAATTCTCCTGCCTCAGCCTCCCAAGTAGCTGGGATTATAGGTGCACACCACCACACGTAGCTAATTTTTGTGTTTTTAGTAGAGACGAAGTTTCGCCATGTTGGCTAGGCTGGTCTCAAACTCCTGACCTCAGGCAATCCACCCGCCTCAGCCTCCCAAAGTGCTGGGGTTACAGGCGTGAGCCACCGCACCAGGCTGTGTCACTGATTTTTCTATGTAAACCAAAGGAAGCCTAGGGCTGGAGATCCCCTATGTCTGTGTTCACACAGTGACCAGGACTTTGTCCCTATGAATTTTTATTTGAGTCACATGTGAGGCATGTTTTTATTCATTCATTCCTTCAACATGTTTACTGCAATGCACCAGGCACTGTGCTGGTTACTTTAGTTCAAAGTTCATGCCAACCAGTTAGCGGCTTTTAGAAGTTTAGCATGAATACTGCTGTTTCAAGATAAGCAGTGCCCTGACTCGAAATAATCTTCCGTTGATCATCTCCACTCTAATCCTAGAGAGCGTTAGATGAATTTACTTTAGCTAAGAAAATGAATCTAGTCAGAAATTACTGATTCCGAATCTATTCAGGGGTGAAATCCTCCTCATTGGTAGGAAAAGGATGTTGTTCTGACATGTGGTCTGCCTTCTTGCTGTGGTGAGTCCTGCCTCTGAAGCTCTGTGGGAGCAGCTCAGTCATTTCTACACCCTCCTTGCAGACCACCGTGCATGTCCACATTTGCCCGGAAGAACTGTGGTGGAATGTGGTTGTAGATCAGATACCTCTCCTCTTCCTGGGAAATGGTACCTTTGCCAGGGTCACAGTGGTGTCACTAAAAACCCGTGGAGGAGTGCCAGATGGAAGGAATTGGGGCCATATATTCATTCCTTCGGAGAAAACCTTCCCTAAAGCTGAAGTCAAGGCCTTTTAGCTCCAAAAGTATGGGGGATGAAATGGGGCTTGGTCTAAATTCATTTGTGTGAGTGCCTACACGTTGGTTGAGCGAGCTGGTGCTGAACGAGAGCTGAAGATAATGAAATGCTACAAGCCATGGGAATCCCAGAGGACTGAGCAGCCTCTAGTTGGTTGGCTGCATGATCTCAGTAGGACTACCACAGAGGCCAGAGAATACCACAGCCCATGTGTGGACTCTCCAATTTTCAGTTGCAATTGTTTTTATGTTCTTTTATGCAGGGGTTGTGAAGGCTCACTCTAAATGACACTCACCCTCAGCCAGGCTGCTCTGCCAAGAGATGCTCGGAAGGACACGGATAGTTTGGGGCATGACCACACCACCTCTTCCAATCCCTAAGACACCGAGGCTTTGTTACCAGGCCACAGCTGAGTAAATACTTCTCACTGCTACTCTGAGAGGAGGGGGAAAGGAGTGAGAGGGAGTGCGGGGGAAGGGGAGAAGGAGGGAAGACAACTGATGGCTTCACTCCCCAAGTAGCAGTTGGTACAAGTCACAGAAAGATTGCTACCATATTAGGGCCATGTTCCTATCAAGCAAAGCCCCAGAAAAAGAGGAGGCTGTGCTATTCAATTTTATCTCCTTTGGCAGCACTGGTGTTTTATACTATAAATGGAGGGAAATGATAATTAGTTTACTGAATGGAAATGAACTTACAAAAGGGATGAGACCTGCGGGGTAAAGTATTTGGGCCGTTATGAACACTATCCTTTGCCAGCTCGTTACTCCCTAGAGCATCTTCAGTGTGTTCCAGTGGGGGCAGGAAGCCCCTTTAGTTTTATATTTTATTATGACTAAGCCAGGCACTGCGCTGGAAATGTATTTAGTCTGTTTCTGTTTGGTGGTATATTTGTTCTAGGCAAAGTATTAAATCGGACACAGTAATGATTTTATGGCAATGTTTAAAATGAACAAAAGCAACTCTCCAGGAACTGTTTATAGAGAGCAGGTAAAGATTTAAAGAAATGTGGGCATTTCTAGCCAGGATCTCAACATTCTTCCCAAGGTCATGTCGGACATACCATCAGGTTTTTCTCACCAGGTTTTTAGGGCAACCATGGCCATCCTGAGCCACCACTGGTGGCTTGAACCAGAGGCCTGGTCTGCCAAGAATCCCCTATACTATGTCGAACCCTTGGGGTCTGTTCATCACAATGGGGCCATTAGGGATTGGAGGACCCAGGCAAGGCTTTGTTCTGGCAGAGGTCCTGTCTTAGAAAGCACGAGGACATGAAATGCAGGCTGCACATGCCCAGGGTGGGCAGCTGTATGGCACTGTGGAAGGAGGCACCAGTGCCAGGAGAAAATACAGCCTCTCTAGTAGCAACGGGGCTAGCTACCGTGGCATGGACACAGTCTCCTACCCATCATTGGGGAAATGGAAGGTGGTTTTGGACACCAAAATGTGGAGCAGGATCTTGGCACCATAAGCTCCCAAAGGCTCCAGCAGCTCATCACGGAAGTGACTCAAGCCAACTGGGCGCAGTGGCTCACATCTGTAATCCCAGCACTTTGGGAGTCTGAGGTGGGTGGATCACCTGACGTTGGGAGTTCGAGACCATCCTGGCCACCATGGTGAAACCCTGTCTACTAAAAATAGAAAAATTAGCTGGGTGTGCTGGCGCACACCTGTAGTACCAGCTACTTGGGAGGCTGAGGCAGAAGAATCACTTGAACCCGGGAAGCGGAAGTTGCAGTTGGCCGAGATCACACCACTGCATTCCAGCCTGGTGACAGAGCGAGACTCTGTCTCAAAAAAAAAAAAAAAAAAAAAAAAAAAAAAAAAGTGACTCAAGCCTAGAATTTGCACCACCATTCAGGTGCTCATGCAGCCCCACCAGGCGTTACTACTTCCTGTTTTTGTTTGGAAACAGGAGAATAGGGTAGGCCATTTGAAATGGACACCTCAGGGCCAAGGTATAATTCTCCTCCAGGAAGACGCAGGTGTTATTACCAACTCCTGTAACGCATTCCTGTTCTTAATTGAACAGAAATGATTAAACAGGCACAAGAGCTAAACTGGAGAATGGACCTTAATCCCTCCTAATGGTGCCAAAGGCAAGAGAGAACATCCTGCCATCCCAGTGGTGATATATCTGGAATACCTCACTCAACCTTTGAAAAAGGCAGAATTTTACATTTCTTTCTTTTTTTTTTTTTTGAGATGGAGTTTCACTCTTGTTACCCAGGCTGGAGTGCAATGCAACGATCTCAACTCACCGCAACCTCCGCCTCCTGGGTTCAGCCAATTCTCCTGCCTCAGCCTCCTCAGTAGCTGGGATTACAGGCACGCACCACCATGCCCAGCTAATTTTTTTTATTTTTTTTTTTTGTATTTTTTGTAGAGACGGGGTTTCACCATGTTGACCAGGATGGTCTCGATCTCTTGACCTCGTGATCCACCCGCCTCGGCCTCCCAAAGTGCTGGGATTACAGGCATGAGCCACCGCGCCCGGCTATATTTCTTTCTGAGGGGTTCTTATGACCAGAATGAAGGTTTTTATGTTGTCTCAGGGGGGAAAAGTCTACCACAGAGACACATCATGATATAGAGAAAAGAACTTGGTCTGACTTTGGCAAAGAATTGATTACACCTGTCTGGGCACAACTTTTCATGGCCTCAATTTTCTCATCTGTAAATTAAGGATGTTGTGAGCCACTGCACCCGGCCTGAAAAAAAATTTTTGACAGATATACATTTTTTTTTTTTTTTTTGAGACGGAGTTTCACTCATGTTACCCAGG
>NW_022436954.1:16136724-16201773 GCF_009761245.1 Sapajus apella
TTTTAAAAAACAGAAATCTATGGCTGGCCCAGTGGCTCACACTTGTAATCCCAGCACTTTGGGAGGCCAAGACAGGAGAACTGCTTGAGCCCTGGAGTTCAAGACCAGCCTGGGCAACATAGTGAAACCTCATCTCTACAAAAAATAAAAATGAAAAAATTAGCTGTGCATGGTGGCACACACTTGCAGTCCCAGCTACTCAGGAGAACGAGGTGGGAGGACGGCTTGAGCCTGAGAGGTTAGGGATGCAGTGAGCCATGATCGCAGCACTGCACCCCAGCCTGGGTGACTGAGTGAGACCCTGTCTCAAAGAAATAAAATAACAAATGATCATCTTGTAAGGAATCTCAATATTTAATATTTATAAAAACAAAGACTTTCTTAGTCAACTTTCTCTTCAACAGCTCTCATCCAGATAAGAAGTCAAGGAAAGAAGGCCTCAGGTGCTACCTTAAAACTCTAGAGCTCTACAAAGGGCAGTTTAAAAACCACTGGCCCTAACGCTTAAGTGGGTCTTACATAGTGCAATGGTCAAGAGTACAGGCTTAGGATCTACTCAGAAAGTGGTGGTTCACGCCTGTAGTCCCAGCACTTTGAGAGGCAGAGGCAGACGGATCACTTGGTTAGGAGTTTGAGACCAGCCTGGCCAACATGGTGAAAACTTGTCTACACTAAAAATACAAAAATTAGCTGGGTGTGGTGGCAGGCACCTGTAATCCCAGCTACTCAGGAGGCTGAGGCAGAATTGTTTGAACCTGGGAGGCAGAGGTTGCAGTGAGCCAAGATGGCACCACTGCACTCCAGTCTGGGTGACATGACACAGCAAGACTCCACCTCAAAAAAAAAAAATGTTGTGATGGCCAGGTGTGGTGGCTCACGCCTGTAATCCCAGCACTTTTGGGAGGCCGAGGTGGGCGGATCACCTGAGGTCGGGAGTTTGAGACCAGCCTGGCCAACATGGAGACCACCCCGTCTCTACTAACAACAACAACAACAAAATACAAAATTAGCTGGGTGCGGTGTGCATGCCTAGTAATCCCAGCTACTTGGGAGGCAGGCAGGAGAATCCTTGAACCCGGGAGGCGGAAGTTGTGGTGAGCCAAGATCGCGCCATTGCATTCAAGCCTGGGTAACAAGAGTGAAACTCCATCTCAAAAAAAAAAAAGTCAAGGCTCCCAAATCAGTCGATCTGGGTCCAAATCCTGGTTCTTGCACTAACTAGCTATGTGACATTGGGCAAGCCAATTGGAAATGAGAGTGAATAACAGTAATAATGGTATGAATAATGATAATACTAATCATGAATTTTTGAGAGGATTAAAAGATAATTTTTTTAAAAGGAAGAGATAGTAAATTAAGGGGCTGGTACATGGCACAGATAAGCAGCCAATCAACAGTACCTGCTCTTGTTGTTACTTTCCTGGATTTAAGGCACACAGGTGGGAAGGCACCTGTATAACAAAAGGCATAATTTATCAGTGTTCTCCTTCAGCTCCAGCCAGTGGGTGGCTGAAACCATCTTATTTCTTATCTCATAATGATTTTTATCAAGGCTTTGTTCTTTACTGATGAATGAATAACAGACTTCCTGCCTGAAGGCAGGTGCACACTTTCCTGGACTCTCAGTGCATTGCCAGTACTCTGTCACCTCACTTTTAATAGTGCTGATGGCTCATATTTGTAGACACTGTAGAATTATGCAAACCATTTTCATATGCAGTATCACTTTTGATCCCCATAAGAACTTTGTGGGGCAGGGAGAAGAAAATGATATTAAGTCCCATTTTTATAGACATGGAAAATGAGACTCAGCAAGGGACAAAACTGCCGCATAAGTGGTAGTTTCAGGATCTGATCAAGCCTTCTCATTCAAAGGCTGGCCTTTCTCTGCTACACAGGCTGGTTCCCTAGGATGTCTTTTTCCATGTGCTGTAAGTCTCTGGGAACTCAGCCTGCTTTTCCTTCGTCTATGGATGAAAAACACCTGGCACAATGAATGCCCACAGTGAGAATCCAGTAAATGTTAGCTGCAACTGCTAATATTATTTTGTTTAATTATTATTTTATTCTTTTTTTCTTTTGTGATAGGGTCTTGCTCTGTCGCCCAGGCTGGAGTGCAGTGGTGTCATGTCGGCTCACTGCAACCTCTACCTCTCAAGCAATCCTCCCACCTCAGTTCCCCAAATAGCTGTGACCACAGACACCCACCACCATGCCTGGCTAATTTTTGTATATGTTGTAAAGACAGGGTTTTGCCATGTTGCTCAGGGTGGTCTCAAACTCCTGAACTCAAGCAATCTACCTGCCTCGGCCTCCCAAATTGCTGGGACTACGGGCGTGAGCCACTGTGCTGGCCATTATTTTAATTTTTTTAGAGACAGGGTCTTGCTCTGTCATCCAGACTAGAGTGTAGTGGCATGATCATAGCTCGCTGCAGCCTGGAACTCCTTGAGTTCAAGCACTCTTCCTGCGTTAGCCTAGGTGGGAGGTAGCTAGGACTACAGGTGTGTACCGTCATGCCTGGCTAATTGTTTCATTTTTATTTTTTCTACAGACAGAGTCTCACTATGTTGCCCAGGCTGCTCTGGAACTCCTGGCCTCAAATGATCCTTCTGCCTTGGCCTCCCAAAGCATTGGGATTATAGGTGTGAGCCACCGCACCTGGCCAAAGATTATTACTGTGAACATTTAAATCCCTAGTAGCTAGTCCATCTCTTTCTATCACCTTTTATCCTAGGGTGGCTCCAGGGTCAGACGCAGTCTATCTGGCTCCTAACTTCCTTGCTTCCCCCACCAAACAAACTGACAGGCTCTTTCTATTTTTTTTTTTTTTTTTTTTAGAAGGGGGTTTTCTCTTTTTTTCCCCAGGCTGGAGTGCAATGGCGCGATCTCGGCTCACCGCAACCTCCGCCTCCTGGGTTCAGGCAATTCTCCTGCCTCAGCCTCCTGAGTAGCTGGGATTACAGGCACGCGCCACCATGCCCAGCTAATGTTTTTGTATTTTTAGTAGAGACGGGGTTTCACCGTGTTGACCAGGATGGTCTCGATCTCTTGACCTCGTGATCCACCCGCCTCGGCCTCCCAAAGTGCTGGGATTACAGGCTTGAGCCACTGCGCCCGGCCTAGGCTCTTTCTATTTTAAGTGACTTGCTACTGATGTCTGTAAGAAAATAGAGAGGAGACAACAAAATTAATTTTACATATATATATATATATATATATATATATGCCTCAGCTTCCTGAGTAGCTGGGACTACAGGCATGTGCCACCACGCCTGGCTAATTTTTGTATTTTTAGTAGAGATGGGGTTTCACCATGTTGGCTAGGCTGGTCTTGAACTCCTGACCTCAAGTGATCCACCAGCCTTGGCCTCCCAGAGTGCTGGGATTACTGGCCACTGCATCCGGCGCCTCTTCCTTTTTCTTTGCAATTTAAAATCAAGCTTATCATTAGGGTAAAATTTTATGTCATTAGCAGAACTGTCTGATGAGAACTTAAGAGAGAAAGCCACAGAAAACAAAAACTAATAAAAGTTATTATAATTTCTCTGAGTTTTCCACTGTCCAAAGCAGCCACAGAATAAATAAGAAGTGGAACAGATTATGCATTTGATTTGCTTAAAATGCATTTTCTGTCTTTTCTAAATAAACATAAACAGAAGCAGTGGCTAACGGGGTTACTCACTGAGGGTGAGTGGAACCAAGACAGACTAAAAATAAAAAAACAACAATCTAAGTTCTCTGGTTCTTGATGGGTGTGTGAGCAGGGGAAAGCGGTGGCCAGCATGTAGGCGTGCTTATGAAGAAAGCAGCCTGTTTTCTCGTCAGAATCCACTAGCTTCCACCAATGATGATGGATTTATGATTACGTATCAACTAAAAAACCAGACGTAAGGAACAGAAACAGCAAGAACCAGAAAGGGGACTGGAAATAGATAAACACACACATCTCTTCAGATGAATCCACCTTTGTCTTTCCTGCTGTTTTGTCTTTTGTGGGCATATGTAATGTACCCTATCTATAATTATGTGGATATGTATTGGTAAGAGAATGAGGCAGCTAGAGAAAGAGTGTCTGACTCTTTTGGGACTTGATGGGAAAGGAAATTGGTGTTAGTAGTTACTGTTCCTTAAAGCCATCAGCTTTGTTTTTCAAAGTATGGTTTCCTGGTAAAGGATCCTTTGCCTGTAATGTGAGTGAATCACTCATCTTATTTTAATAAAAATGTGAACCAAATGATAGTGCTCTCTATCCTGGGAAAAGACACAATAGTTAGGTTTTCTGAACCCTGATCCTTATCTTTCTCTGGGACTGGCAGGCATACAAAAAGTAAAGGAAAAAGATGAAAAATATCCAGTGGCATCAGGATGAATCCACCCAACTTCTTTTATGCACAAGAATTCTGAAAGACAAAGTCTGGTCTTACTGGGGTTTGGTTTCCCCATCAATGGGTGGCCTTCTATTGGACACCAACTCTGTGCCTCAATTTCTTCCTGTCATGCCTCACATATAAATAAATGATCAAGGTTGATTACACTAAGAAAAATATATTTTATTTTAAAGTATATAAAAGATTGTACACCCTCTTGAATTTTGTCACGTTCATGTATAACCTATTTTTAAAATTAAGAGAACAAACAAAAGTATGAGCAATGAGAAGACATCAAACGATTTTTAAAAAGTAAGACCACTAAGAACTATTTGAAAATGTACAAACCTTTTAATCTCAATATTTGTGAGGGGGGCTTTTGGGTCTGACATTCTAGGATACTTTCATTGTCATTCTCTGTGGTTGAGGATGTAGCACAAAGACTGGGTAGTGCATAATTTGTTTTTGTTTGTTTGTTTGTTTGAGATGGAGTTTCACTCTTGTCACCCAGGCTGACATGCAATGGCATGATCTCGGCTCACTGCAACCTCTGCCTCCCAGGTTCAAAGGATTCTCCTGCCTCAGTCTCCCAAGTAGCTGAGATTATAGGCACCCGCCACCACGCCTGGCTAATTTTTGTATTTTTAGTAGAGATGGGGGTTTCACCATGTTGGCCAGGCTGGTCTCAAACTCCCGACCTCAGGTGATCTGCCCCACTTGGCCTCCCAAAGTCCTGGGATTACAGGCGTGAGCCACCGCGTCCAGCAATAATTTGACCATCCAGCACGTGACTTGCTAGCAGAGGGTCCGTGCTGCGAAGCTCTCCCTCTACTCCCTGCCTTGTTTTCCTGCTTTATCTTTTCTCCAGAGCAGTAACTGTATTACTTGTCTCCCCAACAGAAGCTCCAAGAGAGCAAGGATTTTGACTTGTATTCATTGTTTGTTCCTAAAAAGGAACCATTAGAGGAGCAAGACTGCTGTGAAGACTACATGAGATAATGATTGTGAATCTCTCAGCACTCACTGGCTGGGACAGAGAATATAGCTGGCAGACAGGTTTCATTTGCCTTGAAGTGAATTTTTTTTAATTATTATTTTTTTAAAGACGGGGTTTCACCATGATGGCCAGGCTGGTCTTGAACTCTTGACCTCAGGTGATCCACCCACCTCGGCCTCCCAAAGTGCTAGGATTATAGGCATGAGCCACTGCACCCGGCCTTGAAGTGAATTTTTTAAATTTTAAGGCAAAACATGAAGATATCATCTCCCATGACACAATCTAGATTTCAGATGGCTCTCTTTTTTAGGAAAAATCAGAAACCTGGCAATGCTGGACCAGCATTCCTGCATGAACACAATCAGCTGGAGCTGAGGAAGGGGATGCCCTTGCCCGTTTGCCACTGAATAACACCTGTGCTTCTTATATTACCTGCCTGGCCAGTGTTGGCATCTGAATTTTCAACCCCAGATGAGGAATTTCTCTTTGGACGTTTTTACAATAAAGATTTAATTCATCTGACGAAATGAGTTTAAGATGAAAATAAAGTACACGACCTTATGATATTAATAGGAAAGAGCAAAATACAAATTGTTTTATAGATTATGGTTCCATCTTTACTTTAAAATTAAAAAAATACAGTAAAAATTTGCATAGGGAAAAGAATGGAATACATCAACAGAGTTAACAATGGTAGTTAACTCTGTGTTTGGTGACTGTGGGTGACGTGTGCTTTCTTGGAATCAGAAGACTATCAATAAATATGGTTAAAGATTAGAAAAGTGGCCCGGCACAGTGGCACATGCCTATAATCCCAACACTTTGCGGGGCTGAGGCGGGAGGATCACATGAGCCCAGGAGTTTGAAACCAGCCTGGGCAACACTGTGAACACAGTGACACCCCTACAAGAAAAAAACTGCTGAGCATAGTGATGTGTGCTTGTATTCTCAGCTACTCTGGAGGCTGAGGCAAAAGGGTCACTTCAGTCCAGGAAACGGAGGCTGCAGTAAGCTATGATCACACCACTGCACTCCAGCCTGACAACAGAGCAAGACCCTGTCTCAAGGAAAAAAAAATTTTTTTTGAAAAATGAGATCTATGGGGGATATTGTAACTATTCAGTTCTATGCCCTTATTTTGATAGATGTTTTTCCTATCATTCCTGCCCTCATTTGAAGGGGTGTCTAACCTTACTATCCCATCAGTAAGCCTGAACATCTCTGTAAGGGAAATCCAAAAACATGGAAAGAATTATAAAAGATGATTATCTTTTCATCATGGACAAAAGATGGTGTAGGAAAGGAACTAAACGGCATTCAGCTGACTTAGAGGGGGAAGAAGGAGCCACTGAGAACAGGGGACATAGAAATAGGTTTCCGAAGAAAGGTGCACACTTGACCGTCCTTCCTTTCACAGCTTTTTTGAGATATAATTTAAATACCATAAATCGGAATGGCTTTTAAAACATAAATCTTCTTCTTTTTTTTTTTTTTTGAGACGGAGTCTTGCTCTGTCGCCCAGGCTGTAGTGCAGTGGTGCGATCTCGGCTCACTGCAACCTCTGCCTCCCAGGTTAAAGCAATTCTCCTGCCTCAGCCTCCAAAGTAGCTGGGATTACAGGCGCACACCACCATGCCCAGCTAGTTTTTGTATTTTTAGTGGAAATGTGGCTTTGCCATGTTGGCCAGGCTGGTCTTGAATTCCTGATCTCAAGTCATCCGCCGGCCTTGACCTCCCAAAGTGCTGGGATTAAAGGCGTGAGCCACTGCACCCAGCCAAAAAATTTTAATTTCCTTCCTTTCCACAGCCTAAGATGATTGCTTCCTCCTGGGAACACTGTGTGGCAGAGCGGAAGGGCAGACTTGGAACCCTGCCTTGACTCTGCCAGACTACCTCACTTGAACAAGCTACTTACTCTTAGGCCTCAATTTCTATGTCTGTAAAAAAGAGTTAATAATCAATTGCTATTTACTTGAGAGCAAAAGGCCAGACCTATGAGCCCATGATTCCTAAGGCTCTTTAAAGTTGTGAAGTCATAGAATGGATCAACTTCCAATGCTGAGAATAATGGAATTTTTTTTTCAGATATCTGTACCCCACACAGTAATATCTAGTCAATTTAAAACTTAACTGTCAATGTCAAATATCTAAATGTCAGTAAGTCTCCAAGTAGGCAAGAAGATTTCATGAAGTCCACATACAAAAGCTTTTGTGTGGCTAACAGGCGTCCAAGACATACTGTGATGATACTCAGTTTAACAATCTTGGTCACTAGTTTCTAAGCCCAATACAGATTAGACAGGATAAACAGGGAGAGGAAAAAGAATTATAATTAGGCATCAACTACATGACCAAACAGAGAGGCAGAAAAAAATATCTAAAATACAATCTGGATGCATTTAGGGTACATTTCAGTTGGTCCTGAAGGCAATAATGGTTTCCAGCAGAGTAAAATAATTTGTGATTACAAAGACGATGCTTAGATGCCTTGAGGAGTTAAATTATATAAGATGGCAGGGAAGGCCGCTGTATACATATCATATATATTTTTAAAAGATTTCCACGTAAATTCTATTAAAAACAGCAAAAAAAAAAAAGTCGTACCTAAATGTAAACTATAAAATAATAAGCTTGTAAAACTGTAAAACTCTTCTGGGTCTTTAGATGTTGACTGTTTTAAACCATTTACTGATCGCTGCTTCTGCGCTGCCTCACGCTGTTATCTGCTTTTAAGCTGCCGTACTGAGCTCTGTGTATCATTATTCTCACCGAACGTCTTGCAACAGTCCTGTAGGGCAAGTACCGTCCCCATTTTACTTGCAGACACAGGGAGGTGAAGTAATTTGCCCAGTTACATAACCAGCAAGAGGCAAGCACATTTGGGCTTTGAATCATGCATCTGCCAGATTCCGAAGCACATGCTTTTACGTCTTCCGCTATTTATTGATGGTTGAATTACCGATTCATTTGTTTGCCCCGTCACCACCCCATCATTGTTCTCAGCATTGGAAGTTAGTCCACTCTGTGACTTCACAACTTCAAAGAGTCTTGGGAATCACAAGATCATAGATGAGGCCTTTTGCTCTGAAGTAAATAATTGATTATCTCCATTTTACAGATAAAGAAACTAAGGCTTAAAGAGTGAGTGGCTTGCTCAAGTGAGTTAGTCTGACAGAGTCAATACAGGGTTCTAATGTCCCAGTAGGCCGGGTCTTGAGGGATAGGGACTCCATCTCACTTGCTTGTACATACCACAGGGACTGGCACACAGTAGGCAGTTAAAAAATGTTCAATGAATTTTATCCCTATGCCTTCCCAGACAGATATGAAACCCTAAAAGCAATGTAGTATATCTCAAAGCATCTCGATATATGAGCATGAATCACCTGTATCCTTCGGGTCAGGGAGTGAGAACTGACATTTAATTAAACAGCTCAGGTGACTCTTAGGATTGTCCTCATGGTTGAAAGTAAGTTTTTTGGAGTTAGTCAATCCTGGGTTCACATCCCAGCTCCACTAGTTATTAGACAAATGATCTGGGGCAAGTCAGTTACTTAAATTTTTGAGCTTCGATTCTATCATCATAAAAATGAGGACAACAGAAGATGCTACCTCATGGGTTTTTAAGGGACAAAGTTCATTCATTTAATAGATATTATGTAGCATCTATTCTGTGCCAGATATTATTTTTTAGGTGCTTAGGATACATTAGGGAACAAACAGACAAGCTCTTTGCCTTTATGGAGCTCATCTTGTAGTGAGGAAGACAGTTAATGAATGATAAAGAAAATAAACAAATAGGCTGGCACGGTGGCTCACACCTGTAATCCCAGCACTTTGGGTGGCCAAGGCAGGTGGATCAGTTGAAGTCAAGAGTTTGAGACCAGCCTGGACAACATGGTGAGCCCATCCCTGCTAAAAATACAAAAATTAGCTGGGCATGGTGGCGCACGCCTGTAATCCCAGCTACTCAGGAGGCTGAGACAGAAGAATCGCTTGAACCTGGGAGGCAGAGGCTGCAGTGAGCTGAGATAGGGCCACTGCACTTCAGCCTGGGCAACAGAGCAAGACTCAGCCTCAAAAAACAAACAAATAAACAAACAATATAGGAAGTTAGTGATCAGTACAATGGAAAAAAAGAATACAGCAAGTCTGATAGGGAATATGTGATGGTACTGGTGGCTCAATTTTATGTACAGTGGTCTAGGTAGGTTTTGCGGAGAAAGTAACACCCAAGCAAAGATTTGAAGGAGATTAAGGAGTAACTGATACAGATATCCGAGGGAAGAGCATTCCAGGCAGAGGGAATAGCCATTGCAAAGTCTTAAGGAAGGAGTGAGCCTATTGGGTAAGAGGAACAGCATGGAAACCAGCATGGCAGGAACTAAAAGAATAAGGGGGAAAGGAAGAAGACATGAAGTTAGAGAAATAACTGGGGCCTGTTCATGTACATGGCCTTTTAGCTCTACAAACAAAGATTAAATGAAATATTCATAAGTGCTTAGAACAGTAAAATAGTACATAGAAAATATTAACTAAATGGCATCTACATCTGTATTTACATGAAAATCTTCTGGTCTCTAAGCAGAGCTAGTCTGGAAGAGGTCAGGCTACAGGGACTCTAGCACCATTTATGTACTTTGGTGGGGTTAGAGAGTCCTTCAACATTTCTAAAAGTACAAAAATCAAACAGATCAAAGGTCTAGGTGATCCGCAGCAGCAAGCAGAGATGGCTAATTCTCTGCAGGTGCTCAGAAAACGGAACTAACAGAGGCATGCAAAGTCAACACAGCATCAATAAAAGACAGGGAAGGAGTTGGGTGGGGAGTGGGGTGGGCTTGGCTAAGGGTTGAAACCGACAGGAGAGTCGTTAGCAACATAAGAGAAAAAGCAATGGAGCATGAACATCACCTACAGCAGTCAAAACCCATTCTGATATCAATGCAACCACAAAGTCATGATAAAAATGACTACAAACTGCTGGGGAGTAAGCCAGGAAGCCCAGCAACATGAATCCACTTGTATGGGGGAAAAACAAATTAAGAGATTCAGGTAAAACTATTCCCTTTCCTGGTGGAGGCTCTTTAATCTTTAATATCTCTCTCTTGACACTAGGCACAGATCTTGCCCCAACAAGACAAAGGAAAACTTCTGAGAAGCTAATAATTCTCGTTTGGGTGAGGGACTCTTGAGATGAGTGCCATGTGTCTGCCGGACTAAAAGATGTGTTCTCTTGGTCATACTGTCTCATGCCTGGGGGATCAGGGCTAACCAACCTCCATGGCTTTCACGACTGAAGGGGCTGCAGGGCCCTGGACTGCAGACAGGAATGCAGTCTTTTTGGGAACTGGTGGCAGGCAAGGATGTAATAAAGGGTAGATGAAGATACCCAGGCTGGGCTTTAAACTGCTTTAAACTGTGCCAGTTTCTTCTGGCATCTGCAAAGCCAGGCACTGTCCAATGGAAATCTGGAAGTGGGCATCCTTTGTGGCATCAATTATGCCAGTTTGGCCAGGAAGTTTGTAGTACTTGGTCTCTATGACTTAACCTACTCAGTAAGGAGCGGTTTAGTCAGAGTCAGAAGAAATGAAGAGCAACTCGATCTTCTGATCTTTGACTTAATATATTCAATTTGTAATTAAGACCATTATTAAAATCAGTATAAGATATCATGTCTTCTCATTCCATTCCTCAAACTCTGTCTGTCTGCCTTTACTAGTTCCTGATAGTAACCATGGATATTTGCTTTAGAAGTTCTTAATTGCTACATTCTTACCTACATATTTAGTCAATATACTAAGTGTCAATGGTATGCCAGGGACTGTGCAAGGGTCTGGGGAAATAGCAAGGGATAAGACAGATATAAATTCCTATTTTCAGGCCGGGCGCGGTGGCTCAAGCCTGTAATCCCAGCACTTTGGGAGGCCGAGGCGGGTGGATCACGAGGTCAAGAGATCGAGACCATCCTGGCCAACATGGTGAAACCCCGTCTCTACTAAAAATACAAAAAAAATCAGCTGGGCATGGTGGTGCGTGCCTGTAATCCCAGCTACTCAGGAGGCTGAGGCAGGAGAATTGCCTTAACCCAGGAGGCAGAGGTTGCGGTGAGCCGAGATCGCGCCATTGCACTCCAGCCTGGGTAACAAGAGCGAAACTCCGTCTCAAAAAAAAAAAAAATAAAAAAATAAATAAATAAATAAATTCCTATTTTCATGGTACCTACATTCTAGCATGTATGCATGGTGGCAGTGCTGGGGGAGACAGACAATAAAAGTAACAAAGAAACAAATACTTTAGGAAGTGAGAAGAACAATGACGTAAATCGGGCAGGGTGGTGTGATACACATGAGACGGCTGGGCCACGCTCATCTTTGAGAAGGTACCTTTGAGCTGAGAACTCACCAGATGAGAAGGAGCCAGCCAGGCAATCTGGGGAAAGAAGGAACGGCAAAGACTGGGAGATGGGAACCAGCAATAAGAGTGTTTTGTGTCCCGCTTCACCATTCTGCACACAAATGCTATTTCTCTGTCTCTGGTGTGTTGCAATCTG
This sequence comes from Sapajus apella, assembly GCF_009761245.1. Taxonomy (NCBI): domain Eukaryota; kingdom Metazoa; phylum Chordata; class Mammalia; order Primates; family Cebidae; genus Sapajus; species Sapajus apella. The sequence continues at coordinate 16,148,642 of NW_022436954.1, forward strand.
TTAAAGAAATTGCTCTATGACGCCCGGGAAGGGAATAATATCGAATGAAACAGAATTCCAAGCCTTCCCAATTACTGGAGCTACAAACTGCCATGTGGGAGGGTGGGAACAGTGAGGAAAGGTAAGGCAAGGGCTGTGGAAGCTGCCCCATGCTGTCCCATTTCACTACTGTGGTTAACTGGTAAAGGAGTCCGTGTGGATGAGTGCGGGATGTCCACATCGCAGCACTGTTTCACACATCATCATTTCAAGTCACCGACTGACAGGATTTAGCACTCTGTGTCTGGCAGCAACCAGCAGTGAAGCAGAGAGAATTCCACTGGATTATCCAAAGCATCTGACCCGCAAATGAGGAGTGAGGAGAACATTTTTAAAAAACAACTCTTGAGTGGTTCAGTGAGCCAATTCGACATCGAACAGAGACACACAAACATCCAGCCGCCTCTGAGGCAAAAGGTCAATTTCTTCTGCTTGTCCTCGATCTTCAGAATCCGTTATTGATGTGAGCTCTGTCCCTCATTTTTCTAGCCAAAGGGGTAGATGTGAAGCAGAGACAGGCTAGATAGGGTGTTCTGGGACAACACACTATTGTCTGAATCCAGGGAGCATGATGGCTGCAGTGGACAAGAGCAGGCTCAGTGGGAGAGGCTCAGGGAACATCAGAAGTGCAGGGCTTGTCCTTTGAAGATAAAGTCTGGCTAGATCAGCTTTTCAGCAAAAGAAGCTAACATCTGCAGCCAGCTCTTTATCTTTGGTGAGCCCGTTACAGATCCCAGCATTAGGATGAGGGCTAGAAAGAAGGGAAAAAGCAAATTTTCACCCTATAAGAAGTAGACAGGCCGGGTGCGGTGGCTCACGCCTGTCATCCCAGCACTTGGGAGGCAGAGCTGGGTGAATCACTTGAGGTCAGGAGTTCAAGACCAGCCTGGCCAACATGGTGAAACCCCTTCTCTACTAAAAATGCAAAAATTAGCCGGGTATGGTGGTGTGCGCCTGTAATCCCAGCTACTCAGGAGGCTGAGGCAGGAGAATCACTTGAACTCAAGAGGCCAAGGTTGCAGTGAGCCAAGATCGAACCACTGCACTCCAGCCTGGGTGATAGAGGAAGACTCCATCTCAAAAAAAACAGTAGATAGTACTGAACTGTCCCACTCTTGTGGGTTTCTGGACTTTCTAATTCTCCAATCAAGTCCTGAGACACTCCCGCTCCTCAGCCTTCTCTCGTCCAAGCCCTTCTCACACAGCTGTGAGGTAAGATTTACTAGATGGAATGTGTTTGCAAAATCTGTTTTGTTCACTGGAACATGTTTATCAAGAAAGAAAGAAAAAAAAGCCTGTCCCTTTTCACTATTTAGTTTTTGGTGACTGCCTTTTGGGATCTGGAACTGGATAAACAGATGGACTTCACAGAAGGAATCAGGCGAAGCGCCAGGGTGTGTATATATATCTGAGTCTCACTGTATATACGGCAGACAGCCCTCGTCCAAACAGCTGTGCTGGTTTTGGAGGGAAGTGAGGGGACAATGTTTTCTGGATGACGATGCTCCCACTGCTCCAAGGTAGACCTCCCTGGTGGTGCTTTGGGTTATAGGATGCCAGATAGAGTCTAGAGTTCTAACCTCGGATATATGACCCTGATTTCATTTTCTGGCCTCTGGCTGTGGTAATTAAGGGTTGTGCCAGATCTCAAACTATTGCTTATTATTTGTACGGGGTTTGTTTGATACGAACGAGTGCCTACAATGTGCTGAGTGTTTGCACTGTGTATAGTGATGAGTAGTACCTTTGCCATATACTGGATGCCTCTGTATTAAGGGGATGCCCAGGAGGGGTATGGGGGGTGTGTGTGTGTGTGTGTGTGTGTGTGTGTGTGTGTGCATGTGTGCACACATGCAGAAGTTGTGGAAGGCCTGGAATACAATATTTGCCCGGCCACAGAGAAGTATCACTGCTGGGGGACAAGACACAGTGATCCCTCATGTGCAGCACGCTGCTGCCCCAGGGGAAGTGGGGGGAACTGTAGCAAGCAGTTTCCCTCCTAATTTTTTTGCCACCTTCTCCAGTATAATTCTTCACTGCAGGGGGTGGGGGTAGAGGAAGTAACTCTTTCGTAATTCAATATGCTTCAATTCCCAGGTATGAACAAACTTCAGAACATTTCAGGAGAATCTTCTAAAAGAAAAAACGCATTCATTTCCTTCACAGAGTAGGGTTCAGGTGAATGTCTCCTTTCCTCCTGGACAAACTCCTTGAAAACAACCACGAAAAAAAAAAAAAAGACAATACTGTCTAAACAGGAAACTGGTGCCACATGGAGGCAAAAAAACAAAACACCTCCCTGGGATAGAGCAGACTGCATTCATTAGGTTCAGGTAGCACAAAAGATCAAAAGACAAGCACATTAAATAATTAGACTCCAACAGATCAAGGTGCTATAGGTAATGGGACCTCATAAGGACAGAACAAAAGATCCAGTTTCTAACAAAGGCTCTGCAGACCTTTATACCACAGTGAGCACTGAGTGAGAGGGATGCTGCCCAGGAAATGAAAGGACTCAATCGTTCCTCTTCAGTGAGCGGAGCCCAGGAGGAGTGTTCCAGGGCGCTCTCACAAACACTCTTTAATAATACCGTCCAGAGCCTTTGATTGAAGGAACATGCTGAAGAATAAACAGCCTATTAATCTGAGTTTTCTGGTGTGCCTGAGTATACAAAGCAGCAATGAACTAACCCCTTGGCTCTTGCAAATATCCCGACTGCACACCATCCGCTGCTCCACTGCACAGCTCAGCCCCTCCTTCCCATCCCTGCATGCAATTTGCCCCTGGAAAAGCTTCAAGGTTTGGGGATCCTGATGGTTTCATCTAAGGATGCTCAGGCCAAACCCAGGGTGCAAAGAATGGGAAACAGCGTATCCTTGTTTGGCCATAAGAAGGCACAGCCATGTGACCAGGCTCAAATGAGAACTGTGTGGTAGTGTGACTGGGTGAAGAGACAAAGTCATCAGTCTCCCTCTTTCTGAGCCAAGTTGACAGCCACAGGCCTGGGAAAGGAAGGCCCAGTTTCAATTGCTTCCTAGTCTTGGTTACCTTGGTGGCAGGAAGGGCTCCTGCATGGGTGGGCTTTGGGTGCCATTCTGTGGAAACATTCCTGGGCATTTTGCCTAGGTAAAAATTACCAAGTAAGGTCCCTGAGTTTTTTTTTTTTTTTTTTTTTGAGATAGAGTCTTGCTCTGTCACCCAGGCTGGGGTGCAATCTCAGCTTACTGCAACCTCTATCTCCTGGGTTCAAGCAATTCTCATCTCAGTTTCTTGTGTAGCTGGGACTACAGGTGTGTGTCACCACGCTCGGCTAATTTTTGTATTTTTAGTAGAGACGGGGTTTTGCCATCTTGGCCAGGCAGGTCTTGAACTCCTGGCCTCAAGTGGTCTGCCTGCCTTGGCCTAGGTCCCCAGAGTTTTCGAGGAGAAAAATGGAAGAAAGAGAAGTAGCTGTTTCACTCTCATCAAAGTCCTTCTTTACAATCAGATGTAGCTTTTGTGAATTTGATTGGTTCTCCTTCCCACCCCCAAGGAAATCACAGATAAAGTACAATGATAGTACTTTAAGTAATAAGCCAGGCATTCAGCTGTTGAAACAATGTAATTGAGACTAGGATCACAGGCTCAAATCAGCCACAGAGTGGCTTCTCTGTGTCCCATGGTCACTGGCCTCGCGCAGTGTGTGCTTAATCATAAAAGGAACTAGTGTGACAAGGTGGATAAATCAGTATCATGGCTATCAACACGTGCTGGGTTGTGCACACACACACACACATACTCAAAACCTAATCCCTCTGACCCCAAATTTATGTATCAAGAATAACATTTAATGAATGTTTCCTTTCTAAAAATAATTTCAAAGAGGCACTTGTACTTAAAAAATTAATTATAAAGTCTTCTGATTCCACTTCCAGGGAACTACTTCGTGTTTAGTCCCTTGAAACTGGAGAAGCACACACATCTTTGACAAGAAGGAGCAGCCCAAAAGCTTGGATTTCACGTGACTGACTCTGAGATGCCACAGAGGGTAGCAGGAGCATGGGCTCTGCAGTCAGACAGCTCTGAATCAACTCCTCTTCTGCCACTTGCTGATGTGTGATCTTAGACCCATGACATCAAATCAGTGAGTTCCAACTTCCTCATCTGTAAAATGGGAATACCTTCATGGGATTTTTTTTTTTTTTTTTTTGAGATGGAATCTTGCTCTGTAGTCCAGGCTGGAGTGCAGTGGTGCAATCTCAGCTCACTGCAACCTCCACCTCCCCGGTCCCGGTTCAAGCAATTCTCCTACCTCAGCCTCCCAAGTAGCTGGGATTACAGGCATAAGCCACCATGCCAGGTAATTTTTTTGTAGTTTTTAGTAGAGACGGGGTTTCACCATGTTGGCCAGTCTGGTCTTGAACTCCTGACCTCCTGATCTGCCCGCCTCGGCCTCCCAAAGTGCTGGGATTACAGGCGTGAGCCACTGTGCCTGGCCCCCTTCATGGGATTATTGTGAGGATTACATAACAAAAATGTTTAGTGCCATGCCTAGGACACAGTAAGTTGTTCAGTAAATTATAGCTGTACTTACTGTTTCTTTTAATTAAAAAAAATTTTTTTTCAGAGATAGAGTCTCACTCTGTTGCCCACGTTGGAGTACAGTGGTATGACCATGGCTCACTGTAGCCTCACACTCCTAGGCTCAAGTGATCCTCCCACCTCAGCCTCCTGAGTAACTGGGAATACAGGCACATGCCACCACACCCAGCTACTTTTAGAATTTTTATTTATTTATTGTTTTTGAGAGAAGACTCCCTATTTTGCCCAGGCTGGTCTGGAACTCTTGATCAGGTGATCCTCTCACCTCATTTTCCCCGAGTATAGGGATTACAGGCATGAGCCACCATGCCTGTAACTTTAACATGAGCTCATTATCTTTGAATCCTCAAATAATAGGCACAGGGGCTTATTTAGTGGTTGGCACATGAGCTACATGAAATGGGAGTTTCTTCATTCCTTACCAAGCTGAGCTTAAAAGATCCTCAGACCGTCCTTCACTACACTGGAAACAACTGTTTGGGTTATCTGGGGTAACTGATGGAAGAGCAATGAGAGATCAAACCCTGGTACTCTGGAGCTGCAGTTTTGACTTGGGAATTGCAGACTGACCTGGAATATTCCCACCCCAGATTTTGGCTTAGCAGACACAGCCTTTTCCTAGGCTTCCACCTGTTGAGACAAACAGATATAATCTGAACACAAGAAGGGCTTGCAAGCACAGATCTGGTATCAGACTGCTTTACCCTACAGCATTCCTGGGGTCATAAAATGACAAACATTTCAACAGGCTGGATCTAACCTTTCCTGCCCTGTAACTAGGGCCTTATGAAGCCGCTTCTTGTGATTAGAGCCATTGGTACCTCCCGCCAAGGCTGTGAGGTGGACTTCATTAATATTGATGAGCTGCAGCTCGTTAACCTCATTTGATGTTTATTTACAACCATTCTTCTCATATGCTAATGAGTGACATTGGGCTCTTCAGATAGAAAGGAGAGAACTGGACCCTCTTTGCCAGCATCTCCTTGGCAAACTCCTGTCCCTTGAAACAGAAGTTTGCACAGAGAAAATGAAGCCAAATGGAGGGAATGCAGCAGCGAGGACAAAATGATGTGAAAAGAATGTCTGCAATGTAATGGGGGAGAGAGAAGCCCAGCTGCTGGGACCACAGTGGGACTGAGGTTTGGTGTTACACCCACCCAGTGGCTAACAAAGAGAAGCTGAAGGGCAGGGAACTGAGGAACGATGAAAAGGACAATGTGTGAGATTTTGGAATTGGAGTAGGGGGGTGGAGATGAGTGGGCCCCATGAGTGTCAGGGAGCTTGAAGGCCTCTCTAGGATTCATTCCACTTTCTTCTGTGATCTGAAGAAATCAATAGGCAGGGAACTGGGGTAGATTTCTTTAAGGCAGTTAAATGCCCATAGCAACTAATGCTTATCAAATGCTTGGCTTGGAGAAAGAGTGCTCATTGTCTCACCATAAAATGGCTAAGCAGGGAGAAATAATCTCTGATTCTCTTTATAGGTTTGTATATTAAAGAATAGGATGATTAAGCAAGGACATATCAGAGACTGAGGAAAAATATATATTTTTAAATATGGCCATTACTGGGCACAGTCACTCATGCCTGTAATCCTAGCACTTTGGGGGGCCGTGGAGGGAGGATCACTTGAGCTCAGCAGTTTGAGATCCTGGACAACATAGTGAGGCCCCACTTCTTAAAAAAAAAAAAAAAAAATTAGCTGGGTGTGGTGACACATATCTGTGGTCCCAGCTACTCAGGAGGCTGAGGCACAAGAATCGCTTGAACTTGGCCAGGTTCGGCAACTCACACCTATAACCCCAGCACTTTGGGAGGCCGAGGCGGGCAGTCACCTGAGGGTGGGAGTTTGAGACCAGCCTGACTACCATGGAGAAACCCCATCTCTACTAAAAATACAAAATAAAAAATTAGGCGGGTATGGTGGCACATGTCTATAATCCCAGCTACTCGGGAGGCTGAGGCAGGAGAACTGCTTGAACCCAGGAGGTGGAGGTTGTGGTGAGCTGAGATCACACCATTGCACTCCAGTCTGGGCAACAAGAGTGAAACTTCATCTCAAAAAAAAAAAAAAAAAAAAAAAAGAATTGCAGGAGGCGGAGGAGGTTGCAATGAGCCAAGATAGCACCACTGCACTCCAGCCTGGGCCAGGGTGAGACCCTGTCTCAAAAAAAAGGCCATTCTATTGTTTCAGGGATGCTAAGCAAAACACAGTTCTCTTCCAAATTCCGCTGTATGTAGGAAGCCCATTTGGGGTCATCCCATCCATTCTGAGTGTATGAAAGAACCAATAAGACATGAGAAAGGTGGAAGGAAAATTATGTTGGATATATGAAAGTTTATTAATACTAGCAGCAATAGCAAACTTAAAATTTCTTAAGTACTTCAGTGTCAATTCCCATCAATTTTCTTGACGTTGATGCTGTACATTTTTTTTTTTTCTTTTTTTTTTGAGACAGGGTCTTGCTTTGTTACCCAGGCCAGAGTACAGTGGTGTGATCTCAGCTCACTGCAACTCCTACCTCCCAGGCTCAAGCAATCCTCCCACCTCGGCCTCCAGAGTAGCTGTGTGCTACAGGTGTGTGTCACAACACCAGGCTAATTTTTTTGTGTTTTTTGTAGATATGTTGCCCAGGCTGGTCTTGAACTCCAGAGCTCAAGTGATCCTCCCACCTCAGCCTCCCAAAGTGCTGGGACTATAGGCGTGAGCTACCACACCCTGCCGATGCTGTGCACTTTACATTACTATTTAGACAATTATTCCCTTCCTGCCTTCCGGGCCCACACCCTCTCCTTTCTCCCAATCTGGCTTTTTTTTTTTTTTTTTTCTGTGAGGCACTTTGAAGATCATTCCTACCCTTGATGTGCCTTTCTTTAAGGCTAAAGAGGCAAGAGAAAAAAGAAACCTCTTACCTTAAAGGCTTAACCACATTTTAAAGCACAAAGTATTGGTTCTAACAGGTAGATTTTATGTTTGTTTGTCTGAAATCATTATCCCTTAGGGTACAAATTTCATTTCTTTCAAGTTTTCTATGAACTCAGTTCCTCTCAGACTGAAGGAATAATCGATAGCAAGTGGTTTCGACCTGACAATGTGCAGCTGGCCCATTCTTAGGGACAGACACAGCTGAAAGAGTAACTGACATCTATAGGCACGTTCTAGACTTGCGACATGTTTCAGTCTCTTTTCATTATCACCCTCCTAGCTTTTTAGACCTTTTTTTCTGTTTGTCCACTCACCATGAAATTTTTTTTTTTTTTTTTTTTTTTTGAGACGGAGTTTCGCTCTTGTTACCCAGGCTGGAGTGCAATGGCGCGATCTCGGCTCACCGCAACTTCCACATCCCGGGTTCAGGCAATTCTCCTGCCTCAGCCTCCTGAGTCGCTGGGATTACAGGCACACACCACCATGCCCAGCTAATGTTTTTGTATTTTTAGTAGAGACGGGGTTTCACCATGTTGACCAGGATGGTCTCGATCTCTTGACCTTGTGATCCACCCGCCTCGGCCTCCCAAAGTGCTGGGATTACAGGCTTGAGCCACCGCGCCCGGCTAATTTTTTTTTTTTTTTAGACAGTCTCACTCTGTCGCCCAGGCTGGAGTGATGTGGTGCAACCTCGGCTCACTGCAACCTCTGCCTCCTGGGTTCAAGCAATTCTTCTGCCTTAGCCTCCTGAGTAGGTGGGACTACAGGCATGCACCACCATGCCCAGCTAATTTTTTTGTATTTTTAGTAGAGATAGGGTTTCACCATGTTGGTTAGGCTGGTCTCGAACTCCTGACCTCAGGTGATCCACCTGCCTAGGTCTCCAAAGTGCTGGGATTACGAGTGTGAGCCACCACACCCGGCCTAATTTTTTTTTTTTTTTTTTCCTCCCAAAGAACCAATTTTTGTCCCCTTGGAGGCCTCAATTGCTTCAATTGAGGAGGCATGTTTACAGGCTTTTTAAAAAAAAGTATATCCATCTGATTGACTGTGTTCCAGTATTGAACCTAACATTCTCTCAAAGTGAACCATGAAACACAATCACACTTCTGTTCTGATTTTTTTTTAAAAGAAAGAAAGACAAAAAAGACATCTTTGTGCCTATCTAGTTACTAATAGTTATTCCAAAAAAGAGATCAAATTCCTTTTTTTCACACTGGACCTGATCTATCCACAGAATAAATGGCTTACTTATTGGCCGATTAGCTTTTTACAATAATCCTGTTTGAGTGCCAGAGAGGTAATAGATTGTCAAGCCCCTTTGAGACCCCCAAATCATTGTCCTAAAAGTCAACAATGTATTCCCTTGTAAGAGGAGCATTAAGTTCATTATCTCATTAAACATCTCTCAAACGCCAGAGGAAGGTAGTGATTGGCCTTACTATTCCCCTTTTACAAGCAGAGAAATCATGATTTGAGAGGTTAGGCAGCTTAATTTAGGTCACTGGCACTGATGTTTCTTCATATAAATATCTTCTCTGTCAAACAAGGTCACTCTGAGGATTTCTAGACCTGATGTCTTCTGATTCCTACTTTAATCTAGGATCATGGACCACTCACTGCTTGTGAAAAGTTTATAGAGGCTGTTCTGCTTCTGCCAACCCCTTTTGTCCTTTTGACAGTAAAAAAGCAAAAGAAGGCGCTAAGAGAGTCTCTAAGAATTGACTGATAAAGAGAGAGGACTTGAACTCAGACTATTGTTCTAATGGTTACTGTTTCATTAGCAAATGGCTTTAGGTGGTAGCAAAGAATGTTGTATAGGGAGGTATGCAAGTTGCTTTTTTTTTTCTAAGATGAGTATCACTATCTTTGCAAGGGTTCAGATGAAAGGCTATTAAACTATGATCTGCTCTTCAAAAGATGCAAAGACCCAAATCAAGACCTCCCACAGTCTTCAAGTAACATGGGAAATTCATATTTTATTTTGTAATCATGGGAACTGACCACATCTTAAAACTATACATACTTGAAACACACCATAAGTAAGTGAGAATTAGAGGTTGCCAAGTCAAATAAAAAATACTACCTAAAAGGGCTCTTCTCTGTAAACTAGCCCCAGGCTCTTTTAATTATCTCAATTAAATCAATGTTAAAATTCCCTTGGGATGGAGGCAGATCACCTGAGTTCAGGAGTTTGAGACCAGCCTGACCAACACGGTGAAATCCCATCTCTACTTAAAAAAAAAAAAAATTAGCCGGTGTGGTGGCGGCACCTGTAATCCCAGCTACTCAGGAGGCTGAGGCAGGAGAATTGCTTGAACTCGGAAGGTGGAGGTTATAGTGAGCTGAGATTGCGTCATTGCACTCCAGCCTGGATGACAGAGACTCCATCTCAAAAAATAAAAAGAAAAAAGAAAAGAAAAAGAAAAATTTAGCTTTATTCTAAAGAGTGACTTCAAGAGATAACTTATTATCTCATGCTGTCAAGATCTGTACCTAACCTATTCCTTATGAAAATCTATTAATAACAAAAGCAAAGAATTTCAGAGGTTATTCTGCAATACTGCTTAGGAACCCAGTATGGAATAACATTATCTCTTTTGTTTGTTTTTTGAGACAGTCTCCCCCTGTGGCCCATGTTGGAGTACAGTGGCATGATCTTGGCTTACTACAACATCCACCTCATGGGTTTAAGCAATTCTTGTGCCTCAGCCTCCTGAGGAGCTGGGACTATAGGCACAGGCCACCATGCCAGGCTAATTTTTGTATTTTTAGTAGGGATAGGGTTTTGCCATGTTGGCCAGGCTGGTCTCGAACTCCTGGCCTCAAGCAATCCACCGCCTAGGCCTCCCAAAGTGCTAGGATTACAGTCAGGTGCCAACACACCTGGCTTGAATAACATTATTGCTAATAAATTTGCCCTTATGTGTGACTTCAGTTCTTCCTACAGCAATGGAAGTTCATTTCCTTTTTGTTTGAAGAAATGGAGATAGGCTGACGATGGGTTAAAGCCTTTATTTCACAATGTCTAGAGCCAAAAGATATACCCCAGATCAATCTAAACACCTTAAGTGGAATATTAAAAGTATATACATTTAGCTCAACTAGCTTCTGGTACAGATATGTTAGAAAAGAAGCCAGTGGCTTCTTTTGTTGTAAACAAGGAATAAATTTGAGAGAGGGCAAAAAGAAAAAAAAAATCTTCATGTCTTACCTCAAAGAAGATGAAACTATAATTTTTCTGGACTAGAAACTAGAAGATATAATGTATAGTAATCTAAAGGGTGGCTCATATTACAAGAAGAGGCATTTAAATGAAAAAACATTTCTTATTGGATGCTGTAAAATAGGAACACATGGCGTGGGGGGCAGCAGCAAATCCTTAAAAGTCTTGGACATCAGAGCAAGGGAACTAAAGTGAAAATAGAAATTGGAATAGGTAAAGAGAGATACAGAATCCCATCAAAAACCCATTCATACTGCTTGCAGCAAATGTCAATGAATTGAAAAGGGCGCTGAGGAGAAATGAGTATCACCGTGTTCCAATACAGATTTGCTAATTTCAGCAGCATTTGTCTATCTTGTTCTACCAACATAACTAGTCCAAAAAAAAAAAAAAATCCTAAATACAGGAAAAGGCTAATCTTTTTCATTGGCAGGTGACCAAAGAAAACACTTTCTCCAATAGGCAGTATAATAAGGTCATACAAACAAGACTGCACTTATCAAACATTTTTATCTGAAGTGCTCAAAACATTTGCCAATATTATACCCAGTTCAACTTCCCCCTCACTAGCTTCCTCACAGCTTTGAGAGGAAAAGCAAGCTTTTTATAGGAAAGATGTCTCCTCTGCATATTGGTATAAATCTGAATACAACTTTAGGAAAGAACTTCCCAAAGAGGGTGTGGTTGGGGGCCCCAAGGAGTCTCCAGGGTTCCAGATCCTCCGAGCACTCTGCTAAAGGCTTTGTTTTGCCACATCAAAGGCAGTGGGGCAAAGTTTCTCTTGGCAGCCATGGATGCTGCCAAGAAGAGCGAGTCTTCATTTGTGCCAGGGACCAAAAGGGAAAATTCAGAAGGAAGAGTATGAAGGCATTTTCCCTTCCAGATTTAAGTAGGGGAACAGACCTACTGAGTCACTAATCCTTTTTTCCAGAGGTGGTATCATTATCTGGGTTTTATCCTCAATGGATAATTGTATGGAAAGTTAAGTGTTTAAGATAAATAATTTGCTCAAAGTTACAAAGAACATTTGTGACAGAGAGGGTTATAGAATCCAGAGTTCAACTTTAAACAGTTAGATCTAAGTTTTCAGATGAGCTCTTAAAGGTTTGAGAGTTAGAAGAAATTTGATTACATTTTTTTTTTTTTAAATGAAGAGAACAGGAATGGGTAGCAACATCCATCAGTCCCACGGTTTATCACAATACTGTGGTCCAACGTCAGGGCACAGAAAAAACACAATTTTACAATTAGAGGGTTAAGTAACAGGCGGTACTTCTTGTTCTGTAGCTTTGTATAAGACACATAATTGTTGCCATACTTTATTACCGATGGAGCAGATTTACCAGACAGTGAAGGTGGCAAGCATGTCATGGAGAATTGGCTTTACAAATTTTAGAAAAATTATTTAAAATAAATGACACAAGCTGAGGCAGGAGGATCACCTGAGGTCAGGAGTTCGAGACCAGTCTGGCCAATGTACTGAAACCCCGTCTCTTCTAAAAACACAAAAATTAGCTGTGGCAGCAGACACCTATAGTTCCAGCTACTCAGGAGGCTGAAGCAGGAGAATCACTTGAATCCAAGAGGCAGAGGCTGCAGTGAGCCAAGATCCCGCCACTGCACCCCACCCTGGGCAACAGAGCGAAACTCCATCTCAAAAAAAAGAAAGAAGAAAAGAAACAATCCTTTCTTTTGTTCTACGTTACAAGTGGCAGGTGCTTTTCTGAGCCTCTGGCACTGATAACCTGAAGCCCTGCTCTAGACAAGGTGAAGAGGCCTTCTCCCCAGAGTAGCGTGCTGGACACTGAAGGAGCTCCCCGCTTTATTAGGACATCTGGAAGGAGCCAAAAGGGCTATCATCAAGTACTCAATCTTGTGGACAGAGGATCTGAAACATCCAATTTGCTATGGCTTGAAGTAGATGCATTTTTCTGCTTTTGAACTTTGGAAGCATTTTGATAGTAACATTTTTTATTTTTTTCTGCTGGGCCTTAATATTTCAGAAATTGGGCCAGGTGTGGTGGCTCATGCCTATAATCCCAAGCACTTTGGGAGGCTGAGGCTGGCAGGTCACCTGAGGTCGGGAGTTTGAGACCAGCCTGACCAACATGGAGAAACCCCATCTCTACTAAAAATACAAAAAAAATTAGCCAGGTGTGGTGGTGCATGCCTGTAATCCCAGCTCTTCAGGAGGCTGAAGCAGGAGAATCATTTGAACCTGGAAGGTGGAGGTTGCAGTGAGCCAAGATTGTGCCATTGTATTCTAGCCTGGGCAACAAGAGTGAAACTCCCTCTCAAAAAAAAAAAAAGAAATTGCAGAAATTGTTTAGAAGGTTGTAATTGAGAGGAGATTTCCAGAAACACTAACTTTTATGAGAAAATCAGATTGAAGATCACCAACTAGACAGTAACAATTACAAATGAATGACTTTCATAGGTGAACAAACAGGTCATGATAAAAATAATTAGAATAAAAGGAGTCTGTATGATTCCATGTAACCAAAGTTTATAAAGTTCTCTATTGCTTGAGGTAAATCCAGTAAATCTGAATGTTACCTTGACTTGTCATGTCAAGACACCAATTAATGTTTGCTCCCCTTCACTCAGACCCATGCCTCCAGGCAAGAAAGCAATTAAACTTTTGTTAAAAACCAATTATCTCTTCCCTTATATGAGGGACCTAGAATAGGCAAACTCAGAGGGACAGAAAGTGTTATACAGGTTACCAGGGCCTGGGAGGGAAAGGAGTGGGGAATGAGGAGTTATTGTTTAATGGGTACAGTTTCAGTTTCGGATGACAAAAAAGTTCTGGAAATGCTGGTGATGGCCGTATTTAATACCACCGAATTGTATACTTAAAAATGGTGAACATGGTAAGTTTTATGTTACATATGTTTTACTACAATAAAAAATCGATGTCTTATGTTTAAAAAAATCAGAAAAAGTGTTCTTCAATCACTGCTTTACAAAATAATGTGGACCTGGGCAGTTCCCCAAATTAGTCTGTTCACCAGAATCACTTGGTGTGCTTATTAAAGTTACGGATTCTGCGGCCGTAACCCAGACTGGCTATTTGTTTTCTTGTTAGTCTCTCCCTTTTTTGTATCTCTCTCTGTAACAGGAAATAGGGTACCCTTAGTTGTTATGTAGTTTTTAGCTTAACCAAGGGTCAAATTGAAAACAGCTTGGCCTCTGCCAATGTACAATTACTTGAAACTGAAGCCACAAAGATGCAAAAAAAACCAGGTTTGCAATGGTATTCTCAATGTCCACAGAACGACTTCTCTTCTACGGTGTTATATCTGTTTCTCCAGGACATTATTCCTTGGGAACTGCTCTGCAATAAATAAAATAGGCAAATAATAACATAGTTGAAAAGGCCTAGGAATTTGTACTTGTTAGAGGTGATACCAGACTTCGTTTTTGGCTCAAATAAGATATGGGAATTTTGTATATGGCAGGTGATGAAAAAGTGCTGGAACACCAAGACATCAAAATTAGAAAATAAAAAATTGTGTATGACTCAAAGGTTAGTTTGGTAGAGATTTCCTTTCAATTGGAAGCTAAAATATATATTACATCGCCCTGGCAGGACTGCTTTTAATGATCTCTGAGCTTCAATGAGGCAAGTATCATTTAAGGCTTTGAAGGGAAAGAAAGAAAGGGTGTTTCAAGTTCCTCAAACAATTTATTGCTCCAGTATTTCTAATAATCACATGAGTATTTTTCCTTTTGACTGGAGAGCAAAGGAAAAAGGAAACCTGTAGGAACTGGAGTTGGACAAGAGAACAAAGTTCACAAATGAAATCCTGTCTAATACTAGCAACTGAAGCAAGACTCACCCCTCGTGTCCTTTGAACAACTGGTCCAGCTCAGTCCCTATTCTCCCCCTCAGTGATTTTTAAGTGTTACAAATGGCTCTTCAGGTTGAACTAAACTATCATAGAAATCTTTCAGGAAAAAGATACAATGATTACTATACTTTTCCTGGGCCATGCCATTGTAGGCCATTTCCCCTCAGAAATTTATTTCTCTAACTAGAGTGTAGAGCTGACAAGAAGCAATTTTTAAGTCAAATCAATAAAATAAAAATATCTCCAAATAACACAACAGTTTTATTTCTGTGAAAATAACTCTTCCTTTATTCCAAAATGAAACTACTATCTCTCCACTGTTATTACATGGTTTAAAAAGATGACCTTTAAGAATCTGTAAAACTGAGGCTTAGAATGGACTTTACAAGTTATCTAATTAATTCAAATCTTCTTTCTCATCTTGTGCCTCAGTTTCTTCTCTAACATCTTTGTTCTGTCATTATCTAGAACAGCACTATACAACAGAACTTTCTGTGATTGTGGCAATGTTTGTTATTCTGCACTAATATGGCAGTAGCCACTAGCCATATGTAACTTGTGACTAAAAACTGAATTTTATTTGTATTTAATTTCTTAAAAGTTAGCTTTATTGAGGTTTAACTGACATACAAAAACTATACATATTTAATATGTACAATTTGATGAGCTTGGATACATGCATGAAACAGTAAAATCACCACCACCATCAAGATAATAGGCATATCCACACCCTCAAAAGTTTCTTTCTCTCTCTCTGTCTCTTTCTGAGTGTGTGTGGGCAGTGGGGGGAGGGTAAGAATGCTTGACATGAGATCGACTCTCTTAATAAATTGTTAAGTTCCTAATTTTGTTAGTTATAGGCATTAGGCTGTAGAGCAGATCTTTAGAAGTGATTCACCTGGCATAACTGTAACTTTACACCAAATGAACAGCAATACCCCATTTCTCCCTCCCCCAATCCCTGGAATCTGACATTCTATCCTCTGCTTTTATAACTCTATTTATTTTAATTAATTTAGATTTAAACAGCCACAGGAGGCTAGTGGCTACATACTGGAGAGCACATGTCTATTATCTGCTTTATTATCTCTAATGACAGAAAATCGATTTCCTCCCAAGTAGCTCTATTGATAGATAATTCTAATTGTTAAGATTTCTTCTTACATTCTGAAAGCTGTCTTCCTGGTAACTTCCACCCACTGGACTTAATTCTGTTTTCTGGAGCCACACAGAATAAGTAAGCTCAGGTCATATGTGACATCATCAAGTATTTGAAATCAGTAAGCATGTATTCCACTTACTTTTCTATGAGTTTGACACCCCTGGTTCCTTGAACTGTTCTTCATCATTTGCTTTCAAATCCCTCTTCTAGTAAGGCATGTTTTAGTCAATGCTAATTATGATGAAAACAACAACTAACATTTGTCAAGCAGCTATTTAATGCCAGGCACCACGTGAGACCATTCTCATGCATCATCTCACTTGAGTCCCTTCCCAGCCTATGAGGCTGTACCGTTATTTGCCCTGACCTTACTACTGAGGAAACTCAGGCTCAGAGAGCTTAAGAAACTTACCTGAGACCAGGCAGCAAACAAAAACTATACAAACTGGACTCAAACCTATGTCTTTGACTCAAAAACTACTGCTCTTGACCACGGCACTATGTTGCCTCTCTTGTGAATGCACAGCACCCCTACCCTCAAAAAACTTACTGTGAGTATTGTTTGTTCATCATGGAATGTAAACTCCATGTGGCCAAAGACTTTGTTTTGTTCGATTCTATATATCCAGCATCAAAATAGTGCCTGACACACAGGAGGCATTCAAGAAATATTTGTTGAATGAAAGAATGACTAAATAGAACAAGACAATCACCATCTTCATTATGGCCTGTTCTTACTGTATTAAGTCTAAAGCTAATCTAGCGTCCGGCTAGTCACATCACACAGTTGCCCAAACTCAGTTTAAGTCTCTTGTAGTTTCGCTGTTAAGGTGCCTGCTATCATGGCTTTTTATCTTGACCAACTTGAGTATTTTTTATCTTTTTTTCTTTTTAACAGCCCTGCAGAAAAAGAGTATTTTTTGAAGCTCAATTCTTATATTTATTACACCTATATCTCTACCTTGATTTGTAAAATGAGCCCTTTGCTCAAGCCTAGAACACGCATATGTGTAACACAGAGGTAAGAGTTACACACAAACACAGCAGATTAGAGTCTCAGCCCCCTTGGCATCCTCTAAATCACCTTTCATGACACTCCTTGTACTTGGATTACTTATTCACTCATCTAGTTATTAAACAAATATTTACAAAGTGCTAGGCACCAGTCTCAATGCTAAGGACATAGGAATGAACAAAGAGACAAAGATCCCTGCCCCTGTAAAATTTACATTCTAGTGCAGGAGGGTCAGGAAAACACAAAGAAGTCAGTATCATGAAAACAAAATTGTAAGGGGTCTGTTCCAGATTCAAAGAGGCTAAAGAGACATTACCAAGTGTAATGTGTAAATCCTGATTGGATGCTGGGTCAGAAAACAAACAGCTATTAACAATGTTTAGGAGGCCGGGTGCGGTGGCTCAAGCCTGTAATCCCAGCACTTTGGGAGGCCGAGGCGGGTGGATCACGAGGTCAAGAGATCAAGACCATCCTGGTCAACATGCTGAAACCCCGTCTCTACTAAAAATACAAAAAATTAGCTGGGCATGGTGGCGCGTGCCTGTAGTCCCAGCTACTCAGGAGGCTGAGGCAGGAGAATTGCCTGAACCCAGGAGGCGGAGGTTGCGGTGAGCCGAGATCTCGCCATTGCACTCCAGCCTGGGTAACATGAGTGAAACTCCGTCTCAAAAAAAAAAAAAAAAAAAAGAACCTGTTTCAAAAAAAAAAAAAAAATCAACAATGTTTAGGAACAACTGGGGAAATTGTAATTTGCCCTGGACTGGATGTTAGGTGATGCTATAAAATTAGTGTTACTTTTCTCAAACCACATTGAAGTTATGCAGAACAGGAAAAAGTTCTTACTCTTAGGAGATGAGGGATGTGAGGGCTAAGAAGATGTCATGATTCCCATAACTTAGTTTCAAGTTATCTACTGTTCACAAATATGGTGGCATGTTAGTTAGCATCTGGTGAAGGGAAGTGCCTTTATACTATTCTCATAATTCTCTTGTAGGTTTCAACAAATTGCCAAATAAAAAGTGGTGGGAGTGGGGGAAACCCACTGCATTCCTAGTCAGAAATGTGGGTTATGATTAATTGGTTTGACTCTTGTTACGCCGGACATTTTTCTACAAGTTTATTGATAATTCATGTGGGAAAGATTTCCTTTCATCACACACTTGGCAACATTTGTCCCATAATTTTCCCTTTTGTAGCCATTGGAAAGGCTGGGATATGGGAGAGCCATAGGATTAGATATTCTTTTTTTTTTTTTTTTTGAGACGGAGTTTCGCTCTTGTTACCCAGGCTGGAGTGCAATGGCGCGATCTCGGCTCACCGCAACCTCTGCCTCCTGGGTTCAGGCAATTCTCCTGCCTCAGCCTCCTGAGCAGCTGGGATTACAGGCACGCGCCACCATGCCCAGCTAATTTTTTGTATTTTAAGTAGAGATGGGGTTTCACCATTTTTACCAGGATGGTCTGGATCTCTTGACCTCATGATCCACCCGCCTCGGCCTCCCAAAGTGCTGGGATTACAGGCTTGAGCCACTGCGCCCGGCAGGATTAGATATTCTTTCAAAATAAAATACCTCTTCTTTAGACTTTATCTGAAACGATGCTTTTATGAATATGTTACTTACACACTATACAGCCGCATTCAGGAAGTAATCAACAATTACAAGGCATAGGAAAAATACAAGGAGAAAGTATAAAGCAAATAAGTCCGAAAGCCAGTAATATGGGATATGTATTTGATTCCTATGGTTGCTATAAAATATTACCACAATTTGGTAGCTTAACACAACAGAAATTTATTCTCTTACAGTTCTGGGTGCTAGATGTCCAAAATAAGTCTTATGGGACTAAAATCAAGGTTATAGCAGGCTGGTTTCTTCGGGAGGTTCTAGGTGAGAATCAATTTCCTTTCTTTTTCCAGTTTCTAGAGGCCATCCTCATTCTTTGTCTTGTGGCCCCACATCATGTCACTTCCCAGCTCCAAACACACCCACTTCTGCTGTCACATCGTCTTTTTCCTCTTCTGCCATCAAATCTGACTCCCTCTTAAAACAACATTTGTGATTACATTTAGGGTTCACCTGGATAATCCTGGATTAGGACCTGAATATCTTAGGACCATTATTCAGCCTCCCACAGGGTGAGGGAAGAGAAGGGGTCACATGAGGTCCTCACTCATTCTTACTGAAAATACCTAAGGAGGTACAATAACATCATTCCTTCTCAGAAAGGGCATACCACATTCCCATAAAACACACAGACTGAGATAGTAAACCTGGATGGAGGTACTCAGACTTCGGTTTGATTCTGGGCTCTGCCACTTAATCACATGAACAACGTTAGGTAAAATTTTAACCACCATGTCTCAATTTCCTTATCTTTAAAATAGACATAACAGTATCTACTCAAGGGGTGGATAAAGGGCTCAATACTATAATTCATGTAAAGATTTAACATAATTCCTGGCACATGGTAAATGCTCACCAAATTATAGCTATTATTACAATTATTACTCACAGTCCAGGCTGTGCAGCCCCTATGATGCTGAACCATTACACAGCATTTCCAGGGACCTCTCTGATCCTTTCTTCTATGTGTATTCTATATAAATCAATAAGTAAAACTTACTTGAGTGTCAAAACTTTTTTTTCATCTTAAGACATTTTAATATTTGATAGAAGTGTTTGTAAACTATATCACAAACTTCCTTGGCTTACTAAAAAAGATGATAGTGAACATCAGTTACCTTTTGTTTATTAACTCTGGTTCAACACTGTGCATACTGCTCATTGTCTTGGACCATAATAGATACCCTTAAAGAAGAAAACGACATGCCAGGCACGGTGGCTCACGCCTGTAATCCCAGCACTTTGGGAGGCCGAGGCCAGAGGATCACTTGAGGTCAGGAGTTCAAGACCAGCCTGACCAACGTGGAGAAACCCTATCTCTACTAAAAATGCAAAAAAAAAAAAATTAGCCAGGCGTGGTGGCACATGCCTGTAATCCCAGCTAGTCAAGGAGGCTGGGGCAGGAGAATCACTTGAACCTGGGAGGCGGGGGTTTCTGTGAGCTGAGATCGCGCCATTGCACTCAGCCTGGGCAACAAGAGCGAAACTCCGTCTCAAAAAAAAAAAAAAAAAGAGATGCATAAAGCCATTTGTTTGTTCTCTACAAAGTAAATTACCTATCTTAAAATATTGTTTTTTAAATACACATTTTCTCTTCACTGTTTGAATCTCTAATAACTCTCTTTTCTGTTACCATTTATCACAAATGTCAGTGTGTGGCTAAGGCTAGCAACAATTAAAACCCACGTCACTACTTTTATCTGTCACTGCTGACCTGATCGATACTGGGATTTACGCATTTATAAGTCAGGAGGGTCCCTGTGAAATCTTAGGAGACTTCCTGCCTCACCTACAATAATACATATAACCTCTGTAAATACTGGCTCCTCAGCAACCATTTCTACTTACTTTCAAATTAATAACTATGTTTTGAACAACTTAGAGGTTTGACTGCTATTTTGGTGAGATGCTAATGAGAGTTCCACCATGTTAGATGCTAGCCTGAGGATCTATTGTTTAATGCAAATCAAAACACCAATAAATTAACAAGTTTAAGGTGTGACAATACCTTCAATTTAATGTTCTTATCTTACCAAAGTGGCTCAGTAAATTACTCTGTCCACCTGGGTGGGAGAGTGCTTATGTTTTTGTTTCCAGTGAACATTAGACAATCCTTGAGGCTAATGGGCATTATGTACCCATATATATATAAATGTATACATAAAGAGAAGAAATTAGATTATCTAGTGATTCAGCCGTATTAATGACTGTTTCTAAATTTTTACTATCAACATCAACTCTTTTACTTAATCGACCCCTTTGCTGATGTAATACTTTTATGTTTGTTACTTTACATTCCTGCAAAATTACTCCTTGCCCTCAGAGGAGGTGTGTGAAATAGCAAGTCTTCCCCATCTTTCCTGGAGACTGGGGGCCTGTCAGTCTTAGCTGTGGAACTTTTCTTTTCCTTTTTTTTTGAGACGGAGTCTCGCTCTGTTGCCCAGGCTGGAGTCCAACAGCAAGATCCTGGCTCACTGCAACCTCTGCCTCCTGGGTTCAAGTGATTCTCCCGTCTCAGCCCCCTGAGTAGCTGGGATTACAGGCAGGTACCACCATGCCCAGGTAATTTTTGTATTTTTAGTAGAGATGGGGTTTCACCATGTTGGTCAGGCTGGTCTTTCAACATGACAGGAATTCATTAATCAGCACACTTTAAGTACGATTATTCAACAAGCCTATATCATCCAGCCTATATTCCTTCTCCTTGTTCACAAAGATGTCATGGAGATGTTGTCAAAGTCTTGTTGAAATCCAGCTGAACTAAACAAATATACTAAATGCAGCTATACTGTACAGATTCTCCCAATTTACCAATGTAGTAATCTCTTCAAAAAGGGAGTAAGTTTACACTGACTACTGTTGTTCCTTCTCTGTTGGTATTATTGTCATTACCATCATTCACCCCCTTCAGTTATCACTGCTGTTGATAAATAAGCACTTTATACACATTATTTAATTTAATCATTAGGACTACTCTCTGAATTAGTTTCTCTTATCATTTCAATTTTACCAACAAGGAAATCTGGCTTCTAGTGATGAATAACCTGGCTAACATCATTTTACTATGAAGTAAAAGAGCTAGGGTTGAAATCAAGTCTTATTTACCCACTAAGCCTGGGATCTTTTCCTACTCCTTTCCTTCCCTTCCCCCTCTTCCCTTCTCTTCCCCTTTATTTTCTTCTCTTCCTTTCTTTCTTTTCGCCTTTGCCCCCTTCTTCCTCCCCTTCTCTGTTTCCTTCTTCAATAAATTCTAGTAAGCATAACCGCGATCCCAGTTTCCTTCCTTTTCTTAATCTTTCTTTCCTTCCCTCCCTCCCTCCCTTCCTTTCCTTCCTTCTTTCTTTTCTTCTACATTTGCTTCTAAATTTTTACTGTCAACATCAACTCTTCTACTTAATCAGCCCCTTTGCTGATATAATACTTATGTTTGTTACTTTATATCGCCCCAAAATTACTCCTTGCCCTCAGATTTCCTTACTGGCGAAAGTGAAATGATAAGAGAAAATTTCTTTTCTTTCTTTCTTTTCCCTTTCTTTCTTTCTCTTTCTCTTTCTCTCTTTCTCAGAGTCTTACTTCGTTGACAGGATCTTACTTTGTTGCCTAGGCTGGAGTGCAGTGGCACAATCTTGGCTCACTGCAACCTCTGCCTTCCAGGTTCAAGGGATTTTCCTGCCTCAGTCTCCCAAGTAGCTGGGGTTCACCAGGCTGGTCTCAAACTCCCGACCTCAAGTGATCCGCCCACAATTGCCTGCTAGGATTTCAGGCACGAACTGCCAGGCCAGGCCTTTTAACTATTCTTGTTCATAAGAAGTTTAAGAAATTAAGAGGGATGTCAAGTCGCTGAAGTAACCTCCTGAATATTAGTTCCCTGACTCCAATCTTCTGAAATTTCTATCCATCCCCGACCCTCCTCCCCTATTACCCCCTTCCCATGCACACTTTCTCAAAGACCGCCAGCAGTGCTTCAGCCAGCTCATCCACTGAGCCTGAGTATATATATATATTTTTTGACAGAGTTTCACTCTTGTCGCCCAGGCTGGAGTGCAATGGTGCGATCTGGGCCCACTGCAACCTCCACCTCCTGGGTTCAAGCGATTCTCCAGCTTCAGCCTCCCTAGTACCTTGGATTACAGGTGCCTGCCACCATGCCCAGCTAATATCTGTATTTTTAGTAGAGATTGGGGTTTCGCCATATTGGCCAGGCCGGTCTTGAACTCCTAACCTCAGGTGATACACCCACCTCGTCCTCCCAAAGAGCTGGGATTACAGGCGTGAGCCACCGTGCCCGGCCTAGTCCTCAGTACCTTTAAATATAAGGTTAAGGAACTTGAACTCATTTAAAGCAGTTACGTGACCTCTTTCAATCTCAACTATGTTTGATTGCATTCCCTGGAACCAGTGTTTATTTTATCTTTTCCAGTCCAAAGAGTGTTCTCTTTAACAGAGAAGACTAAACCAAAATAGAGGTGAATGCTCTGTTTTCTTTCTTTCATTCATTAATATGATATCACCCACCTAGGCCTCATTGTTTTTTTTTTTTTTTTTTTGCTCCCAATGTAACTTTTTTAAAAAGCCTTTTTATATTGTCTCTAGTATTGTGTCACAATTCCCAGTTTTTCTGGCCTCTTATTTTCCCTTTAATACAATTCAGTAAATATTCATTTATATATATGATACTTTGAAGCAGGCACTTAGCTAGATGCTAGAAGCATGGGGTAAGCAGGACAGATAAATGCTCGCTTGAAGCTGACAGTCTAATGAGGAAGACATAATTTAAGCAAATAATTATATGCATAAAAAGTTACGAAAAGGCTAGAAAAATGCATATTAAACCTAAAGTTCAGAAAAACCTTCACAGAAAAAAAGACATTAAGAAAAGAAATATCACCAATCTTAAACTCTTTCAGAAAAGAAGACACTCCAAAACTGATTTTATGCTGGTGGTGGTGACTCACGCCTGTAATCCCAGCACTTCGGGAGACAGAGGTGGGTGGACTGCTTGAGGTCAGGAGTTCGAGATCAACCTGGCCAACATGGTGAAACCCTGTCTCTACTAAAATACAAAAATTAGCTAGGCGTCTCTACTAAACCCTGTCTCTACTAAAATAGAAAAATTACAGGTGCCTGTAATTCCAGGTACTAGGGAGGCTGAGGCAGGAGAATTGCTTGAACCCAGGAGGCAGAGGTTAGAGTGAGCCAAGATTGCGCCACTGGGCTCTAGCCTGGGTAACAGAGTGAGACTCTGTCTCAAAACAAAACAAAACAAAACAAAACTGATTTTATAAGGCCAGCATAATCCTGACTCTCAAATAAGGCAAGACTATTACAAGGAAAGAAAACTGTAGCCTAAAAATACTTCATGCAGATAGAGGCAAAAATCATTAATGAAATATTAGTAAAAGGAATATGGAAGTATATAAAAAGGATAACAAATCATGACTAAGAGGATTTGTCCACATTAATAGCATAAAGGGGAAAAATCACATGATCACCTCAATAGATGTAAACAATTTTGAATACTGATTCACACTAAAAATTCTCAGCAAACTAAAAAGAAAAGTAAACTTCCTCCACCTAATAAGGGGAATCTACGAAAAATAAAACTTAATTTGGAAGACTGCAAACTTTTCTGCCATGACTGGGGACAAGTCAAGGCTATCTGCTCTCATCACTTCTATATAACACTGTAATAAAGATCCAATAAAGAAAGAAAGAGAAAAAAAGTTACACCAAGATTGGAAAGAAAGAAAGAAAGCTACCTTTATTTACACATGACAGAAATTTCTATGTAGACTATTCTAAGGAATCTACAAAGAAACTACTAGAACAATAAATGAGTTCACCAAGGTCACAGGATTTAAGGGTAATATATAAAAGGCAGTTATATTTCTATATTCTTGAAATGCAAAGCTAGTTAAAAAAGAAATTTTTAAAATAATGTCATCTATAAGAATAGCATGAAACATGAACTATTTTGGGATACATTTAATAGAATGTTTAAGATCTGTACATTAAACAAAATAAAATATTGTTGAGAGAAATTAAAGAAGACCTAAGGGAAAATGTACTATGTTTATGGATTGGAAGATTCAATATAGTAAAGATGACAATTTCCCCTAATTCCTCTACAGATTCTTTTCAATCCAATTCACATCAGACTTTTTTTTTTGTAGAAATAAACAAGTTTATTCTAAATATTATATGGAAACGCAAAGGACCTTGAATGAATAAAACAACCTTGAAAAAGAAAAAGTTGAAGGGTGTACACTACCTTAGATCAATGGAACAAAATAGAGAATTCAGAGATAGATATGCCCTTATTAATACATGGTCAATTGATATTTTGGTTTTTAAACAAAGGAACCAAAACAAGTAGGAAAAGGAAAGTCTTTTCAACAAATTGTACTATATCAACTGGCTATCCATGAGGGGAGCAGGGAAGAACCCTGAGCCTCAATCTTAAACTACCAACAAAAAATAATTCACGATGCATTATAGACCTAAACATAAAAGTGAAACCTCTAAGGCTTTTAGAAGGAAATATAGGGTAACACTGCCACAAACTTAGGGTAGGCAAAGATTTTGTAGACTGGACCCAGATGGCATTAACCATAAAAGAAATGTTAACAAATTAAAACTTCTGCTCAATAAAAGACATCCCTAAGGAAATAAATAAAGAGGCCACAGTGGGAAAAAATATTTGTGATGAACATGTCTGACTTGTAAGCAGAATGTGTAAAGAACTCCTGCCACTGGGTAATAAAAAACAACCCACTAAAAATTGGGTAAAATATTTTAAGAGACACTTCACAAAGAAAGATATACAAATGGCCAATAAGCAATACAAAGTATTCAACATCATTAGTCATCAGGGAAATGCAAACTAAAACCGCAAGGAGATTTTATTTCACACCCACTAGAATGGCTAAAATGGAAGAGACTGACAACACCAAATGTTAACAAGCAATCGTGACAACTGGAATTCTCACACACTGCTGGTGGAAATGTAAGATGGTACAACTGTTTTAGAAAGCAGTCAGTAATTCAACCCTTAAGTATTTACCCAAGAGAAATGAAAACATACATCCATAAAAAGACCTGGAACAAATGTTTCTAGAAGATTTATTCATAATAGGCAAAGCTGTACATAACCCAAGTGTACATTAACAAGTAAACGAAAAGCAAAGTGTGCTATATTCATACAATGGAATACTACATAGCAGTAAAAAGGAATGAAGTGCTGATACATAGCACAATGTGGATGAACATTTCACTGGACAAGATACACAAATGGCTAATATGCATGCGAAAAGATGTTTGACGTCATTAGCCATCAGGAAAATATAAATCAAAAGCATAGTGAGATACCATTTCACACCTACTAGGCTGGCTATAATAAACAAGACAGATAATATCAAGTGTTGGCAAGAATGTGGAGAAACTGTAACCCTCATAAACTGTTGCTGGGAATGTAACAGAGTGCAGGCATTTTGGAAAACAGTTTGGCTGTTCTTTTAAACACAGAATTACCATATGACCCAGCATTCCACTCCTAGGTATATATCCAAGAGAACTAAAAACATGTTCACACAAAAACATGTACACAAACATCCACAGCAGCATTATTCATGATAACCAAAAAGTGGAAGCAATTCAGTGTCTAGCAATGGATTAATGGATAAAAAAAATGTGGTATAATCACACAATAGAATATTATTTGGCCACAAAAAGAAATAAAATACTGATACATGTTACAACATGGATAAACCTTGAAAATAAGTGATGCAGCCATAAAAAGGAATGAGATCATGTCCTTTGCAGGACATGGACGGAGCTGGAAGCCATTATCCTCGGCAAGCTAACGCAGGAACAGAAAACCAAACACCACCTGTTCTCACTTATAAGTGGGAGCAGAACAGTGAGAACACGTGGACACAGGGAGCGGAACAACACACACTGGGGCCTATTGTGGGGTGAGGTTGGGGGAGGGAGAGCATTAGAAAAAATAGCTAATGCATACTGGGCTTGATACCTAGGTGATGGGGTGATCTGTGCAGCAAACCATCATGGCACACATTTACCTATGTAACAAATCTGCACATCCTGCACATGTACCCCAGAACTTAAATAAAAACAAAGAAAAGAAAACATTAAGTGAAAGAAACCAGATACAGAAGACCATATATTGTATGATTCTATCTATATAGAATCAATAGGAAATGTCCACAGATACAGAAAGTAGATTGGTGGTTCCCTATGACTGGGAGTTGGTGGGTGGGGAAGAAAGGGGAGTTACTCCTACTGTGTATGGGGTATTTTTCTTGGGGGAAGGAGCTTGATGAAAATATTCTAAAACTGATGATTTTGGTGATGGTTTTACAACTCTGAATATACTATTGAATTGTACACTTTAGGTGAATTGTATGGTAGGTAAATTATATCTGAATCCAGTTATTAAAATAATTTTTGTTGTTTTTTTTTTTTTGAGACAGACTTGTCACTCCGTCACGAGTGCAGTGGTGCCATCTCGGCTCACTGCAACCTCCACCTCCCGGGTTCAAGTGATTCTTCTGCCTCAGCCTCCCAAGTAGCTAGGACTACAGGCACACACCACCATGCCCGGCTAAGTTTTTGTATTTTAGTGGAGATGGAGTTTCACCATGTTGCCAAGGCTGGTCGTGAACTCCTGAGCTCTGGCAATCAGCCCGCCTCGGCCTCCCAAAGTGCTGGGACTACATGAGCCACTGCACCTAGCCTATTAAAAACAATTTTTAAAGAACCGCTTACACAATCCTTTACTACGAACTTTCTGTTCATTTTCATCCTTCAACTTTCTACTGAGTTTTTAGTACTTTTATTATTGATTTTTAGAACTCTGTATATAAGGAAATTAGCTTTTCATCTGTGATCTGAGTTGCAAATTGTTTGTTGTTAATCTTTTGTTCTTGTTTATTGTATTTGTTGGCAATCAAATGTTTTTCCTCTTCCTGAAACAAACTATATCAATCTTTTCTTTTAAGGCTTCCAGGTTTTTTTTGTCAGCACACTTAGAAACATGTTCCCTTCTGTGAGATTGTAAGAACATTTTCCTGTGGTTTCTTTGAGTATGTTTATGGTTTTTGTATTGACTTTTTTTTTTTTGAAACAGGGCTTCACTCTGTTGCCCAGGCTTGACACAGTGGTGTGATAATGGCTCACTGAAGCCTCCACCTCCTGGGCTCAAGTGATCCCCTCCACCTCAGCCTTTTGAGTAGCTGAGACTATTAGGTTGATGCAAAGGTAATCACAGCTTTTGCCATTAATGGCAAAATATAAGCATGTGTCACTATGCCCTGCTAGTTAAAAAAAAAAAAAAGTGTTTTTTTTGTAGAGACAGATTTCATTATGTTGCCCAGGCTAGTCTTGAACCCCTGGGTTGAGGCAATCCTCCCACCTTGGCCTCCCAAAGTGCTGGGATTACAGGTATGAGCCACCGTAGCTGGCCTATATTGAAATTTTTGATCCATCTAGAATTTATTTGTATGCAAGATGTGAGGAAAGAATCCCATATCATATTCTTAACATGGCTACCAGTTGTGATCATTGATTTAAATGCCCTCCCCAATGTAGATTTATAGTTGAGTCAATTTCTAAGCTTTAGATTCTGGTCCATCGATTGCCTGTCTGTTAATATACCAATAACAAATGTGCTGGTGATGAAGGCAGCATGTGTTCTGGAGCGAGCACCTGAGTTCATATCTGAGCTCTGCCACTTATTGCAGTGTTGAGTTTGAGCAGGTTAATCTCAATGGGCTGTTAAGAGAATAAATTAATTATTATATTTAAAGGTCTTGGAACAGTGCCTGGCGCATAGTGTTTACCGTTAGCAATTACAGTGCAATTATTATAGCTTTATAACAGATTTTAATATCTATTACGGATATTAACAAGGCCAGTATCTTGTTATTTCTTTTCTTTCTCAGGATATTTCTGGTTATTCTAGTCTACATATTTTTTTCTGTATGAGTTTTACAATCATTTCTCTCAAGAAAATAAGCAAAAAATCCTTTGTGTGTATGTGTGTGTGTGTGTGTGTGTGTGTGTGTGTGTGTGTTACTGAGATCATGCTAACTTATAGATTAAATTAAGGAGCACTGACAGGTTGATGATCTTAAATTTTCCTAAGAACATACCATGCCTTTCCATATGTCCAAGTCTTTTTTTGTTTCCAGTAGTGTTTTAAAGCTCTTTTCATATGGTTCTTGCATATTCTTGTTACAATTGTTCCTGGTATGTAATCATTTTGTTGTTGTTGTTGTTGTTTTTGAGATGGGGCCTTTCGCTATTGCCCAGGCTGGAGTGCACTGGTGTGATCTTAGCTCACTGCATCCTCAAACTCTCAGGCTCAAGTGATCCTTCCATCTCAACCTTCCTGGTAGTTGGGGCTACAGGCACACACCACCATGCCTGGCCAATTTTTATATTTTTTGTAAAGACAGGGTTTCACGATGTTTCCCAGGCTGGTCTCAAACTCCTGGGCTCAAACAATCCACCCACCTCAGCCTCCCAATGTGCTAGAATTGCAGGTGTGGGCCATGCACCTGGCCTTTATTACTTTTTAAGATAAATTATTGATTTTAGTATATTTTGTCCATCCACCTTGCTGAATTTTCATAATGTTTATAATAGACTTCAATTTGATCATCTTGGGCTTTCCAGCCAAGTAATCATATCACCTACAATCATGTAATTTTTCATTCTCCTTTAAAATGTTTATGCCTCTTATTTCTTTTTCCCGCCTAATAGAGTAGCATTAACTGGTTAGCTTCAGAAAAATGTAAATAATGTTAGCAAATAGTAAACAGTGAAATTATTTTTATAATTATATATCTAGGACCCCTATCCTCATATTTCTTCCATTTTTTTTTTGTATAATGGCGCAATCTGTGCTCACCGCAACCTCTACCTCCTGGGTTCAAGCAATTCTCCTGCCTCAGCCTCCCAAGTAGCTGGGATTACAGGTGTGTGCCACCATGCCCAGCTAAATGTTTTTGTATTTTTAATAGAGACAGGGTTTCACCATGTTGGTCAGGCTGGTCTTGAACTCCTGACCTCAAGTGATCCACCCGCCTCAGCCTCCCAAAGGTGCTGGGATTACAGGCATGAGCCATCAGGCCTGGCCATATTTCTTCCTTCTGAAAGATGAATATATAAAAAGAATTTCAGATATATGTGAAAACATATGAGATACATAAGAAATGTACATGAGAAAAGTCTTTTATGTTAAAAAGTTTAGACAAATGTATATTCAGCATAATCTCTATTATGCAAAGACAACAATGCATAAAAATATGAGAAATAATTAGCAAGTATTTTAATGGTATTGAAATGTGCGGTGGATGGTGGATTTATGAGTGATTATTTTTCTACTTCATTACACTTTCCTGTACTACTATTACATTTCTACAATAAGCAAGTTTTTCTTTGATGATCAGAAAAACATACACAAACAAGAAAAAAGGAATTAATCAAGTATACAGCTTTTTGGTTGAACTTGACTTTGAGCTTATGTATTGATGCTTGAAATCCCTGTCACCAAGCTCTCTTGACTCAGGCCAGTTTTGTGATCTGCATCAGGAATGCTTTATCTATTTCTTCCATCTGGCTAGATAGCCTATAGTCTAATCCCACAATGACGTCACCCTCTTCTGCTCTTCTTTTTTCTGAATCCAGATGTTCTCCAACATGCTCCCACCCTCAGATTTGTGTCTAGGTGTCCATGCAGCTATAGATCTTTTTGATATCAAACTGTTTTTGTGTCGTTTAAGTCTCTTAAGTATATTTCTTCTTCGTTGTCCATGATCTCCCCCAAGACCTCCGAATGACCTACACTGAAGTATCCCACAAGAAAACCTTCTCTCGTATTCTTGAGCACTGACTCTCCTTAAGCAAGCATTTTCTCAAGTTTTTGAACCTGGGGATGTCTCTCAAGACACTCCACGGAAATGCTATTTTAGCCAAGATGATGATTAATACAACTTTTGGAGATACAATGTTCTTGGAGGAAGTCTAGAAACCATATTGATTGGCTTTGTTATATTACAATTTCTACTATCTAACCTCAACTGGACACTCATGGCTACTGGATAATCCTTTTAGTCATCTCCCTTTAACTTTGCATCACATGCCTTCAGATATTTTCCATCCTCAAGTTTCCAAGCTAATCCTATGCCCCAAACACAAACTCTCAGCAGAGAACCTCCTATTTTATTGAAAGACTGAAGTCACCTTTTTAAGTCCCTCAATTTCCTTCCTCTATACCTTAATATTTCTCTGCATTTTCACTTATCCTCACCTCTTCCTTCCTTCTCTCAGAGAAAAAAATCTTTGCCTTCTCTTACTACAATTAGTCTTTCCATCTACCCTCTAGAGTCCATGTTATCTCAGTTTCTGAGACCTTGCTCCACCAATCATCCCCGTTGTACCTGCATCGCTGACCTTGCCCTCTCCATGAACTCCTTGCTGTCTATGCACACATGTTTAAGTGGTCCCTTACTCTAAACAGTCTTTCATACACTCTACTCACTAACCCTACTTTCTCCTTCGTTTTCCAAAGTCGAATTTCTCAGAAGAGCATGCTATATTCATTATCTCCTCTTTCTTACCAGCCATTCATTTACTCAGTAACTCCTTCAATGTTGCTTCCATCACTCAACTAAAACTGCTCTCCTGTAAGTTATAACTTCACCCCCAACTAAACTACTATAGCAATTCTTCTAACCTGTCATACTTAACAAGACTCACTGAGTCCTCTGTTTTTCGCTTTGCATTTTTATTTATTTTTCTTTTTTTAGAGACAGAGTTTCGCTCTTGTTGCCCAGGTTGGAGTGCAATGGCGCGATCTTGGCTCACTGCAACCTCTGCCTCCTGGGTTCAGGCGATTCTCTTGCCTCAGCCAGGCTGGTAGCTGGGATTACAGGCATGTGCCACCATGTCTGGCTAACTTTTTTGTATTTTTAGTAAAGATGGGGTTTCGCCATGTTTGCCAGGCTGGTCTCGATCCCTTGACCTTAGGTGATCTACCCACCTCAGCCTCCCAAAGGGCTGGCATTATAGGCGTGAGCCATCGCATTCAACCCTGGCCTGCATTTTTAAATAATATGGTTATACGGCTATTTCTTGATTTTTAAATTTTAGACATTATGTTTCAACTTTCAGTTGAAGATGACAAATCATCATTTTCACCCACAATACTTCCCATCTGTCCATCTTTTCATGATACTAATTTTGGCTTACCAGTATTCAGTATTTACTAATTTGTGACTATGTAAATATTATGCACAGCAAAAACACAAGGTATATTATTATATTTTCTTTCTTATATGACCTTTTGTTTTTCTTGGAATAATTACTTCTTTCTTCGTTTGTTGGGGTTTCTAAGTATTAATCAGTGCTTCCTCTTTAAAACTGATGTATTAAACCCTAATTATCCAACTGAGGATTGGAAATTTTTTATATACAACAGATAATCTATCAGGTCTAACATTTAATTTTCCTGCAGAAATTCCTCCTAGAGCCTTCTGTCCTGCTACTCCAATCTGAATTGATTGCTTTCTAGCTGTCTTGCACAAACTGTTGTCCTGGGACTACCCTCCATTATCATTCTAAGAATTCTCTTTCTTTCTCTCCTGTGTTGCACCCCTTCCTGCTAGATCTCATAATTTCACCTTCCTGAATTTATTCTCATTTTTTGATGTAACATACTCTTCA
The DNA here is from genome assembly GCF_009761245.1 of Sapajus apella. Lineage (NCBI taxonomy): Eukaryota > Metazoa > Chordata > Mammalia > Primates > Cebidae > Sapajus > Sapajus apella. The sequence goes on from NW_022436954.1 coordinate 16,180,819, forward strand.
GTAGTTTCATGAGAAATGCTGCATAAGAGTTAAAATTTAAGAAATCTTGCCCGTCTAAAAATCTTTATTCTCAGCTGGGCACAGTGGCTCATGCCTATAATCCTAGCACTCTGGGAAGCGAGGTGGGCAGATCACCTGAGGTCAGGAGTTCGAGACCAGCTTGGTCAACATGGTGAAACTCTGTCACTACTAAAAATACAAAAAAATTAGCCAGGTATGGTGGTGGGTGCCTGTAATCCCAGCTACTTGGGAGGCTGAGGCAGAAGAATTGCTTGAACCCAAGACGTGGAGGTTGCAGGGAGCTGAGATCGGGCCATTGCACTCCAGCCTGGGCTACAAGAGTCAGACTCCATCTCAAAATCAAAAAAACAAAAAAAAATTTTATCCTCACAGTTGATTGGTAGTTTGGTTTGGTACAGAATTCTAGCTTGAAAATAATTTTCCCTTAAAATTCTAAAAGCATTGCTCTATTTTTTTTTTAAAGCTTCTCATGTTGCTATTAAGAAGCCTGATGACATTCTAGTTCTTCCATTTTTTCTTTCTAGAAAGAAAAATGGAAGTTCTTTCTAGAACTCCACATTTTTAGGTCTTATACTCCTGGACTGGGCCTTTAATTTCCTTGTTTTTCCTCCTGTTTTCTACTTCTTTGCCTTTTCTGGATAATTTCTTCAACTTTATCTTTCAACCCATCTATTGAATTTTTCTTTCAGCTATTACAACATTTAATTTCTAAGAACCCTTTCTTGTTTGCCGTTGCACGATCTTGGCTTATTACAACATTTGCCTATTGAGTTCAAGCAATTCTTGTGCCTCAGCCTCCCGAATGACTGGGATTACAGGCATATGCCACCATGGCTGGCTAATTTTTGTATATTTAGTAGATATGGGGTTTTGCCATATTAGCCATGCTGGTCTCGAACTCCTGACCTCAGGTGATCTGCCCTCTTTGGCCTCCCAAAGTGCTGGGATTACAGGTGTGAGCCACTGTGCCCAGCCTCTATTTTGTTTTGTTTTGGCTTCTGGCTATCATATTAGAGACTTCCCCCAAATTTCTGGTGATCCTTGAATACTTCCTATCTGGTGCAAGGCACTAAAAAGCTGGTTATCTGAATGAACTGGAGCTTGTTTATATTGAGCTTCACTGTCGAATGAATGGGCGGAAACCTGGTCTCTTCATTGGGCAACTCTTAAATGTCAGATTTGTGGGGACTTCCTCAGAGGTTATTTCAGTTTCTTCAAAAAATATTCTAGAAGCCTATCTGAGGGATATCCATTTGGCAGCCAATATTCTGACAGCTAAGCAAGGGAAGGGAGGCAGGAAAATGAGTGTCAACATTTAGCAGATAGACACTGACAATCTTTGTTCACTAGGGCGTGTCACCTACACTCTGTGCCTGGTGCTCCTGAGTCAAGAGCTCCTCCAGTTTAACATCTCAGTCTTCTATGGAATGAAGATGGGTAGTGACTTTGATGCTTGAAGTGGGAGGAGGGCTCTGGGGATCTAATTGTGCCTCATAATGACTTTCAATATATCCATATATCCTCTTATTTTCAGCTCCTCTCTCCCTCACAGTTTCAGAGTACCTGACACCTCTAATTCTTTTTTTTTTTTTTTTTTTTTTTTTGGGTGAGACGGAGTCTTGCTTTGTCACCCAGGCTGGAGTGCAGTGGTGCAATCTTGGCTCACAGCAAACTCTGCCTCTCAGGTTCAAAAGATTCTCTTGCCTCAGCCTCCTGAGTAGTTAGGATTACAGGCACCCACCATCACGCCAGGCTAATTTTTGTATTTTTGTAGAGATGGGTTTCACCATGGTGGCCAGGCTAGTCTTGAGCTTCTGACCTCAGGTGATCCACCTGCCTCTGCCTCCCAAAGTGCTGGGATTATAGGTGTGAGGCCATCACGCTCAACTGACACCTCCAATTCTTGAACCCTTTTAAACTTCTATGGCACAAACATAGCATTCTCTTTTGCAAGTAGTTACACATCAGCTTTCTTTGCTAAATCAGTTTTTGCTTATGCATTTGCTGTCCACTTTCTAAAATGTGGTTGATATCTATTATTTGCTGTCATTTCTTCCTTTGTTTGTCCTTTTGCCTTTATGTCTTTTCTCCCTCTTCATTATACTTTTAATTAATTATTTGTTTTTTGAGGCAAGGTCTTGCACTGTTGCCCAAGCTGAAGTGCAGTAGTGTGATCTTGGCTCACTGCAGCCTCTGTCTCCTGGATTCAAGTAATTCTCCCACCTCAGCCTCCCAAGTAGCTGGGACTACAGGTGTCTGCCACCATGCCTGGCTAATTTTTGTATTTTTAGTAGAGATAGGGTTTCATCATGTTGACCAAGCTGGTCTCAAACTCCTGACCTCCACCTCAGCATCCCAAAATATTGGGATTATAGGCGTGAGCCACCATGCTTGACATACAACAATTTTAGTGTGCTCTACAGAGAGAGCAAATAAACACATGCATTTGGCCTGACACTTTCTACAGTGGTCTATAATTATTTACATATCCATTTTCTTTCAAATGAGACTGTGAACTCCTTAAAAATATAACTATATTCTCTTTATTCTTTTAGTATCAGCACCTAGAATAATACCTGGCACAGAGGACACACTCGAAAAATATTGTTGAATAAACAATGAACGAATGAGCTCGCTGTATATCTTTCATCTGGCATAGAGCTTTGAACATTGAAAGCCCTAATACATATACAAATTCAGAAAGGAAAACTTTATGGCTGACATTTTGTACCTAAAAGTTCAAGTATATGGTTCTCAGGAAGACTTGTGTATGTGATAAGTATCACTTACATGGCTACAGCATTTAGGGTATACACTACAAACTGAATGTAGTCCTGTTAACTAAGTAATTGCTGAAACTGAATTCTGATTCTATTGTTTGAAAAGTCTCCATCTTAATATCTTTTTTTAAAAATAAATTTTCCCCCCTTTCCCCATTCTGCATTTTGTTTTTTGTTTTTTTTTTTGAGACAGGGTCTCAGAGATTCTAGCTCTGTTGCCCAAGCTGGAATCCGGTGGCAAGATCACAGCTCACTACAGCCTCGGCATCCTGAGCTCAAGCAATCTTTCCACTCCATTCTCCCAAGTAGCTGGGGCCAGAGGCGTGGGCCACTATGCCTGGTGAGTTTTTCTTATTTTTGTAGAGATATGGGTCTCATTGTGGTGCCCAGGCTGGTCTCAAAATTCTTGGGCTCAAGTAATCCTCCCACCTTCGCCTCCTTTTGGCAAAGTGCTGGAATTACAGGCGTGAGCCATGGCAAGTGGTGCTTTTTGATTTGTTGTTGTTGAGACTGTTGCCCAGGCTGGAGTGCAGTGGTGCAATCTCAGCTCACTGCAACTACCGCCTCCCAAGTTCAAGAGAGTCTCCTGCCGGAGCTTCCCAAGTCACTGGGATTACAGCCGTGGGCCACCACATCTGGCTAATTTGATTTTTTTAATAGAAGAAAGGTGTAGTAATATATTAACCACAAATTAAAAGACTATACAAAAAGCTGCTGGCTGACTTGAGAACAAGCTTGTACAGAGAGATGATAGTATTACAGAGCATATTTACTGAAATCTTCCATCCTCAATACACTAAAATAATGAAATTTTCATAGCAGTCATAGCTTTTATATCACTTTAGAGTCAATATTTGGAATAATTATAAAATATTCTTCCAGGATTGCTTTTTTAAATGCTCTCAAGTATACAAAAATATAGTTCATAATATACCAAAGATATCTTATAAAATAAACTTTGCAATAAAACAAATTTCTACCCCATAAATCATATTTGCTTATTATTCTAGATAAGCTGGTTTCTTCCTTTCTTTTCAAAAAGCATTATTATCACTTTAGTGCTCAAGCTGCATAAAATGCCTTCTTCCCTCCCTCCTATTCAATTTCTGTCCATCTTTCAAGGTCCAATCTAAGCTTCCTTTCCTTTCTTTTTAAGTTTTAAAATATTTCTAAAAAAAAAATACACAGGGTCTCATTATGTTGCTCAAGTTGGTTTCAAACTCATGGGTTCAAACAATCCTCCTGCCTCCCAAAGTGCTGGGATTACAGGCATGCGCCTGGCCTAATCTTGCTTTCAATGAAAGCTTCCTTCCAATGAGAGCTTCCTCTCCTCCTCCTGATGCTCTGTAGCACCTTTTTGAACTGTACATCCCAACATCTGATTACATTCTATAGGATCCCACTCCTTAGTTGTCTTCCCAGCTAGATAGTAAGCATCTTGGTAGCCAGGCCACAGCCTTCTTTCCTATATCTCATAATTTCTAGTACCACTTTAGACACATAGCAGATGCTCAAGCAAAATTTTCCTTTATTAAAGCTATTAAAAATAGCTTTATTTTTACTATGATTATAAAAATGTTATACGCTCATTATAAAAAAACTCAATATAAAGAAATGTGAAGGAAAAAGTGGTCCCAACACTAAGAGAAAATCATTCACAACATTTCAGAAAACCTCTTAGCAAGTATTTTTGTACGCATGTAAACATATAAAGACATAAAGATACATAATTTTATATAAATAGTATTCTTTATTGTAAGACATGCTGGTCTTACAATAAATATAAATATTCAGCATCCGCCTAGGATTTTATCACACATATGCTCATCATTGCCTCCTGAATTTAATTTTACTTCAAAAGTAGAAATGTCTTTTCAAGGAATTATTGGCTGATTAGCATGATACATAAGGCTCTGATCACTGGAATTACATATTTTTCAGATTATGAATCTTTTGTCATCACACCTATTATAACATAAATTCATTTATTCATCCATATGTGTGTGTTTGTGTGTGTGTGTATACACACATATGTGTGTATTTGCTAATTAAGAGAGAGCTGGAATACATCCATATATTTTAAAAGATATTGGTCACTTGTTAAACACTTTTGTGGACTGCTCATTAATCCTTATATGTTTTGTTATACATCTTTCCCGAGGTTTCAGTTAGCTAATACATCCTCACATTCCTTCTTCAAGGACAAAGCTGATAATTACTTTCCTATATCAGTTTCATCTCAATTTGTTGGCCTTTTTGTTTAAATGATAGAGGCAATGGTAGAGCCTACGTTATATAATTTGTCCATGTAAAATCCATCATATTGAGTTTTTGAGAAATGGTAATCTAAAGCTCTAAAGGTTCTTTTTGGTCTTGTGTATCTAGAAAAATAGCTTGCAACCTACTAAGCTTCTTCTGGTCATGCCAGATGAGAATTTCCACACTGTTTTTCAAATCAGGGCAAGGGGAAAAGAACAGAACAGGGAATCCTTGGCTGCAACAGCCAGCTTCAAAGAATTCAGTGTGCTGGGAACAGCAGCCAACTGGGTGCGACTGACTGCACCCTTGCACCAAAGCCAGAGAACAAAGATGAAGGGCAAGGAAATTAAGGCGATTCTTGAAGTGACTTCCCAGGAGAAGTCTCAGACCAGCCACACCCACTCCCTTCATCTTAGTAAATAACTCCGCAAAACTGCAAATGGGCTTACTGGAGTCCCTGAAGGAACATCTCCCACAGAGTGGGGGATTTCTTCCTCACTGCTGCTACATGCAACTTCCCAAACCCAAGCTTGCCTGCAGGGAAGTGTGTGCTCTCCCCAAGTCACGGCATGTTTATTATAAGATGAACAAACAAATAGCAAATAGTTCTTGGAGGGTTTTCTCTATTTCCTGGCAGCAGAAAGAGAGCAGCTGTCTTACGGTTTAACTGGGGTTTTGGCCTTTTTAATACAGGTTTTAAAATTTTTAGTGGAAATCCTATTTTCTTTCTTTATCTGATAGTTAAATTGAAATTTGATGTGTTCCTTCCAAGACAGGCTGAACTGATTGGTAGTGGCCTATATAAGTGGGCATGGCCCAGCAAGCATTCCTTACTTTATGCACCCAGTATTTATCAAGCACCTACAATAAGCAAGGTTCAGAATGGGAATCCAAAGATAAAATATGCAATCTCTGCCCTCAAGGGAGCTAACAATGATCATTATCACAATGATGAAAGCAACAGGCTTTGACAGAGCAGTTATTACATACCAGGATTACTGAATGCTTCAGTTGGTAATCAAATCTAGTCTTCACAACACTGAAGTCGTATATTCTCCATTTTATAGATGAGAAAACTAAAGCTGGGAAAAATTCACCTGACCATGGTCACACAGACATATCCAATAAAAAAGGCACCTGAACCTGGGGCCATTTGACTCTAAAATCTTTCTCTTTAGTGCCTCACACAGAGGTAAACAGTGGATATTACAAATTTACACTCTAGATGGGGAAAGTAGGAAAAATAAAAGTTCACTTATTCTTTTTTTTTTTTTTTTTTTTGAGACAGAGTTTCGCTCTTGTTACCCAGGCTGGAGTGCAATGGCGCGATCTCGGCTCACCGCAACCTCCGCCTCCCGGGTTCAGGCAATTCTCCTGCCTCAACCTCCTGAGTCGCTGGGATTACAGGCACGTGCCACCATGCCCAGCTAATTTTTTGTGTTTTTAGTAGAGACGGGGTTTCACCATGTTGACCAGGATGGTCTCGATCTCTTGACCTCGTGATCCACCCGCCTTGGCCTCCCAAAGTGTTGGGATTACAGGCTTGAGCCACCGCGCCCGGCCCAAGTTCACTTATTCTTAATTCCATATGGCATTTTATGAAAGAGATTACTTTGTATTTGCCAATAACTAAATATAAGACATGATAGGACAAGTTCCATAAGAGATCGCTTTTGAATGGAGGTGGGGGAGGGCAAGGAGAGGAGGAAGTGGGAATTTAAAGGACTTTCAGAAGATGTATTACTTGAGTTGGGTCTATTTGAGGATGCGCAGGACAGTGACAGATACACATGGGGAAAGTCCTACATGGTGGGAAAGCAAAAACAGAGGTATGAAAGGGGAAAGCACAAGAAAAACTTTGCGGAAAGTGAGTATTTCTGTGAGGCCAGAGTGTAGTCTCTAAGTAGGAGAGTAGTGGTTGGAAAAGCTGGTGTTGGGTCATGAGTGGCCTTGATGGAGTCATAAACTCCTATTTCATTAGTAGGCAATAGAGAACCATTGATGTCCTCAGCAGAAGTGACAAGCCCAGGACTGTGCTTCAGGGAATTACATTTACAAACAGTCTTGCAGTAGTTCTCAGGCTTCAACGTGTATGAGAACCACCTGCAGAGCATTTAAAATGTCTGGGTCCCAACCCAAAAGATTCTGATTAAATTGGTCTGGGTTGGGGCCTGGGCAACAGTATTTTTTCAAAGCACCCTGGCTGATCCTAATATGCAAGCAGGGTTGAAACCGCTTATGAAGAGCAAGGACTGAAGCAAAGAAAACATGTTACTCAATGTTTCCCAAACTTGAGTGATCATAAGAATCATCTGAAATGCTTCTTAAAATTAATTCCCAGCCCCTTGCCTGCTGGCTCTGGTTGTCCAGTAGGTTTGAGATGGGATCAAGGAATCTGTCTTTTTGACAACCTCTCCAAGGTGTCTAATGCAGGTTCTAAATTAGGGTCAGGCGGTGGCAGTGGGAATCAAGAGGAGGCTATGCCAAGCAAAATAAAACTGGAAAAGATTAAGTTTTCAACCTTATTTATATTTGCTTTTATATACTTCCATCTTTAACCCACCAAAACAACCAAATTTGAGTATGGTTGATTAAATTGACATCTTTGACCTAAGGTAGTTTTATTTTGATTCATAGTGGATAAATTTAGACATTTAGTTTTGTTTCTAACAGAACTACAAGAGCAAGAGATTTCAGAAGCCTAAGAGGTATCATTCAATTTCTGGTACATCTATGTATCTTATATCTATCTATCCATCCATCCATCCATCCATCCATCCATCCTGTTTGAAATGGTGTCTTACTCTGTTGTCCAGGCTGGAGTTTAGTGGTTACTAACAGGCACAATCATAGTGCACTTATGGCCTTGAACTCCTGGGCTCAAGTGAGATTACAGGCATGTGCTACTGTGCCTGGCTTGGTAGATCTACTTTAGAGAATGGGCTTAATAACATTGTGTGTTAGTCTCACTTCAGCCTAACTTTAAAATTCAACAAAAACAACAAAACCCTTCTTGTATTATCAAAGAACTTCCAGAATCTGCTTATTACGTCCTTCAAAACATGAAATAACCAGTAACAAGTATTATACCTCCCTCTCTAATAAGAATTATTATTTTTTAAATTTTAAATCAGGTGGAGTAACTATTTTTTCTCTAGAAGATAAGTAAAATGGAACTTTAAAGAACTGGTTGCTACTTTACCTTCATCTGTAAAACAATGAAAGAATAAACAAAATCACACTGGCAATGCGTTCTTTTTTTTTTTTTTTTGAGACGGAGTTTCACTCTCGTTACCCAGGCTGGAGTGCAATGGCGCAATCTCGGCTCACCGCAACCTCCGCGTCCTGGGTTCAGGCAATTCTCCTGCCTCAGCCTTCTGAGTAGCTGGGATTACAGGCACGCACCACCATGCCCAGCTAATTTTTTGTATTTTTAGTAGAGACCGGGTTTCACCATGTTGACCAGGATGGTCTCGATCTCTTGACCTCGTGATCCACCCGCCTCGGCCTCCCAAAGTACTGGGATTACAGGCGTGAGCCACCGCGCCCGGCGCATTCTTTTTTTTTTTTTGAGACGAAGTCTCGCTCTATTGCCCAGATTGGAGTGCAGTGGCGTGATCTCAGCTCACTGCAACCTCTGCCTCCTGGGTTCAAGAAATTCTCTGCCTCAGCCTCCCAGGTAGCTGGAATTACAGGCACGTGCCATCATGCTCCACTAATCTGTGTGTTTTTAGTAGAGATGAGGTTTCACCATGTTGGCCAGGCTGATCTTGAACACCTGACCTCAAGTGATCTGCCTGCCTTAGCCTCCCAAAGTCAGTACTACCACTGTGCTCAGCCAAAATTACACAAGAAGTTTTCAAAATTAACATTTACATTTTAAAAAGTATAATACTGGGTAATATACAGATTGATACAGACTATCAGTTTTATTAGGATGAAGCCTTTAAGCTGCAGATCTTTCTGAATTATTTGCAGGGATGTAAGCAGTTGTATTAAAATTTATTCTTTTATACTGAAGTTTATCAATGTGGAAATCTTACCGATACTTTAAATTAGATGGCTCAATTTGATAACGCAGTCACAACACTGCCATACTCACAACTTCGGGTAAAATGTTAATGATGAACCAAAAGAAGTTTCGGACTCAACATGCAAAATAAAATGAATCTTTCTGTGCTGAAACTGTGAGTTGAAAAGAAGACCTCTGTATTAGTCTGTCCAAGCTGCCATAACAAAATACCATAGACTGCGTGGCTTACACAGCAGAAATTAATTTTCTCACAGTTCTGGGGACTGGAAGTCTAAGATCAAGGTGCCAGCAGACTTGGTGTCTGGTAAAGGCTCTCTCCTTGGTTTGCAGACGCTGCCTTCTCACTGTGTCCTCACATGGAGGGGCGTGGGCAGCTCTCTGGTATCTCTTCTTAAAGGACACCAGTTATGGTGTCTCTTCTTGCAAGGATACTAATCCTTCCTATCAGATGAGATCCTACCCTTATGGCCTCATTTAACCTTAACTTCCTCCTTACAGGAGGGATTTCTTCAAATATAGTCACATTGGAGGTATGGCTTCAACGTGGGAATTTGGGAGGCAGACATAGTTCAGCTGTACTAGCCTTTGAGTTGTCTGATCTTTTTAAAAAATAACATCACTGAACAACTTATATATGATGCTATAATATACACTTATTTTTTTCAAACAATAAAATGTGTGGGGTTTTTTTTGTTTTTTGTTTTTTGTTTTTGGGAGACCGAGTTTCACTCTTGTTGCTCAGGCTGGAGTGCAATGGCGCGATCTCGGCTCACTGCAACTTCTGCCTCCGAGGTTTCAGCGATTCTCCTGCCTCAGCTTCCTGAGTAGCTGGGATTACAGGTGCCCACCACCATGTCTGGCTACTTTTTGTATTTTTAGTAGAGACGGGGTTTCTCCATGTTGGTCAGGCTGGCCTCGAACTCCCAACCTCAGGTGATCTGTCCACCTTGGCCTCTCAAAGTGCTGGGATTACGGGTGTGAGCCACCGCGCCCAGCCAAAATGTTTTAAAAAGCTGAGAAAATTTGTTTATTTCTCCAGAGTGATTACTCATTAATTAGGAATGTGAGCAACTCAGCTTTGAAACACAGATTTACTATCACTCCCTTTCTGAACATTAGTAAAACTAAAAAAAAAAAAGATTAGATAATCAAAATGTTAAAAACAAATCTATTAGTATTTGAAGCTACTTATCTGTATGAAACTCAATTTTTTGACACACTTTTACCTTAAAACCAAATAAAAGTCCTCAACCACATCAATAGGTTCTTGGAAACTAACTGAGACGAGGAATAATAAAATCAATTTCATCATAGGCTAATTGACATAAACAAGAGTTAAGTTCCTATGGCATATTTCTGGTCACAAATAATCACCAAACTTCTAAATAAAGATCCCAAACACTTCTAATATTGAACACTGAAATAAATGTGAGCTATACATACATTTAAGAAAGGTTAATAAAAACAAGTAAGATTACCCAATTTTTGGTGAATGATTGAATGACAATGATTGTAGTGGTGGTGGATTAAATCAAGGAATAGATGTTTGCAAATAGAAACTTTTAAGGAGCACCTTCTCCTACCATGAATTAAAAAACAATCACAAATATGGTGGGCTGGCTGAACACTTTCATACCCCATCACTTATTGTTGTGCAGTTGTATGATTATCATCTACATTATATATTTTTATTTGATGATAATTTGTATTCATTCATTTTCCAATCTCCTTATTCCAGTCTAGGGTTGCAGATGGCCAGAGCCTATCCTGGAAGCCTGGGACACAAGGTGGACAGCCCTGGACAGGACATCATTCCATCTCAGGGAGCACGCACACACACACACACACACACACACACACACCCCAACATTTACTCACACTGGGACCATTTAGTCACACCAATCAACCCAACACATACATCTGTGGGAGAAAACTGGAGTACCCAGAGAAAGCCTATGCAGACATGGGGAGAATGTGCAAACTCCACACAGGCAGTTGCCCCAGCTGGGAATCAATTTTTTTTTTTTCCTCATAAATGTTATAATGCAATTATGTTATTTGAGGACCTGCTGAACTGAAAAACTTTTCCCATAAGATCAGGAACAAGACAAAGATGCCTGCTTTCACTACTTCTATTCATCATAGTACAGGAAGTTCTAGCCAGAAAAATTAAGAGGAAAAGAAAAGGATCCAAATTAGACAGAAAGAAATAAAACAACCTCTCTTCACAGATGATATGATCTTATATGCAGAAAGCCCAAAAGATTCCACACACTCACACATAACTGCTAGACCTAACAAATTCAGCAAAGATGCAGGATACAAAATCAACACACAAAAATCAATTACATGCTGGGTGTGGTAGTGTGTTCCTGTAATCTCAGCTATTTGGAAGGCTGAGGCAAGCGAATTGCTTGAATCCGGGAGGCAGAAGTTGTAGTGAGCCGAGATCACACCACTGCACTCTAGCCTAGCCGACAGAGCGAGACTTTGTCTCAAAAAATAAATAAATAAATAAATAAATAAATTATATTTTGGTAAACTAACAATGAAAAATATGAAAGGAAACTAAAAAAAAAAATTCCATTTAAAATAGCATGAAAAGGATAAAATATCTAGGAATAAATTAAACCAAGGAGGTGACAGTCTTATACACTGAAAACTACAAAACATCATTGAAAGAGGCTGGGCATGGTGGCTCATGCCTGCAACCCCAGTTTTGGAAGGCAGAGGCAGGAAGATTGCTTGAGGCCAGGAGTTTGAGACCAGGCTGGGCAACAGAGTGAGACATCATTTCTTCAAGAAATAAAAAATTAGCTAGACTTGGTGGCTGAAGTGGGAGGATTGCTTGAGCCCAGGAGTTCAAGGCTACAGTGAGCTATGATTGTGCCACTGCACTCCAGCCTGAGCAACAGAGCAAGACACTTTCTCTCAAAAAACATTGCTGAAAGAAACTGAAGATGACCTAAATAAATGGAAATGCATCCTGTGTTCATAGATTAAATGACTTAATATTGTCAAGGTGATACTATTACATAAAGTGATTTATCGATTCACTGCAATCCTATCAAAATTCCAATGTTATTTTTTAATAGAAAAAAAATTCATAAAATATCTTTAAATGGACCAAGAATAGCCAAAAACAACCTTGAAAAAGAACAACAAAGTTGGATGACTCACACTTTTTGATTTTAAACTTATTACCAGGCCGGGTGCAGTGTCTCATACCTGTAATCCCAGCACTTTGGAAGGCCGAGGTGGGCAGGCCATGAGGTCAGGGGTTTGAGACCAGCCTGACCAACCTGGTGAAATCCTGTCTCTACTAAAAATACAAAAATTAGCCGGGCATGGTGGTGCATGCCTGTAATCCCAGCTACACAGAAGGCAGAGGCAGGAGAATAGTTTGAACCCAGGAGGCGGAGGTTGCAGTGAGCCAAGATTGTGCCCCTGCACTCCAGCCTGGGTGACAAAGGGAGACTCCATTTCAGAAAAAAAGAAAAAAAAACATATTACAAAGCTACAGTAATCAAAACAGTACTGGTATAAGGACAGTTAAACAAATCAACAAAATAGGATGTGGATCCCAGAAACAAAAATCCTCATATATATGGTCATTTGATTTTTGACAAGAGTGCCAAGGGTACCATTCAATGGTTGAAAGAGCAGTTTTTTCAACAAATGGTGTTGGGAAAACTGAATATGCATATGCAAAAGAATGAAGTTGGACCTTTACCTAACAACGTACATAAAAATTAACTCAAAATTGATCAGATACCTAAATTTAAGAGCTAAAACTAGAAAACTCTTAGAAGAAAACATACGGGAAAAATCTCCATGACACTGGATTTGAAAATGATTTCCTGGCCTGGGTGCAGTGGCTCATGCCTGTAATCCCAGCACTTTGGGAGGCCGAGACAGGTGGATCATCGGGTCAAGAGATCAAGACCATCATGGCCAACATGGTGAAACCCCATCTCTACTAAAAATACAAAAATTAGCTGGACATGGTGGCGCATCCCTGTAGCCTCAGCTACTTGGGAGGCTTAGGCAGAAGGGAGATGGAGGTTGCAGTAAGCCAAGATTGTGCCATTGTACTCCAGCCTGGTGACAGAGCAAGATTCTGTCTCAAAAAAAGAAAAAGAAAATGATTTTCTGGATAGAACACCAAAAGCATAAGGAACAAAAGAAAAATAGACAAATTGGACTGCATCAAAACTACTTTTGTACATCAGAGGATATGATAAAAAAAAAAAAAGTGAAAAGACGACCTACAGACCAGAAGAAAATATTCGCAAATTATATACCTGATAAGGAATTAATATCCAGAAGATGTGAAGAACGCCTACAACTCAACAACAAAGCAGCTTGATTCAAAAATGAGCCATGGGTGCGGGGTGGGCATTTGGAGAGAGAGAGCATGGGCAGAAATGCCAGATATAGGTGATGGGGAGGAAGGCAGCAAATCACACTGCCATGTGTGTACCTATGTAACAATCTTGTATGTTCTTCACATGTACCCCAAAACCTAAAATGCAATAAAAAAAATGAGCCAAGGGCTTGAATAGATATTCCTCCAGAGAAGATATACATATGGCTAATAAGCATATTAAAAGATACTCAACATCATTAGTCATTAGGGAAATGCAAATCAAAACCACAATGAGATACCACTTCACATTCTTTAGGGTGGCTATTATCAGAAAAATAGAAAATAGCAACAAGCATTATGGGATGTGGATAGACTGGAACCCTTATGCATTGCTGGTAAGAATGTAAAATGAAACAGCTGCTATAGAAAACAGTACAACAGTTCCTCAAAAAATTAAACATAGAATTACCATACAATGCAGCAATCCCACTTCTAGTTATGTGCCCAAAGTAATTGAAAACAGGGACTAGAAAGATATTTGTACACCTATGTTCATAGCAGCATTATTCACAACAGCGAACATGTAGAAACAACCCAAGTGGCCATCAATAGGTGAATGGATAAACAAAATGTGGTATATATACACAATGGAATATTATTCAGTCATAAAAAGGAATAAAATTTGGATACACATTACAACATGGATGCACTTTGAAAACATCATGCGAAAAATGAACGAGACACAAAAGGACAGATATTGTACAATTACACTTAACTGATGTAACTAGAATAATCAAATACGTAGAGGCAGAAAGTAGAATGGTGGTTTCTAGGGACTGGGGGAGGAGAGAAATGGGAGTTACTGTTTAATAGCTACTGAGTTTCAATTTCTTTTTTTTTTTTTTTTTGGGACGGAGTTTCGCTTGTTACCCAGGCTGGAGTGCAATGGCGCGATCTCGGCTCACCGCAACTTCCGCCTCCTGGGTTCAGGCAATTCTCCTGCCTCAGCTTCCTGAGTAACTAGGATTACAGGCACGCGCCACCATGCCCAGCTAATGTTTTGTAGTTTTAGTAGAGACGGGGTTTCACCATGTTGACCAGGATGGTCTCGATCTCTTGACCTCGTGATCCACCTGCCTCGGCCTCCCAAAGTGCCGGGATTACAGGCTTGAGCCACCGCGCCCGGCCTAAGTTTCAATTTCACAAGATGAAAAGAGTTTTGGAGATGGTAATAATGGTTGTAGAACATTGTGAATGTACTTAATGCCACAGAACTATACACTTAAAAAGTTAAAATGGTAAATTTTGTTATATAGATTTTATCACCATAAAAAAGATTTCTCAAATTAAAAAGTGGTAAATAGCAAATTTCGTTATATATTTTACTACAATAAGAAAAACTTTATCTGTCTATTAATAGAATACATATGAAATGATTTCTAAGGTCCCTTCTAATTCTAAAATTTTATGTGATATCATGATAACAAGGCGAAAAGAGAAAAAGAATCTATTAATAGTTGAGGAAAAAGTTCCTGACTAAATTAAGAGTGTAACATTACCTTTTAGTGATTATAAATGGACCAAGAAGCTCCAGCAATGGTAGCAAACTCAAATGCCCACAGAGGACATGAAGGAAACGTCAGCAGGTGAAGCAGGACAGCTTGGGTTGGTGGTAAATCTGAGACCACATGACCTGTTTAAAGGGAGCAGCTGTATCTCTGCCCTGGTGGACTGTCTCCCTGCAGGAATGTGGGCATGGCGCTGGGAGTATTTTCCATTCAAGTGAAATTGAAATTGAGATTTTTTTATGTGAAACACTGGCATCTAATTGAATCCAAGTATTTTTAACACTGCAAGCCAAAGAAGACACATCTGTAGGCCGAGGCATGCGTAGTTCGCCAACTACTAGTTTGTGATACCTTTCATGGAGTAAAGGCTAACCCCAGAATACAAAAGAAGAAATGGAGGTACTATTCACCAATGTTTAAAGTTTGATTACAGATCATGATCAAAATCTTTCGAACACTTATTTTGGAAGTAACCAGGGTTCTGAATATTATTTTAATTAGGTGTTATTTCCTAAAGTATAGCTCTGATTGGGCTGGTTTTTAGTGGGCCACTTGGAATATGAAGTTTAGTGCCTGGGATATAGCATTTGGTCAGTAAGTGGTAGTTATTATTAATTTAAACCAGGATTTCCTATACAATATAAAAAAGTTAGTGTAAAGCAGATTTTAACAACTAACCTATCCTCCGATAAAATGAATGATAATATAATCCATCCAATAACCTATCCTTTGTATCATTACTGGGAAATGGTAAGCCTTCATATTATATAACAAAAAAGAAATCATTCACCTGTATTAGGTGCCAGGGATATAATTACTGGCAAAACAAGGTTCCTGTCCTCATAAAGTTTATAATTTAATAAGGGAGATGGACATTAAGAGTCATTCACGTAAATACTGAGTCAGAAACTGTAATAAATGATATGATTAAAAATTAGAGGATAATCTGCAAAAGAATAATGGAAAGACCCAATTCAGATATGAAACAGAGTCACAGAGAAGGCTTCTTTAAGGACCTTTAAACTAAGACCTTTCATATTTGTATGAAAGGTTGAAGAGCTTCAGGTGGGAGAGAAGACAGTGACAAAAGCATTCCAGGAATGCTTGTGTGACATGTGTGACAGCCCCAAATAACCAACATTGACAAAAAGGAGAACATTAAATAGGGGGAAAGATTAAAGTTATTGGAGACAGAGAGATGAATATTTGAGGGGCCAATCAATTATCAACTTTCTTCCTGGAGAAAAGATTTTGAAGAAGGAAATAAGCATGAAAAATGAAGGGAAAATTAGGAACTGAGGAGAAATAAACAAAATGGAGCTAGGAAACAGGCACTGAAATTCTTGTTGATTGTCTATATCAGGTTTCCGGGAGAATATGAGAAGAGGCGACGCACTGGTTGGAGCAGGTCAAGATCACTGGCTGGTGGGGCCCACATTAGTGAAGAGACCACACAGAAGGATTCTTGTTTGTTTAAAACATTACAGAAGTAACAACTGCTCTTTAATAATTCAAAGACAGCCACCCAACTCCTGTAGTAAAGCACTATTAATCCTCACTGAATGCTTTTTAGTGGTGAAGATGAGGATTAGCAACAAGCAAAATCAAGTGGAAGTTCAAGGAAATCACACACAGAAGTCAGACCAACAGTTTCATTTCAGCCTAAAATGTCTGCATTTTCCCTTGGCATCACTTCATCCACCATAACATTAGCTATTTTAGAAAAAGTAACAGATTTTTAATCACATAATCAGATAGACCCACTGCAAATTCCTTGATTCCTAGAATGTCAGACTATAAAAGCAGGGATTTTTGTCAATTTTCTGATTCTCATACAGCAAAGTTGACAAGACTAAGAATTTTTATCTGTCCCAGCCACTGCTTTATCACCAGCAACTGATAAACGTTTGTTGAATGAATAAATATATCTAGACTAGGAACACAAAACCACTGTGAATTCAGAGTGAAACATAAAAGATAAAATTTAAAAAAAGGAAATGGGCCAGGTGCAGTGGCTCACACCTGTAATCCCAGTACTTTGGGAAGCCAAGCTGGGTGGATCACGAGGTCAAGAGATCGAAGCCATCCTGGCCAACATGGTGAAACCCTGTCTCTATTAAAAATACAAAAATTAGCTGAGCGTGGTGGTGTGTGCCTGTAGTCCCAGCTACTCAGGAAACTGAGGCAGGAGAATCGCTTGAACCCAGGATGCGGAGGATGCAGTGAGCCAAGATCACGCCACTGCACTTCAGCCTGGCGACAGAGCGAGACTCCATCTCAAAAAGAAAAAAAAAGAAAAGGAAAAAAGCAAGGGAGAGATGAAAAGGCAAGGGAGGCCATACTTTAGATTCTGGAATTCATTCTTGACTCTTTCTCTGCCACATCCCTCACCCAATCAATCAGCAAATCCTGCCAAACCAAGTCCTTAAATAGCTCTTCATTTTCATGGTCATTCGTTTTATTGTAATAGTCTCCTAATGACGCTTTGCTTTCACTTTTACCTGTCTTGCATTCTATTTTCCATGCTTTTGTCTGTGTTACATGTGAAAATACCATACAAATGGAGAAGATTCTACTAACTTCAGGAGAAACTTTTTTCCATAGATTTTTGGGGAACCAGTGGTATCTGGTTACATGAGTAGGTCCGTTAGTGGTGATGTGTGAGACTGTGTTGCACCCATCACCCAAGCAGTATGCAATGAACCCAATTTGTAGTCCTTTACCCCTCACCCCAACCTACCTTTTCTCCTGGGTCCCCAAAATCCATAGTAACATTCTTACACTTATTAGTGCACATAAAGTCCTTTATAACCTGGGGTAGCATGCACAGCAGAGTTGTTAAGAATGTGGACTTTGTGGGCTTGGGAGCGCTGGCTTATACCTGAAATCAGCACTTTGGGAGCTGAGGCGGGTGGGCTGCTTGAGCCCAGGAGTTTGAGATCAGCCTAGGCAACATGATGAAACCCCATCTCTACAAAAAATACAAAAATTATCTGGGTGTGGTGGTATCTTCCTGTATTCCCAGCTACTAGGGAGGCTGAGGTGGGAGGATTGCTTGGGCCCAGGAGGTGGCAGCTGCAGTGAGCGGGCAACAGAATAAGACCCCATCTCAAAAAAAAAAAAAAAAGAATGTGAGAATGTAAACTTTGTAAACATGTAGGTTGCAATATGAGGTGTGCTACTTATAAATGCCGTGGCTTTGTGTGAGTTACTTAATTCTCTGACTCTGTTTCTTTTTCTTTCTTCCTTTCTTTTTTTATTTTTGAGACAGAGTCTCGCTCTGTTGCCTAGGCTGGAGTACAATGGCACAATCTTGGCTCAAGCGATTCTCCTGCCTTAGCCTCCTAAGTAGCTGGGACTACAGGCATGGGCCACCATACCCAGGTAATTTTTGTATTTTTAGTAGAGATGGGGTTTCATCATGTTGGCCAGGCTGATCTCAAACTCCTGACCTTAAGGATCCGCCTGCGTTGGCCTCTCAAAGTGCTGGGATTACAGGCATAAGTCATCATGCCCCGCCAACTCTCAGTTTCTTAACATATAAAACAGGATGACAATCATATCAACTCATATATTTGTTGTGTGGATTAAATTGAATGAATACATCTAAACATTTTGCTCAGTGTTTGACACATTAAAGCATTCTACATTATCTCCTATTGACTGTGATAGGGTTTCCTTATTATGTGTTAGGTATTGGCTACAATGACTTCTTACCACTGTCCAAAGAAACCACGTTGTTTCATTGTTATCATACTTTCAGAAATCATGCTCCCTCATTTTAGAATATATTCCTTATTTGCTTAACAGCTTTCTACCACTCCAAG
Organism: Sapajus apella; assembly: GCF_009761245.1. Lineage (NCBI taxonomy): Eukaryota > Metazoa > Chordata > Mammalia > Primates > Cebidae > Sapajus > Sapajus apella. The sequence goes on from NW_022436954.1 coordinate 16,199,676, forward strand.
ATCCATCTCAACTCTTTGCTCCTTTATAGTCTTCACCTACTTCTCTAGAATTGACTATTTTCTCCCTTGTGCTATTATGGAATCTTATGTGTCGCTCAAAAAAATCACCTGTGCTGTATGGAGACTATTTCTATAGTACTCTGGGTTGTTTGTTTTGTTTTTTTTTGGGGGGGGTGTTGAATTAAGAATTGAAAATGGGATACAGGTGCAGAATGTGCACCCTTGCTACATAGGTATACATGTGCCATGGTGGTTTGCTGGACCTATTGACCTGTCCTCTAAGTTCTTTTCCCTCACCTCTTACCCCCCAACAGGCTCTGGTGTGTGTTCTCATTGTTCAGCACCCACTTATGAGTGAGAACATGCTGTATTTGGTTTTCTTCTCCTGTGTTAGTTTGCTGAGGATGATGGCTTACAGCTTCATCCATGTCCCTGCAAAGGACATGATCTCATTCCTTTTTATGGCTGCATGGTATTCCAGGGTATATATGTTCTACATTTTCTTTATCCAGTCTACCATTGATGGGCATTTCAGGTTGGTTCCTTTGCTACTCTGTTTCTTCTCCTAGAATAAGAGTGACTTGAGGGCAAGTATTGTCACTTGCTCATTTGTATTTCCAGCCTCACATGCAGTGTTGATATGAAACACACTGAAGCAATAATACAGCCCGGAGTCAGGCTTCATGGCTTCTTCTGGCATTGGCTTTTTCATTAACCAGTGTGTGACCTACAAGTTATTTAACATCTAAATCTGTTTCACTTTCTGTGCAAAGGAGATGACGGCATCTACCTAACACATAGGGCTGTTGCGAAGAAAAAAAAAGATAATCTACATAAAAGCACTTAATAAACGGTAATTGCTATTATTATCATTTTCGCTATATTGTGTTTTTCATGTCTAGAAATTCCATTTGGATCTTTTCAATATCTTCCACTAATCTCCTAATCATATTCATGCTTTCTTTACATACTTAAGCATATTTATATGATTTAAAATAACTATTTCAAGGTCCCTGTTAGTTAATTCCACCATCTGTTATTTCTGGGTCTGTGTTTCTTGATTGATTAATTTTTCTCCTGATTATGGGCTGTATTTTCCTGCTTCATGTAATGTCTGGTAATTTTGTTTTGTTTTGTTTTTGAGACAGGGTCTCAATCTATTGCCCAGGCTGGAGTGCAATGGTGCAATCACAGCTTACCACAGCCTCGACCTTCTAGGCTCAAGCACTCCTCCCACCGCAGCCTACTGAGTGGCTGGGACCACAGGTGTGCACCACCACACCCAGCTAATTTTTCAAAATTTTTTTGTAGAGACAGGGTTTCGCCATGTTGCCCAGCCTTTTCATGAACTCCTGGGCTCAAACAATCCACTTGCCTTGGCCTCCCAAAGTGCTGGAATTGTAGGCATAAGCCATCATGCTTGGCCTGTCTGATAATTTTGAACTGATGTCAAACTTGGTGAATTTTTGCATTGCTGAATGCTGGATTTTGTTGAATTCCTTTAAAGATTATTGAACTTTGTTCTTGTATGGCATTAAATTACTTGCAGAACAAGTTAATCCTTTTTGCTTTTAAACTGTTGAGAACTCTACCCAATGCCCTGTTAGTTTTGAGGCCTCTCCACTATGGCTGATAGGAGTGTGAATTATCCTCAGCCCCTTGTATATACCAGAAATGGTTTGGCCCACTGTTTTCTGGTGGTTGTTTTTCCAACGCACACATATTCAGAGTTTGTAGCCAAAGATTCTGGAGCTTACTGAGCAACTCCTTCCTCTCTTGGATTCTGACCTGCAAATTCTGGCTGCACCAGCCTCCCTCAACCCCTCTCTACCTCCTCAAGTCAATAACACTGCTAAGCTCGTTGACAATCTCCCTCCCTATACCATTGCTTGGAAACTGCTTCTCAGAATCCACAGTCCCCACTATCATCCAATGTCTGAAAACCGTTGTTTCAGACATTCTGATTTTCTCATTGTTAGTGGCAAGAGGACAATTCCCTTAGTAGACAGTTCTTACCAGGTAGAAGAGGAAGTACCTATCATTATTTTATTAAATTATATATATATATATATATATATATATATATATATGTATGTAT